>NC_012873.2:13750753-14061325 GCF_000003195.3 Sorghum bicolor | reverse complement strand
GCCTTGGGTTATCTCTCTGATGTAGCGATAGTTACGGTATGCCAACACCCGACATGCATGCCACCGATGAGAAGCATAAGAGCATCGGCGTTTTGCAATCCTCAGGCACCAAGCCGAAACGAAGAATTTCTGATCTATCGGCCAAAAGAGAGGCTTTACTGGTGTTGGGTATTTTAAACGCAAACAGAAAAATCCGCAAGCGCACGGATACCGATGTAGCTTTCACCCGGGAGTATTCCAGAGTATCGATTTTCCACAGGGAACGTGAGTGTACTAATTAAGATCCAAGATCGCCCAAGGATAACTATATAACTATTTTTGGTGGGAAGAGAGGAAGTTTCCTGAGAGTTCTCTAGTTGATCTAAGAATCAAGAATTACTTCAAGATTATCTATATCGGGACATCAGAGCACTAACCATAGAAAGAGATGAGAAGGGGGCTAGGAAGGTCTGACTACGGTCCTACAAACACCGATCCGAACTGCGGCCATTATGTTGACGTTAGATCCGGTGTCGTAGAGTGTCTTCTGAAAAGAATATCCGTTGATTATGCACTCGATGCTTGGAACACCAGGGTCGTCCTTCTTGATCAAGAAAGGTGACTTGAGTTGACAATCTTGACCTCCTTGAGTTGCAGTGACCATCTTAGCTGACTCGGTACACATTTGCTTGTTCCTGTTCCTCCTGTTGGTCCTCTTCCTTGGTTCATGTCGGGATTGCTCTGGGATTTGTGTAGTCTTGTTCTTGAAGGAAAACGTCTCCTTCTTCCCCTTGATGTAGAAACTGATCTTGGCAGCACTAGCGTAGATGTCAGCTCCCGAGGTGTTCAGGAATGGCCTCCCTAGGATGATGGGTGCCCTCTCATCAGTATCAGTCTCTATCACCATGAAATCTGCTGGAGCGTATAAGGTACCAACTCAGACGTAGAGGTTCTTCAATATTCCCTTTGGGAAACTTAGTGTCTGATCTGCAAGCCTGAGCATAATGTTGACGCTGGAGCCAAAGTTGCAGAGTGCTTCTAGGAAGTCCACCATGCCGATGGAGATCGGGATGACGGGACGTCCTGGATTGTATCTCTTGACCGGCAGAAGGTCAGTAATTACTTCCACAATAGGGTTACTCCAGTAGTTACGTCCTCAAGCATCTCAGGGCAGTGATTGCCTGAGTGTCCAGTATCTCCAGTGTGTTTGTGCTCGTAGATCTAGGTTCTTCACTTGGTGGAGTCTGGGAGTTATAAAACTCCTTCATATTTTGTTCGAAGTGTACCTGCTCATAAAGACAAGGCAGAGATCAAGTGCATGGGCCCAGTTGGTGGAAAACACCAACAGAACCAAAAGTGTATTTATTCTTCTCTAACCTTAAGCATAGTGAGGAAGACAAAGTTGATGGATAATAAGATCATGGGTGTAACATTTAAAACATTTGTCAGATCAAATCGCTCAACCTAATGGAAAGATAATCTATCTATATTTATGTTTTTTTTATATATATCTTCCAAAGATTGAGTGTGCAACATTTTAGTTCATATGATTAGGAGTGTGGAATCACAAAGGTGGAAGGACTAAACATGTTGAATCGATTGGGTTGGTTAATCTAGAGTTGTAAATCATACATGTTTGTCTCTTTTATTCATGTGAACGCCAGAATCAAGGAGAAGCTTATAGAAGTGATAGTCAAGTACCTTAAGATGTTACCTTACTTGAAGAGTGATGGTACAATATCACCTTGTGGAAGCTTTCCTCTCTTAGTGGTTGTGCATCGTGTTTGTGGCACCCTCCATGGATCATCTCTTGTGAGCTATGCCTTCCTTGTGTAAATTGTTAACTTTCATGTGTCTCTCTCTTTGTCTCCAATGTGAGTTTATCTCAGGACTTCCCAGGTCGATAGTTAAAGTTTTCCTGCAGGGGTTAGTCCAACAAAATATCCAATATCTACTATAGCATACTATCGGCTCAAAGATCAACCTAGACACCATGTCTAATTTGATTTTAGGAGGGCATTTTAACCGAAGCATCATGCTTAATTTAAAATCCTTTGGAAGTAAGATCATCATTCCTAAACTAAGCACCATGCTTAATTAAGAGATAAATGAAACTACTCCAAACCTAGACATATACTAAAGCAAATAAAGGTAGCATGAGAGCATTTATAGAGATCTACTCAAGTGGAGATGAAGTAGTGTGATTAGTATTTAACAAATTGAGCATGTCTCAAAGGTAGGGACAACCAACATAGCAACATGACAAAGGATGTTTTTATGTAAAGTACTCCTCCAAGCTTGAATTTTGCAAAATTCAAGTTTGGATGAATTTAATTCAATGTTGTATGATGATTGGTTGGACATACCTTGTGTTTGTCATTCATCCGATCTTCTTGCTCCAATCCTGGAAAGGTTAGTGACAAGAATACCCGAAGGAATTTTTTTACAATTATCCTTATATGCTCAACTCACAAGGTAATGTGGCAAATAATTAAAAGCTCATGTTATGATCTAATCAGTGCTTGTTTTAGGACACTAAGCTTGTCCTTGGGAAACCATCAATTTATGTCGGCGAAGTGGTTTCCCCTCCAATGCTGACCTATATCAAGATCAACTCAACGAGATCTGCAATATTTCTTATAGACATATGCATCGACAACCGCCATTTTAAAGTTTTTATAAATAGAAAGGATGAGGGGGTTGGAGATCTCGAATGTGGTGATGTTGGAGAGACCAATGGATTGTGAAGATGTTGCATATGAGCATGGAGTAAATGAAGTGGCTATGAAATAAATTCCATGCTCAATAATGCTTAGAGTGAAATCCATGTGGTATGGTAAAAATGATAAGGTGAGTGTGGTAAGAAAGGAAAAGAAAAAGGATACACGGACGACTTGGTTCGAAACTAGCAGAACTACCGTTCCCCGGCAACGGCGCCAAAAAGCTTGTTGGGTATTTTAAACGCAAACAGAAAAATCCGCAAGCGCACGGATACCGATGTAGCTTTCACCCGGGAGTATTCCAGAGTATCGACTTTCCACAGGGAACGTGAGTGTACTAATTAAGATCCAAGATCGCCCAAGGATAACTATATAACTATTTTTGGTGGGAAGAGAGGAAGTTTCCTGAGAGTTCTCTAGTTGATCTAAGAATCAAGAATTACTTCAAGATTATCTATATCGGGACATCAGAGCACTAACCATAGAAAGAGATGAGAAGGGGGCTAGGAAGGTCTGACTACGGTCCTACAAACACCGATCCGAACTGCGGCCATTATGTTGACGTTAGATCCGGTGTCGTAGAGTGTCTTCTGAAAAGAATATCCGTTGATTATGCACTCGATGCTTGGAACACCAGGGTCGTCCTTCTTGATCAAGAAAGGTGACTTGAGTTGACAATCTTGACCTCCTTGAGTTGCAGTGACCATCTTAGCTGACTCGGTACACATTTGCTTGTTCCTGTTCCTCCTGTTGGTCCTCTTCCTTGGTTCATGTCGGGATTGCTCTGGGATTTGTGTAGTCTTGTTCTTGAAGGAAAACGTCTCCTTCTTCCCCTTGATGTAGAAACTGATCTTGGCAGCACTAGCGTAGATGTCAGCTCCCGAGGTGTTCAGGAATGGCCTCCCTAGGATGATGGGTGCCCTCTCATCAGTATCAGTCTCTATCACCATGAAATCTGCTGGAGCGTATAAGGTACCAACTCAGACGTAGAGGTTCTTCAATATTCCCTTTGGGAAACTTAGTGTCTGATCTGCAAGCCTGAGCATAATGTTGACGCTGGAGCCAAAGTTGCAGAGTGCTTCTAGGAAGTCCACCATGCCGATGGAGATCGGGATGACGGGACGTCCTGGATTGTATCTCTTGACCGGCAGAAAGTCAGTAATTACTTCCACAATAGGGTTACTTCAGTAGTTACGTCCTCAAGCATCTCAGGGCAGTGATTGCCTGAGTGTCCAGTATCTCCAGTGTGTTTGTGCTCGTAGATCTAGGTTCTTCACTTGGTGGAGTCTGGGAGTTATAAAACTCCTTCATATTTTGTTCGAAGTGTACCTGCTCATAAAGACAAGGCAGAGATCAAGTGCATGGGCCCTGTTGGTGGAAAACACCAACAGAACCAAAAGTGTATTTATTCTTCTCTAACCTTAAGCATAGTGAGGAAGACAAAGTTGATGGATAATAAGATCATGGGTGTAATATTTAAAACATTTGTCAGATCAAATCGCTCAACCTAATGGAAAGATAATCTATCTATATTTATGTTTTTTTTATATATATCTTCCAAAGATTGAGTGTGCAACATTTTAGTTCATATGATTAGGAGTGTGGAATCACAAAGGTGGAAGGACTAAACATGTTGAATCGATTGGGTTGGTTAATCTAGAGTTGTAAATCATACATGTTTGTCTCTTTTATTCATGTGAACGCCAGAATCAAGGAGAAGCTTATAGAAGTGATAGTCAAGTACCTTAAGATGTTACCTTACTTGAAGAGTGATGGTACAGTATCACCTTGTGGAAGCTTTCCTCTCTTAGTGGTTGTGCATCGTGTTTGTGGCACCCTCCATGGATCATCTCTTGTGAGCTATGCCTTCCTTGTGTAAATTGTTAACTTTCATGTGTCTCTCTCTTTGTCTCCAATGTGAGTTTATCTCAGGACTTCCCAGGTCGATAGTTAAAGTTTTCCTGCAGGGGTTAGTCCAACAAAATATCCAATATCTACTATAGCATACTATCGGCTCAAAGATCAACCTAGACACCATGTCTAATTTGATTTTAGGAGGGCATTTTAACCGAAGCATCATGCTTAATTTAAAATCCTTTGGAAGTAAGATCATCATTCCTAAACTAAGCACCATGCTTAATTAAGAGATAAATGAAACTACTCCAAACCTAGACATATACTAAAGCAAATAAAGGTAGCATGAGAGCATTTATAGAGATCTACTCAAGTGGAGATGAAGTAGTGTGATTAGTATTTAACAAATTGAGCATGTCTCAAAGGTAGGGACAACCAACATAGCAACATGACAAAGGATGTTTTTATGTAAAGTACTCCTCCAAGCTTGAATTTTGCAAAATTCAAGTTTGGATGAATTTAATTCAATGTTGTATGATGATTGGTTGGACATACCTTGTGTTTGTCATTCATCCGATCTTCTTGCTCCAATCCTGGAAAGGTTAGTGACAAGAATACCCGAAGGAATTTTTTTACAATTATCCTTATATGCTCAACTCACAAGGTAATGTGGCAAATAATTAAAAGCTCATGTTATGATCTAATCAGTGCTTGTTTTAGGACACTAAGCTTGTCCTTGGGAAACCATCAATTTATGTCGGCGAAGTGGTTTCCCCTCCAATGCTGACCTATATCAAGATCAACTCAACGAGATCTGCAATATTTCTTATAGACATATGCATCGACAACCGCCATTTTAAAGTTTTTATAAATAGAAAGGATGAGGGGGTTGGAGATCTCGAATGTGGTGATGTTGGAGAGACCAATGGATTGTGAAGATGTTGCATATGAGCATGGAGTAAATGAAGTGGCTATGAAATAAATTCCATGCTCAATAATGCTTAGAGTGAAATCCATGTGGTATGGTAAAAATGATAAGGTGAGTGTGGTAAAAAAGGAAAAGAAAAAGGATACACGGACGACTTGGTTCGAAACTAGCACAACTACCGTTCCCCGGCAACGGCGCCAGAAAGCTTGTTGGGTATTTTAAACGCAAACAGAAAAATCCGCAAGCGCACGGATACCGATGTAGCTTTCACCCGGGAGTATTCCAGAGTATCGATTTTCCACAGGGAACGTGAGTGTACTAATTAAGATCCAAGATCGCCCAAGGATAACTATATAACTATTTTTGGTGGGAAGAGAGGAAGTTTCCTGAGAGTTCTCTAGTTGATCTAAGAATCAAGAATTACTTCAAGATTATCTATATCGGGACATCAGAGCACTAACCACAGAAAGAGATGAGAAGGGGGCTAGAAAGGTCTGACTGCGGTCCTACAAACACCGATCCGAACATGGTGGAATACGTCGACCGTTAGGGCTGTCACTACCCTAAGGCTACCACAACAATTCGCAGGATTGGGTGCAATTCCAGGTAATCGCAAGACTAAACACCACGTCTAATCTATTGATTACTACTCTAATGATTCAAAGACTAGAGCACTTGATGCAAGCGGGAATCCAATAAATAACTTGAATGTAAATAAAAGTAATTAGAGAACTCAGGAGTTATGAGTTGAAGAACCTGGAGAACGATGAAGAACGAACCAGTTGCTGCAAAAGTACAATGTTGAGGAAGATCCGACAGATCCGGCTCCTCCTTCTCCGCTCTCCTCTTCTCTCCCCCTATTTTCTAGATTACAACTAGAACTAACTAGAACTAAAACTAGAGGAACTAGAACTAGAACTAGATAAACTAGAACTAGATCTAGATGAACTAGAGGTAGAACTAGAAGAACTAGAGGGATCCTCTCTACTTGGATGAAGAATTGAAACCCTAGCTTTGATTCTGTAGAAGAGGTATGATCTCCAGGGGCCAGGGGGGTCTGGTTTTATAGTCCCTTCAAGTGAATCTGGGCCGTCGGATCAAACCGACATTGATCGCATGGTTTTCCTTGATCCTTTAGGTCGGTGGAGCTTGGTCCGCAAAGTTGGACGTGTTTGACCACAACTCCTGGGCGGGCGCCCTGTCCTTGAGTCCTCTCGGCCTCCGCTTCCTTCCCGTGGCTTCTGGAGTCTTCTAGATGGTAGAAAAATGCGCAGCACGTTAATATCTCTATGTAAACCCGACGTGTGGGCCTTTCTTCCATATTTCGTGATAACCCCCTGCAGAAATAGACAAACACCAAAACTTGTGTAATTCTGTCAGATAAAACCCTAAGTCTAGGTGTTGGTTGCATTTGGATCCTTTTCCATGATTAATTGATGGTTAAATATGAGCATTAAGGACCGTCAACAACTGGCTGAACTCAAGCAGGTGGAGGAAGCTCTGACTCAAGCCCAACAAGAGGAAAACCATCTGCCTGATGCGCTTAAGATTCTTCAACAAGAAAGAGATGTCCAAGCCCGAAAAGCATTACGCATGAAGAAGAAGCTGAGGCCGGTGGAAGGTTTCACCGATGAAGACACCTAAGAGATAGAGGAGGCCAACCAGATCCGTCTGCGCACAATATCGGCCATCCAAACCTTGTTGAACATGTGAACTCTTCGTCGGCAGCTTGTTTAATCCCCTTCTTAAAAACTTTGATCATTTGGTCCAGTCGATAGGACTGTTATCGGCACTTAAACTCTTTATACATGGCCCCAAGAACACTTTGATATTTTGTCCAGCCGATAGGATTGTTATCGGCATTTAAACTTTTATGCGTCAATCTAGATACTAGGATAGTATCTCTTTAAATATTTTCTATTTAATGCTCTGGGAAATTCAACTCCTTCGAGAGTTTCTAAAATATAAGCATTGCTAGGAGCAGATCGATTTATCCAATAAGGACCCTCCCAATTAGGAGACCATTTTCCAAATTTTGAGCTTTTAGTTCCAATCGGTAGAATCAGTTTCCACACCAGATTTCCATCGGCAAATTCTTTGGCCTTTACTTTCTTATCATACCATTTAGCAACTCTCTTTTTATTTTCCTCTATGCTAATTAAGCTCTCAGCCGATGCTCTGCTGAATCATCCAACTCATCTTTCATCAAAGTAGTATAATCATCGGCAGTTAGCTGATCCTGAGAAAATATTCGCCTGGAACCAGTTTTGACTTCCCAAGGCAACACTGCATCATGTCCATACACCAGTTGATAAGGTGATACTTTAGTTGAACCATGACATGCCATCCGATATGACCACAAGGCTTCATTTAACAGTGTGTGCCATTTCCTAGGATTTTCTTTAATCTTCCTCTTATGAGCTTAATGATCCCTTTGTTAGAAGCTTCGGCCTGCCCATTAGCTTGAGCATAGTAAGGAGGAGAATTCAACACTTTAATCCCCATACCGATTGCAAACTCATCAAACTCTCCTGAGGTAAACATGGTACCCTGATCGGTAGTGATTGTTTGGGGAATGCCAAATCGGTAAACAATATGCTCCTTTATAAAATCAATCATATTAGCCGATGTCACTTTCTTCAAAGGAATAGCCTCAACCCACTTGGTGAAATAATCGGTGGCAACCAGGATGAACTTATGCCCTTTGCTTGATGGTGGATAAATCTGACCGATAAGATCAATAGTCCATCCCTAGAACGGTCAAGGTTTAATAATAGGATTCATAGCCGATGCGCGTTCCCATTGAATATTGCCAAACTTTTGACATCCTTGACACCCTTTGAAATACTTGAAACAATCCTCAAGTCTAGTCGGCCAATAATATCCATTCCTCCGAATCATCAACTTCATCTTAAAAGTCGACTGATGTGCTCCACACACTCCCTCATGAATTTCACCCATCAAGCTCTTAGATTCATCATCACCTAAACATTTAAGCAAGACTCCATCTATCGTACGATAATACAATTTTTCCTCAAAGAGTACATACTTTGTAGCTTGAAACCTAACACGCCTCTCAACTTTCTTGGATGGATCTTTTAAATAATCAATAATTTCTCTTCTCCAATCATCGGCACTGACTGTCGATAATATCTCCAAGATGGGCTGATATCCCGAGGCATGTTGAGCCAATCGGTTAGCTTCTTCATTATGTAACCGAGGAATATGCTCTAATCGAAAATCCCTGAATTCCTTCAATAATTGTACACACCTTTCATAATATGCTATCAAAACGTCACTTCGGCATTCATAACTCGCAGCCAACTGGTTTATAACAAGCATAGAATCAATAAAAATTTCAACAGCATCGGCATGAACTTCTTTCAATAATTCTAATCCTTTGATTAAGGCTTGGTACTCAGCTTGATTATTTGTCGACTTGGCAACAATCGGTAAAGAAAACTCATACTTCTTTCCTCGAGGAGAAATTAGTATGATTAGGATTAGAATTAGGAATGGGATGATGGTTCACTATGCTGTGATGGTGTTGGGCATTCTTAACGTCATTACCAAAAGTAGACTTAGTTTTCAATTTCTAATAACGGCGCCAAAAATGCCAAACCTATCCCTCATGC
Source organism: Sorghum bicolor (assembly GCF_000003195.3). Classification (NCBI taxonomy): domain Eukaryota; kingdom Viridiplantae; phylum Streptophyta; class Magnoliopsida; order Poales; family Poaceae; genus Sorghum; species Sorghum bicolor. The sequence continues at coordinate 14,052,209 of NC_012873.2, read as the reverse complement.
CACTTAAGCCAAGTTGTCATCCCCAGCATGACATGAGAGACGCGGTATTGAAATATGCAATTGTTCTTCTGAATAAATAATAAATGAGATCTGCAAGCGCACAGATTAATTCCGATGTAGCATTTTAACCGGGAAGTATTCCAAGTATCGTTATTTATATTTTTACCACTGGGAAGGGATTTCTAATCATCAATGTTGATTATGGAATGGAATATAGAATTGAGTATCTATCATTGCATATATAATTGAGAGCATTTATCTATCTCTTTCATACAGGGATAAGTGTCACATAAGATATAGATAAAGTATGAATGGTGACAAAGATAATCAATCTGATCAGCATAACTAGCCATATATAAATATGATAAACACCTCAACAGATATTCTAGCAAGTCATTAGCATGAAATTAGAATGAACTACAAGAATATTTCCTAAGTTATTCTTAACTATAAAGTCTAGCATATCATAGTTAGTGCAATTATACTTGACAATCATTGCGAGACAGGACTACGCCCATGCATAGTGATTGTTGATGGTCCTTAAGTATCAAATTTAATTATCAAATAAACAAAGAAAAGGATCCAAATGAAATCAATATCCAGACTTAGGGTTTTATCTGACAGAATTCCATGAGTTTTGGTGTTTGTCTATTTCTGCAGGGGGTTATCAGGAAATACGGAAGAAAGGCCCACATGTTGGGATTACATAGAGATATTAATGTACCGTGCAATTATCTTACATCTAGAAGACTCCAGAAGCCACGGGAACAAAGCGGAGGCAGAACAGAGCCTGGCCTAGGGTGCCCGCCCTAGGGACCAGGGCGCCCGCCCCCTGCTGGAGTCCAATCAGGACTCTCTTTCGGGATTACGCTCCACCGACCTAAAGGATCAAGGATAACTGTTCAATCAATGTCGGTTTGATCCGACGACCCATATTCACTTGGAAGGACTATAAAACCAGACCCCCTGGCCCCTGGAGGAGAGCACCTCTCAACCCTAATTCATTATTCATCAAGGGAGAAGAAGCATCTGATCAAGCCTATAGCCACCACATCAATTAGACATCTAGATTAGCATAGCTACATAGGATTAGAACTAGAAGGAGTCAATCTTCGATTGGTTTCCGGATCTGTCAAGAGGATTCTTGGTAATTCTCTATTGTTCTTCAATTATTCATCTTTGTTCTTCAATATTATGAATATGACTTTGTTCTACTTCAATATATTGATTATGACTTTGCTCTACTTGTTTATATTCACAATTATATTGTTCTTAGTTTATCATAGTTATATACTTGGCTTAGTTAGATTGGATCTATATACATGTTTAGGATCGTATAGCGTTTATCCATCGGATCCATGGGTAAATGATAGATATTGTGTAGGCGTGGTGCTTATACCGTATTTATCTGTGATTGTACCCTATATGCCAGATCGCGGGGTAGTTCGTGGTAGTGACAGCTCCATTGATTCTTATATAGTCCCCCTCTCGTGTATTGGGCTGGCAGAGCAACATTACTACAGGGGAGTGATTACGATGTTTCTCATATTCCTTGCTAATATCACTATGCATGGGCGTAGTCTTGTCTCACAATGATTGCTAAGTATAATTGCACTAACTATGATATGCTAGACTGTATAGTTAAGAATAACTTAGGAAATATTCTTGTAGTTCATTCTAATTCCATGCTAATGACTTACTAGAATATCTAATTGAGGTGCTTATCATATTTATTATGTGGCTAAGTTATGCTGATCAAATTAATTATCTTTGTCACTATTCATTACTTTATATATCCTTTATGTGACACTTATCCCTGTATGAAAGAGTTAGATAAATGTTCTCAATTATACATGCAATGATAGATACTCAATCTTATATTCCATTCTATAATCAACATTGATGATTACTAATCCCTTCCCAGTGGTAAAAATATAAATAAGGATACCTGGAATACTTCCCGGTTAAAATGCTACATCGGTATTAATCTGTGCGCTTGCAGATCCCATGTGTTATTTATTTAGATGAGCAATTGCATATTTCAATACCGCGTCTCTCATGTCATGCTTGGGATGACAACTTGTCTTAAGTGGTATGAGGGATAGGTTTGGCATTTTTTGGCGCTGTTATCAAAATTAGAAATTAAGTCTATTTTTGGTAATGACGTTAAGAATACCCAACAAGCATTTTTGGCGCCGTTGCCGGGGAAGGTTGATTACTAATCAGGAATGAATATAGAATTTCAAGTTATCATTCGCATCACTAATATGATTGAGCTTATCAATTCTCTCATACAGTTTTACCCCGATATTTTTCTATTTTATCTTATGCAGGGTAATGTATGAATAGAAGACATCTTCCAGGAAATTTTGTTGACAATCCTGAAGAATTATTCAGAAAGACAAGAGCCAAGCTCAAGAAGAGATTATCAACACTTCAGCAAGAAGTTTCATCCAATCAAGAAGATCACCGGAACTTGTCTTCAGAGTTCGAAGCCATGGCGAACAAATCGATCCGTGAGTTCTCAGCTCCCACTACGGACAACATCCGCACTGGACCTGCTGCAGAGATCGACGGCAACTTTGAGCTCAAGCCTGGACTTATCAACATGGTGCAATCCAACCAGTTCTGTGGGAAGGCACACGAAGATGCTAGTGCTCATCTCCAACACTTTCTGGAGATTTGCAGCACATTCACCATATCAGGAGTCCCCAGAGATGCTATACTACTTCGCCTCTTCCCATTCTCACTGTTGGGGAGAGCGAAGCAGTGGTTTTACGCTACAAAGGAGAAGAATACTACGTGGGCACTCTGCTCCATGAACTTTCTGGCTAAGTTCTTTCCCATGGGCAAGACCAATGCTCTCCGTGGGAAAATTACAAGTTTTCAGAAACAACATGATGAATCCGTTCCAGAAGCATGGGAGCGCTTCCAAGACTACATCCTAGAATGTCCCCATCATGGAATGGAGAGTTGGCTACTAATGTAGACGTTTTATCATGGGCTCGACAAGAATATTTCCTAAGTTATTCTTAACTATAAAGTCTAGCATATCATAGTTAGTGCAATTATACTTGGCAATCATTGCGAGACAGGACTACGCCCATGCATAGTGATATTATCAAGGAAGATGAGAAACATAGCAATCATTCCCCTATAATAATGTTGCTCTGCCTGCCCTATACACGAGAGGGGGACTATATAAGAATCAATGGAGCTGTCACCACCATGAACTACCCCGCGATCCGGCATATAGGGTACAATCGCAGATAAATACGGTATAGGCACCACGCCTACACAATACTTATCATTTACCCACTGTACACATGGATAAACGCTATACGATCCTAAACATGTATATAATTCCAATCTAACTAAGCCAAGCATATAACTATGATAAACTAAGAACAATATAATTGCAAATATAAACAAGTAGAGCAAAGTCATAATCAATATATTGAAGTAGAACAAAGTCATCTTCATAATATTGAAGAACAAAGATGAACAATTGAAGAACAGTAGAGGAGTTACCAAGAATCCTCTTGATAGATCCGGAAACCAATCGAAGATTGACTCCTTCTAGTTCTAATCCTTTGTAGCTATGCTAAACTAGAGATCTATTGATGTGGTGGCTCTAGGGCTTGATCAGAGGCTTCTTCTCCCGAGATGGATAAATAAATTAGGGTTTAGATGTGTTCTCCTCCCGGGGCCAAGGGGTCTGCTTATATTGTCCTTCCAAATGAATATGGGCCATTGGATCAAACCGACATTAATCGTACAGTTTTCCTTGATCCCTTAGGTCGGTGGAGCATGATTCGCGAGGTGGAGCGTGATTGGCCCTCAGGGGCCAAGGGGGGAGCGCGGGCACCCTGCCCCCGGGTCTGCTCGGCCTCCCATTTGTTCCCATGGCTCCTGGACTCTTCTAGATGTTGGATAATTGCAGTGCACGTTAATATCTCTTTGTAAACCCGACTTGTGGGCCTTTCTTCCATAATTCCTAATAACCCCCTGCAGAAATAGACAAACACCAAAACTCATGGAATTCTGTCAGATAAAACCCTAAGTCTGGATGTCGATTGCATTTGGATTCTTTTCTTTGTTTATTTAATGACTAAATTTGATACTTAAGGACCGTCAACAAATGGTTTCTCTTAGCCTAGCCTATCACTCTGAAGGGGTGGGGCTCGTGGGGGTTAGGAGTTGTTTCCAATTACGTAAACATGGTGTTCAGGTATGCGGGAATCAGTGGATGTGCGGGTATCTTTCGGGTAGAGGGTTAGGTGGCAGGGTAGTGACAGCTCTTTCATCCTTTGCATTCCCCCACGGTCAGGTATTCTGATAGGAGTTCCGTAAAGTCTCTATCAGCTGGGTATCCAGCTGCGGGGATCTCCCCTCATCTCAGGCTTAGTTCTAACTCTATTTATTGCTAATTAGATGATCCACTAATAGTTTTATGCATAGTTATATGTGACCCATGCCTGCTCAAGTAGATTTATTTCTATATTCTTTATTTATTATTTCTCTTCTATTTTATCCTTGAGGTTGATCCAATGTTATCTTGAATATCATGTTTATCCTGTTTACTCTATGTCTACCAAGCGTTCAATAAGTAATCATGTTTACACCATGTTTGATCCCTTTGCCTTCCCACAGGAATTATAAATTTGACACCCTTGAATACTCACGGGTTGAAATGCTACAATGATAGTTCTGTCCGCTTGCAGTTATATTACTTCTTCATTCATGAACCATCGATTGGCGTACCTAACTACCGTTACTTAAGATTGTAATCCTTGTGCACTTTCAAGCGTAGTGCCACAACTTTGCATATCGCAAGTAAGGATGTTTACGAAGGCCAATCCGGCATTCCTAATTATTGTTACCAGACTGCACTGCTAAGGCCGGCGCCCTCGAGTTGCCTTGGGTTATCTCTATGATGTAGCGATAGTTATGGTATGCCAACACCCGACATGCATGCCGCCGATGAGAAGCATAAGAGCATCGGCGTTTTGCAATCCTCAGGCACCGAGCTGAAACGAAGAATTTCTGATCTATCGGCCAAAAGAGAGGCTTTACTGGCCGAACTCAAGCAGGTGGAGGAAGCTCTGACTCAAGCCCAACAAGAGGAAAACCAACTGCCCAATGCGCTTAAGATTCTTCAACAAGAAAGAGATGTCCAAGCCCGAAAAGCATTACGCATGAAGAAGAAGCTGAGGCCGGTGGAAGGTTCCGCCGATGAAGACACCCGAGAGATAGAGGAGGCCAACCAGATCCATCTACGCACAATATCGGCCATCCAAACCTTGTTGAACATGTGAACTCTTCATCGACAGCTTGTTTATTCCCCTTCTTAAAAAGTTTGATCATTTGGTCCAGTCGATAGGACTGTTATCGGCACTTAAACTCTTTATACATGGCCCCAAGAACACTTTGATATTTTGTCCAGCCGATAGGATTGTTATCGGCATTTAATCTTTTATGTGTCAATCCAGATACTAGGATAGTATCTATTTAAATATTTTTTATTTAATACTCTGGGAAATTCAACTCCTTCGAGAGTTTCTAAAATATAAGTATTGCTAGGAGCAGATCGATTTATCCAATAAGGACCCTCCCAATTAGGAGACCATTTTCCAAATTTTGAGCTTTTAGTCCCAATCGGTAGAATCAGTTTCCACACCAGATCTCCATCGGCAAATTCTTTGGCCTTTACTTTCTTGTCATACCATTTAGCAACTCTCTTTTTATTTTTCTCTATGCTAATTAAAGCTCTCAGCCGATGCTCTGCTAAATCATCCAACTCATCTTTCATCAAAGTAGTATAATCATCGGCAGTTAGCTGATCCTAATAAAACATTCACGTAGAACCAGTTTTGACTTCCCAAGGCAACACTGCATCATGTCCATACACCAGTTGATAAGGTGATACTTTAGTTGAACCATGACATGCCATCTGATATGACCACAAGGCTTCATTTAACAGTGTGTGCCATTTCCTAGGATTTTCTTTAATCTTCCGCTTATGAGCTTAATGATCCCTTTGTTAGAAGCTTTGGCTTGCCCATTAGCTTGAGAATAGTAAGGAGAAGAATTCAACACTTTAATCCCCATACCGATTGCAAACTCATCAAACTCTCCTGAGATAAACATGGTACCCTGATCGGTAGTGATTGTTTGGGGAATGCCAAATTGGTAAACAATATGCTCCTTCATAAAATCAATCATATTAGCCGATGTCACTTTCTTCAAAGGAATAGCCTCAACCCACTTGGTGAAATAATCGGTGGAAACCAGGATGAACTTATGCCCTTTGCTTGATGGTGGATAAATCTGACCAATAAGATCAATAGTCCATCCCCAGAACGGTCAAGGTTTAATAATAGGATTCATAGCCGATGCGGGTGCCCTTTGAATATTGCCAAACTTTTGACATCCTTGACACCGTTTGAAATACTTGAGATAACCCTCAAGTATAGTCTGCCCATAATATCCATTCCACCAAATCATCCACTTCATGTTAAAAGCCGATTGATGTGCTCCACACACTCCCTCATGAATTTCACCCATCAAGCTCTTAGATTCATCATCACCTAAACATTTAAGCAAGACTCCATCAATCGTACGATAATACAATTTTTCCTCGAAGAGTACATACTTTGTAGCTTGAAACCTAACATGCCTCTCAACTTTCTTGGATGGATCTTTTAAATAATCAATAATTTCTCTTCTCCAATCATCGACACTGACTGTCGATAATATCTCCAAGATGGGCTGATATCCCGAGGCATGTTGAGCCAATCGGTTAGCTTCTTCATTATGTAACCGAGGAATATGCTCTAATCGGAAATCTCTGAATTCCTTCAACAATTGTACACACCTTTCATAATATGCTATCAAAACGTCACTTCGGCATTCATAACTCCCAGCCAACTGGTTTATAACAAGCATGGAATCACTGAAAATTTCAACAACATCGGCATGAACTTCTTTCAATAATTCTAATCCTTTGATTAAGGCTTGGTACTCAGCTTGATTATTTGTCGACGTGGCAACAATCGGTAAAGAAAATTCATACTTCTTTCCTCGAGGAGAAATTAGCACTATACCGATACCTGCCCCCCGATCACATGTAGATCCATCAAAGAAGAGCATCCAACGAACAATTTCCAAAGCATCCACTGCACGACAATGCTGAGTTATAAAATCGGCTATGATCTGCCCTTTGACTGCTTTAGCCGATTCATAACGTAAGTCGAATTCCGATAATGCTAATATCCCCTTGCCGATTCTACCACTCATAATCGGCATTGATAACATGTATCGGACTACATCATCTTTGCACACAACAGTGCATTCAGTCGACAGCAAGTAATGTCTCAATTTGACACAAGAAAAGTATAAGCATAAGCATAATTTTTCAATTGCCGAATACCTTGTCTCAGGGTCCACCAATCTACTTAGATAATAAATTACACACTCTTTTCCTTCAAATTCTTGAATGAGAGCTGAACCGATGACCGCATCATCGATAGACAGATATAATCTGAAGGGCTTTTCATGCTGAGGTGGAACCAAAACCGGAGGATTTGCCAAATAATTCTTGATTTCATCAAGGCCAATTGCTACTCTTTTCCCCCACACAAACTCCTGATCGGCTTTTAATTTAAGCAAATGACTGAAAGCACAAATCTTACCTAACAAATTAGATATAAATCATCTGATAAAACTAATTTTACCGATCAATGATTGAAGCTCAGTTTTATTGGTGGGAGCAAGTATTTTATTGATGGCATCAATAGATCTTCTACTAATTTCAATTCCTCTTTGATGTACCATAAAATCAAGAAATTGTCCTACCGATACACCAAATGCACATTTATTAGGGTTCATCTTTAAACCATGCTTCCTTGTGCATTCCAACACTTTTCGCAAATCGTCTAGATGCTTTATGAAATCCCCAGAGACTTAACCACCACATCATCAATATAGATTTCTACCAACTTGCCGATGAACTCGTGGAAAATAAAATTCATGGCCCTCTGATAAGTAGCACTAGTATTTTTAAAGCCAAAAGTCATGACTATCCATTCAAACAATCCAACATGACCAGAACATCTAAATGCAGTCTTGGGAATATCCTCTTTAGCCATGAATATTTGATTGTACCCTACATTGCCATCCATAAAACTAATAATCCGATGTCCAGCCACAACATCAACCAACAAATCGGCAACTGGCATTGGATAATCATCCATCGATGTAGCTTTATTGAGATTTCTAAATTCAATGCAAACACGAAGCTTTCCATTCTTTTTATAAACAGGGACAACATTGGAAATCCATTCGGCACACTGACATTACCGAATAAACTTAGCTTCAATAAGTTTGGTTATTTCAGCCTTAATATCAGGAAGAATATTAGGATTGCATCGGCGTGCTGGCTGCTGATGTGGCTAAAATCCAGACTTAATAGGCAACCGATGTTCAACAATTGACAATTGTTGCTTACATTCAGAACTTAGCACTAATAAAAGTAGGTCTTGGTCTATCACCAGTTCCTATATCTACTTCTACTAAATCATCCGCCGATGTAAACCCCTGTCCTAACTTTCCATCATCGGCGAACCGACTGCTTGGATCGGTGGAATTTCATAATCGACAACCTTGAGAAAATATTTCTCCCAAACTTCTCCTGAAATGCATCTGGTCCTCTCATAAGTATCTAACTCTGCCGATGCAATGACATTTGAAGAATCTCCCGGGACAATCTCAATTTTGTCACCTACCCACTGTACAAGACATTGGCATTGTAGAAGGAATACAATAATTGGCATGAATCCAATCTCTCCCCAACAATAAATTATATGCACCTTTTCCACTGATGACAAAGAAAGTTGTCAGCAAAGTCTTGCTACCGATGGTCAATTCAACACATATAGCCCCCTTAACTGGAGATACATTCCCTTCAAAATCTTTCAACATTATATCGGTCTTGGTCAAATCTTGATCTCCTTTGCCAAGTTTTCGATATAATGCATATGGTATAATATTGATTGCAGCCCCTCCATCAATGAGTATCTTGGAAATTGGCTGCCCATCAACCCTGCCTTTGACAAAAAGAGCCTTAGATGCTGTCTTTCGTCATTGGAAGGCTTCTCAAAAATAGCTGTCATTGGGTCAAGTGCCAACTGAGCTATCTGATCAGGGGAATCTATTTCTTCATCATCACTGAAAGGTGCAAGAAACTCCATCAGCAACATAAACACCATGTTAACATCTGTCGATGGCCCATTTCCCCTGGGATCTGATTGCTACCGATTTTCAGACTTAGAAGAATTTTCTTCCCTACTTAATTCTTCCTGCCTTTCTCGCTGCATCCTCCTTTTTTGTGTCCTTGTTAGTCCTTCTGGACACCATTGGGGAAGCTGTGTCTTCCGCACTGGTTGATAGCAAACCTTCCTTGATTCGTCGATTTGGCGATCATATTGATTATAGCCATTGCATTCAGAGCAGTCTCTGACAGTTGGTAACTTGATATTTTGCTCCCAACAATGAATAAAGAAGGGGCAATTCCAGTGATCTTTGTGCTGATTCCACTCTTGTCGGCGTCTTTCTTCCTCTCGGCGTCGATCCTCTTGCTGACGACGATATCGATCTTCACGTTGCTGCCATGTTTCCCGATGCCGCCTATGGCTGATAACAATACTAGATAGAGGAGGTCTCCCAGAACTGCTACCTTCTTGGATCAAGCCTTTGCCCTTGGCGTCATCGGTAGTTACCTGATGCTAGGGATCCACCAATGAGTTCTTCTCAGCTGCTTCTGATGTTAAAACTTTAGTCTTGCCTTCGGCATCCAGCATGTTCGTAGGGAAAGGATGTCGATCAATCTTCATCGGCTTCTGAGCTTTGGAATTATCAAACTTAATCCTCCCAAATTCTATAGCCGATTGCAACTGTTGCCTAAACACTTTACACTCATTTGTGCTGTGTGATGTTCAATTATGTCACTTGCAATACTTGATCTTCTTCAACTCCTCTACCGATGGGATCACATGATTAGGTGACAATTTAATCTGTCCTTCTTGAAGCAGAAAATCAAATATCCTATCAGCCTTAGTAATATCAAAAGCAAATTTCTCTGGTTCTTTTTGACCAAAAGGATAGGACATCGGCTTTTTGTTTTTTACCCACTCTGCCAAGCCGATGACTGGTTCTTCATCAGAATTTGAACTCATTACCTCATCAACAAATGTTACTTTCTTATCCAAGCCTTCCTAGGTTCAAAAGCCTTAATATCTTGATCAGAAATCCTCTGCACTAAATGACTCAGACTTTCAAACTCTTGAGAAGCATACTTGTCTTTAATGTGTGGCAACAATCCCTGGAAAGCCAAATCAGCTAACTGTCGATCATCCAGAATCAGACTATAACATTTATTCTTGACATCCCGCAACCTCTGCACAAAGCTTTCAACCAATTCATCATTGCGCTGTCTCAGCCTCACTAAATCGGTAATCTTATTCACATGGTCTCGAAAAAAGAAATATTTGTGGAACTATTTTTCTAGATCGGCCGAGGTAATAACTGAGTTTGGAGGCAACGAGATAAACCAGGTAAATGCCGATCCCGACAAAGATGATGAAAACAAGTGAACTCATAACTCGTCTCTGTTAACAGCTTCTCCACACTGGATGATGAACCGATTGACATGTTCCATGGTTGACGTGTCATCTTGTCCATTGAATTTAGTAAAATCTGGTACCTTGTACCGATTTGGGAGCAGGATCAAATCATATGTAGGAGGGTACGGTGTCCGATAAGAGTAAGTGTTGACCTTTGGTTTTATCCCAAACTGGTCTCTCATAACCTTAGCTATCTTATCGGCCCAGTAAGCATCGGCATCCTGCCGATGTGTGGGCTGAAGTTCTGGCACCTGCTGATAAGCTTCCACGTGTCTCTGAGGTGCACGATCTCTAGGGAGCATAGCGTTGGCCATAGTCTGCTGGCTGCCAATCTGTTGAGCAATATTCATTGGCTGATTGGCCGGTCCTTGATTCTCAAAATCGACCTGCATTTGTCCCTGCTAGAATCCTGCAGCCTGATGGTTCTGTTGCGTCACATGTGGGAAGACAAACTACCCTATCCACCCATTGTTGGCATTCATCGGCGCAGGCCCTGCCGATGGCTGATAATTAGTTGTCATTGCTAGGTTGACATACCCTGTCTGAGTCATAAACCTCTGCTGCATCAGCAATGGATCTGTCAATGAATTTGCATTAGGGATCTGGAACGTTGGCATTTGAAAATTCCTAGTAACAGGCCTTGCAGTAGTAGTTGTAGAATATTGGGGATTTTGAGTCATCGGCAACACTGGAGGTGCTGATGTCATAAGAGCTTTTCCTGCCACGTCAGCCACCTGAGATGTTCTAGAACTATTCACAAAGAAGTCCGAAGGCATACCATATCCCCACCAGTTAGGAGGAACTTGACAATTCTAAAATACAGATCCTGACATTGCTGATGCTGATAGATCTGTGTTGAGTTGAACCCATCCCTCTAATGTTGCTGGATTAGTTCTCATCGGTATAGATTGCCCATTAGTCATCCCTGATGTGCTTGGAGGAGAAGTAACTTCCATACCCGCAACGGCCGGAGGAGCCGATGGAGCCATGACCGATGACAATCCAGGCTGATGATAGGCTGGGCTAACATATAGTGGTGGTGCCTATCCTTCTTTAAAAGTTCTAGCCACAGCATTGAAAACAGTATTGGACAGCACACTGGATTGATTGATCAAAGCACGATTAATAGCGTTGTCAACCATATATTGCAATTTACTAGGATTGGCTTCGAAAGTAATCTGCCGAGGCATTGGCAGTTCTTGCTTCTAGATCACTTCGCCGCTCCTTTTGACACTGAAGGATTTCAAGTAGAGTTGCTTGTATTCCTCCATAGCTTTTGCCATAGCTTGCTTCTGCTCATCCCTGAGATCAGCCTCCATCACAGCAATGATGTTGTCTGTGTTGAACTCAGTAGTAGCCATGTTGATCTTGTTGATAGCTTTGTCCCAACGGGCGTGCCAAAAGATGTGTTGATACAAAAGTGGATCTGCAAACACAAAGGGCTAATACCCGATTCAACGTTAAGGCGTGCCAGCCGATTTGACCTTACAACCGACAAAGGTGGTAACTCGAATACTTTGGTCCCGACAACAGTGATGCAGCCGAATGCCATGGCCATGAGGTATTCACGCGGAACTCGAGAACCCGTCGAGTATGACTCGATGAATTCTTAAGAACTCGTAAGTAAAAGAAAATATGTGAGTTGATGAAGTCGTCGAAAAAGTAGATGCAAAAGTAGATGTAAAACTTGTGTATGATATTGATTGATTGTCTTCTTACATCGCTACTAGGCCTATATTTATACTCTGTCCTAAAGAGTTACAACCAGATACGACTAGAATTCTAGTTCCAAACCAAACAGAACTCGTACATAAAATAAACTCTAACAATTATGGAAAATAACAATTTATCTGTCCTGGGAGATCGGCACACCACCAGTGTCCTCCCGATGACTTCCATGTCTTCCTTCACCATCATCGGCATAACATCCTTCATCGGCATCGGCAATTTTTCAACATCAGCTATCGGCACCGATCAACTACCATTCCTAGATTTAACCATATCCTCCTCATGTTGCCTTGTCATTGGTACCATAGGCCATCAGCAACTTCCTTATCGGCCAGTCATTACTTCTCTAGCTGCCGATCCAAGCTTCATTAACTTTTTTGATTCATGTCCAAAAACGGTATCAACACCGCCTAAAAGGAATTCAACAGACAATCGCAGGATTTCTTAATGACCAAGTCCTGAATCCCGGTGGCGAGTGCTACTTCAACCCTGAGGAGCCAATGAAACCAAATCACGATGATCATTTGTACGATGCTTGAGTGGTAGAGATAAATTTTGTTGTAAATACTTTGTCCATGATGCATGTGTAAATATTATATTATGGACCTATAGATACATATAATATATATATAGTGTTTTATAGTATATTTATATGTAATGCTTTAAATTATAAAAATTATAGGTGCGAATTTCCATAAACTAGCAACAAATAATATGCATTCAAAAATAATAATAACATAATTTTAAACCCTAAATGAAAAACCAAAAGGAAAAAAAAGGAAAAAAGAAAAAACTCTTTAGTCCCGGTTGGTAACACCAACCGGGACTAAAAGTGGAGGCCAGGTGGCACATCGTGGCGCACCTTTTAGTCCCGGTTGCTTTTACCAATCGGGACTAAAGGTGGACCTTTAGTCCCGGCTCTCGAAACCGGGATGAAAGGTAGGACATTTAGTCCCGAAACCTTAGCCCTGGTTCCGTACACTAGTAGAATCAGGCTCATAGCTGGCGCCCCCATTTATACCACAGGCGGTTCCAGTTACGGCTCGCCTGTGGTATAAATAGGGCGATGTTAGAGATCTCAGTCGCCTGTGGAAAACGTTTATCATAGGCAGTTGACTTAAGCCAATCGCCAGTGTAAATGCTCCTGGAAAATGTTTACACAGGCTTAAGCAACCACCTGTGGTATTTCTGTATAAATACCCCTTCTTCCTTCCCGACCAGAACAGTATCTCGCACCCACCTTCCATTGGGGGCGATTTTGGAGTTCTAGATTTCTCAAAATACAAGGGGGGAGGTTTTGATCTTTATTTCTGGGAAGGAGGTTGCTAAAAAAGGTTAGTTTATGTCCCTATTGCCTCAATTTGCTCATTCTAGCTCAATTTGAGCCACTTTTTGGATCTAGGGTTTCACCATGAGTGAGAGAGAAGAATAGCTAACTTTTTGTCTTCATTTGTTGATATGGTTAGATGGGGTTGTTTAATATGGTTGGATAATGCCTCTCAACATGTTTGCTTCTCAATTTAGCTAGTTTTTACAAGATTAAATCAATGGTGTGTTCTTGTATATTTATGTAGAGAGATAATTGTTGATTTTTTTAATTATATGGTAGTTAGGTTTTTTATTATCACCTTCCACATCATCTATCTATTTATAATGAATGTTGTATTTATATAGTTATGCTATACTTAGGTTTTCTAATTTATGTCTCTCTCTCTTTATAAATTTCTCAATTTATTTATCCACATGTATGTATGTTCCATGAGTGAGAGAGAAGAATAGCTAGCTTCTTGTCTTTAATTGTTGATATGGTTAGATGGGGTTGCTTAATATGGTTGGATAATGCCTCTCAACATGTTTGCTTCTCAATTTAGCTAGTTTTTACAAGATTAAACCAATGGTGTGTTCTTGTATATTTATGTAGAGAGATAATTGTTGATTTTTTTTTAATTATATGGTAGTTAGGTTTTTTATTATCACCTTCCACATCATCTATCTATTTATAATGAATGATGTATTTATATAGTTATGCTATATTTAGATTATTTTTTAATTATGTAACTTAGGTTTTTTCCTTTAATCTCAAGCTTAACCATAAACCCTAGCTAATAAACCCTAGATAAATCCTTTTTAAACCTTTAGATCATATGAATGGTGTGTTATAGGTAGTGATGGAGAGGTCATTTTGGATGTATAATTTATCAAGACTAGATCCATCATACATAACTGAGGTCCAGAGGTTTATTGATGCTGCTCAAAACCATGCTTCAAGAACAAGAAAGACGCACATACATTGTCCATGCATGGATTGTAGAAATCTTGTTGTATCTGATGACATTCAACAAATCCTTACTCATCTGGTCCGTCGAGGATTTATGAAAGATTACTTGATTTGGACAAAGCATGGAGAGGGTAGCTCTGTGCCTTATACTACTGGAATTGTTGATGGGTTTGAGTTCGTAGACGAGACACAACAACCTGATACCGATGGTCTAGCCACTGAACATGTTGTGCCAAATGTTCCTGATCATGGTTTTGCTGGAGGAAATGAAGATGGCACTGAAACTAACATGGCCGCGGAAGATGCAGAATTTCTAGAGGCAATGTTGCGTCGTCCTGCGGAGATCCATTAGTGTTCTTCATGAAAGGTATGGAGGCCCTAATGAAGGCAGTAGAAGAGCCTTTGTATGATGAGTCTAAGGGTTGCACCAAAGAGTTCACAACGCTGCGGTCTGTGCTAAAGTTGTTGGTGTGCAAAGCTAGATATGGTCTTTCTCATGCTAGCTTTAATGCGTTCTTGAGCATTATCGCACACATGCTTCCTAAGGATAACAAGGTGCCTGCTAACACATATTATGCAAAGAAGCTAATCAGCCCACTCACAATGGGTGTTGAGAAGATCCACGCTTGTAGAAATCACTGTATCCTATATCAAGGCGATGATTATAGGGACTTGGACAGCTGTCCCAAGTGTGGTGCAAGTAGGTACAAGACAAATAAAGACTACATAGAGGAAGAGTGTGTTGCCTCTGTGCCTAAGGGAAAAAATGAAAGAAGGCCCAACAAAAGACCCAGAAGAGTAGTTCAAAACCCACCAGCAAAGAAAAGGAAGAAGTAGACTATTATGTGCAGAAAAAGATTCTTGCTTTGGTGATGTGGTACCTTCCTGTGATCGATCGATTGAGGTGTTTGTTTGCTTACCCAGAGGATTCCCAACTTATGAGCTAGCATGCTTCTGATGAGCACAAAGACAATGGGAAGCTTCGGCACCCAGCCGATGGCCAGCAGTGGAAAGATTTCAATGAAAACCACAAAGACTTTGCTAATGAACCAAGAAATGTTAGGTTCACACTGAGTACTGATGGAATGAATCCATTTGCTGAGAGGAGCAGCAAACACAGCACATGGCTAGTGATCCTCACCATCTACAACCTCCCTCCATGGTCGATGCAGAAGCGAAAGTACCTTTTACTAACCATCCTTATCTCTTGACCTACACAACCTGGAGTTGATATGAATGTTTTCTTGGAGCCCTTAATGCAGGACATGAAGATACTATGGGAAACAGGTGTTCAAATGTTGGACAAGTACCGCAAAGAATCATTCACACTGAGAGCAATTATCTTTGTTACGATCAATGACTACCCAGCTCTCTTTACATTATCAGGGCGGTTCAAGGGAAAGCTTGGTTGTGTGGTATGCATAGATGACACTGCTTACGTGTCCCTAACTGCATCTAAGAAGATAGTGTACATGAGGCACAAATGCTTCTTATCAAAAGGACATAGGTACCTACTGAAAAAGATGGATAAGTACTTTGACAATAATTGTGAACTACAGACTACTGCTCCATCAAGTAACAGTAAAGGCCAAAGAGTTTTCAGCATAGTCAGCAAACTCAAATTTGTTTTTGGGAAGAAGACAAAAGATGGAAAACCAAGAAAGAATGTCAAACCAGCTCCAGGGGCTACATTCAAGAAGAAGTCAATTTTCTTCGAGTATTTGGAATACTGGCCAGAGTTAGACGTACACCACGCGATCGATGGTATGCATGTTCAGATGAACGTGTTTGAAAGCGTAATTGGCACCTTGTTGGACATGAAGGGCAAGACAAAGGAAGGATTAAATTCATGCTTGGACATGGTATAGTTAGGCATAAAAAAAGAACTCCACCCTATTAGGCTAGAAAATGGGAAGTACCACCTCCCGGCAGCAAGCTACAACCTCAACAATGAAGAGAAACATGCGATGTGTGTGTGGTTGAAGAAATTGAAAGTCCCATCTGGATTTTGCTCTAGCATACGGAGTATTGTGTCAATGAAATACCTTACACTCACCAACTACAACTCACATGATTGTCATGTCATACTGACTAGTTTCCTCCCTATTGCCATTAGGGCTATAAACCCGGTGTGGATAAAGGTTGCAGTTACACGGTTGTACTACTTCTTCAACAGGATCTCACAGAAGGTGATTGAACGTGATGAGTTGGCGTCTCTTAAGGAATTCATAGTGGATACAGTGTCATAGTTTGAGATGTGTTTCCCCCAGCATTCTTCAATGTGATGATTCACCTTGTGGTGCACTTGGTTTCACAATAGAGGCATTGGGTCCCATGTATTTGCATGAGATGTGGACATATGGATGTTTCATGTCAATACTAAATGACTATGTATCAACTCGTGCTCGTCGAGAGGTGTCTATGGTAGAGGGGTACTTAACCGAAGAGGCCATTAAGTCTAGAGGTTCATTCTGCAATAGGGTCCTAAAAGACCAGGTTGCAATAGGTTTGCCTCCGCCACGACATGAGGGTAGGCTGAATGGAAGAGGTAGGATGGGAAAGAAATCATACGTCCCAAAAGATTACAATTCAGTCCTCGAAGCACATCACAACATCCTGCATCAGCTCTCGATAATGGAGCCTTTGATCAATCTACACATTGAAGAGCTTCAAAAACATAATCATGGGCACACAGATTAATGGATAATGAAGGAACATAATAATCAGTTTGTTGACGATCCTTAAGTATCAAATTTAATTATCAAATAAACAAAGAAAAGGATCCAAATGAAATCAACATCTAGACTTAGGGTTTTATCTGACAGAATTCCACAAGTTTTGGTGTTTGTCTATTTCTGTAGGGGGTTATCAGGAAATAAGGAAGAAAGGCCCACATGTCAGGATTACATTGAGATATCAACGCACCGCGCAATTTTCTACCATCTAGAAGACTCCAGAAGCCACGGGAAGGAAACGGAGGCCGAAAGGGGCCAGGCCCAGGGCGCCCGCCCTGAGGACCTGGGCACCCGCCCCCCTCTGGAAGCCTTTCGGGACTCTCTTCGCACACGACGTTCCACCGACCTAATAGATCAAAGATAATGTAGTACCACCTCGCCTACCGACCCAAAAACGCATTGAGGAGGGGGACTATATAAGGAGAGCCCCTGGCCCCTGGAGAAGACAAGAAGTTATCATAGAGATTGAGGGGTGCCCTCGAAGGAAAACCTCTTCTCTAAATAATATTTCTTTTTAGGCTTAGCAACCAATGTAAAGTAGAAATAGATCTTCTAGTTTCTACTAGATTGAGAGAGATAGAGTGGAGGTGTGGATCGGAGGAAGGCCGGCCTGTCGGTGTCTACTCCGAGTTGTACCTGCGGGATCAAGTCTCCTAACCCGAGGCTTGCTTCTAAGATTCTTCAGTAATTCGACTTCTAATTCTAGTAAGTTCTTGTTTTATTGTTCTTTGGTTTATGAGTTTACTTTAATCCTCTTCTAGTTGAGTATTAGAGTAATCACTTGCTAGCGTAAATGTGGTGTTTAGGCTAGGGTACTCATAGATATCCCCTGACTAGCTGGACCGTGGTAGTAGCGAGGAACGTGACATTTCCGAGTTACCTTTGTATCCCATATCTTGTTAGCAGGACGGGTAGGTTTATAGGTGCGGGTCGAACATCCTTTTGTTGTCTAGATTCCGTGAGCCTCCCCAATAGAACAGTAGATCATCCTTACCAAGGTTAGAACGAGACTACGGTTGCAGTCTTCTCTATACATCACTCACATCGAGAAACATTCTTTGTAGCCTAAAGGGATAGTAGCAATAGATTTGGTTAGTCAGATGCACCCTTTCTCCCAGTGGTAAAAATATAAATACGATAACTCTGGATAACCTCCCGGGTGAAATGCTCACCGATATCCGTGCGCTTGCGGATCATTTCCTTATTGCGTTACCAAATATCAACAAGTATTTCTGGCGCCGTTGCTGGGGAGAAAGACGGTTTGCTGAGATAACTTTGAGTCTTGCTATTATCTTGTATTATACTTTTATACTTTTATTCTTTTATCTTTTTATTTTCATCTTTATGGATAACTCAAATATTGAATTCTTTGCACCTTTGGAGACCAGCCATAGACCATGGGAGTCAACAAGTCCTGCCCCTAATTATGATCTGTGTCCGGAGTTGATTGCAATAGCTCAAAACCAACCCTTTTCTATAGCTTAGGTCCTATCTTTTAATCAAGAAGATAATGCACTTTTAGCTACACCTAGGGAATCTGTTAATCTTTTTATAAATTCTGGTTTAGACCTAGCCCTACAAGACCATGTTTTTCCTAAATATTTTCACATTGGTCTTAATCATATAACCTTTGGTAGAGTCCTTCTTTCTTTATCTATTAGTAAAGGAAGATATGTCTTCATTCGTGGACATCCTTCTTGTACTAGTCTTCATAGAAAAATCTTAGAAATAGAGAAGGAATCATCTCCCAGACGAGGAAAGGAAGTTTCAATAGCCGATTTGCAAACATTTCAATCCCATAATTCGGCTATCCAACCCATCCTTGAGCTTAATAAATTCTACTATGCTCTTTCTCTTGAACCTCCCGATAATCCTATGAATCTCTCTAGACATCCCATGCATAAGAAGGAGGATCGAGAAGAGCAACATCAATGGCTAGAGGGCATTAAAAATCCATGAGCTCTCACCATTGAATGGATAGATAAAACAAACATGAGAGACAATCCTAGAGGAATTTTAAGCATTCATGAAGAATCATCCTTGGAGTTTGAGAATGAGAGAAACAACAGTGAGCATGGAAGTTATTTCATAAATACCTCACCAAGTCCATGCTCATATGCAACATCTCCCCAATCAATTGGTCTCTCCAACATTACCACATTTGAGATCTCCAACCCTCTCTTCTTTTCTATTTATAAAAACTTTAAAAGAGCGGTTGTCGATGCATATGTCTATAATAAATATTGCAGATCTCGTTGAGTTAATTGATGGTTTCCCAAGGACAAGCTTAGTGTCCTAAAACAAGCACTTATCAGATTGTGACATGAACTTCTAATTATTTGCAACATTGCCTTGTGTATTGAGCATATAAAGATAATTGTAGAAATATTCCTTCGGGTATTCTTGCCACTAACCTTTCCAGGATTGGAGCAAGAAGATCGGATGAATGACAAGCACAAGGTATGTCCAACCAACCATCACACAACATTGAATTAAATTCATCCAAACTTTAATTTTGCAAAATTCAAGCTTGGGGGAGTACTTTACATAAAAACATCTTTTGCCATGTTGCTACGTTGGTTGTCCTTACCTTTGAGACATGCTCAATTTGTTAAATACTAATTACACTACTTCATCTCCACTTAAGTAGATCTCTATAAATGCTCTCATGCTACCTTTATTTGCTTTAGTATATGTCTATGTTTGGAATAGTTTCATTTATCTCTTAATTAAGCATGGTGCTTAGTTTAGGAATGATGATCTTACTTCCAAGGGATTTTAAATTAAGCATGGTGCTTAGGTTAAAATGCCCTTCTAAATCAAATTAGACATGGTGTCTAGGTTGATTTTTGAGCCGATAGTATGCTATAGTAGATATGGGATATTTTGTTGGACTAACCCCTGCAGGAAAACTTTCAACCTAGGAAGTCCTGAGATACAAACTCATTGGAGATAAAGGAGACACATGAAGTTTAACAATTTGCACAAGCAGGACATAGCTCATTCATCATAAAGAGATGATCTGTGGAGGGTGCCACAAACACGATGCACAACCGCTAAGAAAGGAAAGCTTCCACAAGGTGATACTGTACCATCACTCTTCAAGTAAGGTAACATCTTAAGGTACTTGACTAACACTTTTATAAGCTTCTCCTTGGTTCTGGCGTTCACATAAATAAAGAGACAAACATGTATGATTTATAACTCCAAACTAACCAACCCAATTAATTCAACATGTTTAGTCCTTTAATCTTTGTTCCTAGTACTACCTCCATTATCCCACACTCCTAATCATATAAGCTAAAATGTTGCACATTCAATATTTGGAAGATATAAACAAAACATAAATATAGATAGATTATCTTTCCATTAGGTTGAGCCATCTGATCTGACAATTGTTTCAAATGCTACACTCATGATCCATCAACTTTGTCTTGCTCACTATGCTTAAGGTTAGCGAAGAACAAATACACTTTTGGTTCTGTTGGTGTTTTCCACCAACAGGGCCCATGCACTTGATCTCTGCCTTGTCTCTATGAATAGGTACACTTCAAACAAAATATGGACGAGTTTTACAACTCCTAGATTCCACCAAGTGAAGAACCGGGATCTACGAGCACAAACACAATGGATGGAGATCAGACACTTAGTTTCCCAGAGGAAATATTGAAGAACCTCTGTGTCCAAGTTGGTACCTTGTACGCTCCAGCAAACTTCGTGGTGATAGAGACTGGTACTGAGGAGAGGGCACCCATCATCTTAGGGAGGCCATTCCTAAACACCAGAGCTGTCATCTATGCTAATGCTGCCAAGATCAGTTTCTACATCAAGGGGAAGAAGCAGACTTTCCTTCAAGAACAAGACTACACAAACTTCAGAGCAATCCCGACATGAACCAAGGAAGAGGAACAATAGGAGGAACAGGAACAAGAAAATGTGGACCGAGTCTGCTAAGATGGTCACTGCAGCTCAAGCAGGTCAAGATCGTCGACTCAAGTCACCTTTCTTGATCAAGAAGGACGACCCTGGTGTTCCAAGCATTGAGTGCACAATCAACAGATACTCTTTTTAGAAGACACTCTATGACACCGGATCTGATGTCAACATAATGGCCGCAGTCACTTATCAGCTCCTGCATGGAACCATGCCCCTACAACCAATATATATTCAGCTCCAGATGATTTTCAGATCATTGACATGGGAGAAGACGAGTATGATCCACCCATCATTCTTGGAAGACCATTCCTCAACACTATTAAAGTTATCATCTACATTGGAACCGGAGAAGTCCACATGTACTTCCCCTTTGAGAAGGTACACAACTATTTTACTGACCATAACTATATAGTTGAAGACTCTAAGCAGGTCAGGACAAGAAGACGACGCAACCGCAACCAGAGGAGGCAAATCATCAAGAACGGATGGGTAGACTACGAAGGAGAAGTGATAAGGACTAAAGACATACAGCTTGAACAGAACTGTCCTGAGGAGACCGTAGCACCGAGTCAGGTGTGGAGAGAAAAGATAGTTATACACGAAGAGGAGGCGCCGCCGGAACCACCGACTACGCCACCCAGCAAATCCCAGGACGACTGAGAAAACGGAGAGTCCCGTTCGGAGGACTTAAAAATACCGAACGCCTTGCCAAGAGGTAAACTTGGTAGTTATCCTTTTCCATTCAATAGTTTGCTTAGTTAATCAGATTCATGCTATCTTGAAAAGAAAATAAAAATGTTAAAAAAAAGAGTAAGCCCCATGAGAGTATGCTCATGGCATAAAACCCATAAGTACATTCACTGTGGTGGCATAAAAATAAAATAAATAAGTTTTCATCTTACAATAAAAATATAAAAATAATAAGTGCATGATCCTGCTAAATAAGTAATATTTATTGAGAAGGCTCAACATGATAAAGGCTAGATATTTATGCTAACACTTAACCAGTTCCACAAAGCTTTGTTGTCTATTTGAGCTCTACAGAATTTAAGAATCAAGAAGACTAGCAGACGGAGGACATTCTAATCACTGTCAGAATGCTGCTGACTTTCAAATACACCTCTGCCACCTGCTAGCTACATCAGAAGAAATTACGTCAAAATCCAGCTTGGGGGAGAGCACCTCCATTTATCCAGCTAAGTGTTTCTACTCGCGTTTATACTTTACTCAAATAATAAAAGATGCATAATCATGAAAACCCAAATAAAGATTTTGTGCTTTTATATATTTTTGCTTAGTTTGCTAAATAAATAAATAAATAAAGTTTGCTATGAACCCTCATGATAAACTCTCACATGGAAATGATGAATAGTTGCTCTGCCATGACTAGTTCTAAAAATTGAAATCTCTCTCAAGTTTAGGCATGACTGTTATGAAGCAAGATTTGCTCTAAACCTGAACTCGTGGGAAGAGTACTTGATCTAAAAGTCTAAGTCGTTAACGGATATGATATGGGAAGGTTGAGCTGTTGTTTATCTGTTCCTAGAGATGCTAGAATTCTGGAGAATTTTATCTTTGAAAATCTTTAAAATAACACATGATGAGTTCCTATATGATGAGAGTTTAAAATCCTACCACAACCATATATACATGCTTGCTAGACTTTGAGCCACATATTTACTTTTTACTGCTTATGAGCATTGAGTGTGGTCAAGCTGTGTAGACCCTTAGGAGCTTGTCATGTGGTTAAAATCAAGATTCACTTGCACGTTCACTCATACATGCTACTTCTACTCCGGAAGTACCATCCACATATGTCCACTCATTTCCATCTCCACATTCACCTGAAATTATTCTACTCCTAATCCGGAAGAGAATAGCCAAAAATATTTTCCTATCCCTGTTATTCCCTGTGAAATAAATGCTCGAGTTATCTTGGTTACTACCACTTGCTATATTATTTAAGGAGATGAGTGCTCTAAAAAAAAGAGAGGAAAAATACGAGGAAATAAAAAGGGGCAAGTGCCCGGAACCTCGGAAGAAAAGAAAAAGTAAGACGAGAGGTAAAAATGGACAAGTGTCCGACAGTAGAATTAGGGGTACAAGATACCCACCTGAGAGGAAAGAAAAAGAAAATATAGAGCATCTCATTCTCCCCAAAAAGCTTCAAAGTGCAAGAAAGATATGTATCCCCTCAAAAGAGCAAAAGTAGAATTAGACTTTCACCATTATTATCATCATCATCACCATACACCATTCATTCACCACATATGCACATCTTGATTTGACTTATTAACTTGTTTCTCTGGATCCATGGTTTGACTATGCAATAAATGTCTTGTAAGTATGTATTAGCTGTCTCCCACCTATGAGCTCCAGATATTAGAACCTTATTAGAGTAGGGTGAGAGAGAAGGCAATATCACTATGCCTCATACCAAAAATATCACATACTTTGAGAGAAGGCATATACCATTACTGCCTCGGTAAGGATCCAGAAATACCACAAAAGAGAGATCTGAGAGAGTCATATAAGGAATCTCTGAATTTTATTTGAAAATCTGCAAAAACCCCAAAGCTATAGCTGATCAAGAATAAGAGACATGGCGCTTGACTTGACCGTTCTATCTTTTAACTGCTCAAGACACAAGTAACGGTTACAAGCCCCATGGTGAAAGGTAAAATGAGTAAGTTTTAAGTCTTAACAGTTTATTCTAACTCAGAGATGAGATCTTGCTTGAATACGTGTGTACTTTTTAGGCATGAAACCACTGCAGAAACTCTTGAGTTCATCCTTGCTCAGGGACGAGCAAGAGTTAAGCTTGGGGAGTTTGTTGATGGTCCTTAAGTATCAAATTTAATTATCAAATAAACAAAAAAAAAAGATCCAAATGAAATCAACATCTAGACTTAGGGTTTTATCTGACAGAATTCCACGAGTTTTGGTGTTTGTCTATTTCTGCAGGGGGTTATCAGGAAATAAGGAAGAAAGGCCCACATGTCAGGATTACATTGAGATATCAACGCACCGCGCAATTTTCTACCATCTAGAAGACTCCAGAAGCCACGGGAAGGAAGCGGAGGCCGAAAGGGGCCAGGCCTAGGGCGCCCGCCCTGAGGACCTGGGCGCCCGCCCCCCTCTGGAAGCCTTTCGAGACTCTCTTCGCACACGACGTTCCACCGACCTAATAGATCAAAGATAATGTAGTACCACCTCGCCTACCGATCCAAAAACGCATAGAGGAGGGGGACTATATAAGGAGACCCCCCTGGCCCCTGGAGAAGACAAGAAGTTATCATAGAGATTGAGGGGTGCCCTCGAAGGAAAACCTCTTCTCTAAATAATATTTCTTTTTAGGCTTAGCAACCAATGTAAAGTAGAAATAGATCTTCTAGTTTCTACTAGATTGAGAGAGATAGAGTAGAGGTGTGGATCGGAGGAAGGCCGGCCTGTCGGTGTCTACTCCGAGTTGTACCTGCGGGATCAAGTCTCCTAACCTGAGGCTTGCTTCTAAGATTCTTCAGTAATTCGACTTCTAATTCTAGTAAGTTCTTGTTTTATTATTCTTTGGTTTATAAGTTTACTTTAATCCTCTTCCGGTTGAGTATTAGAGTAATCACTTGCTAGCGTAAACGTGGTGTTTAGGCTAGGGTACTCATAGATATCCCCTGACTAGCTGGACCGTGGTAGTAGCGAGGAACGTGACATTTCCGAGTTACCTTTGTATCCCATATCTTGTTAGCAGGACGGGTAGGTTTATAGGTGCGGGTCGAACATCCTTTGTGTTGTCTAGATTCCGTGAGCCTCCCCAATAGAACAGTAGATCATCCTTACCAAGGTTAGAACGAGACTACGGTTGCAGTCTTCTCTATACATCACTCACATCGAGAAACATTCTTTGTAGCCTAAAGGGATAGTAGCAATAGATTTGGTTAGTCAGATGCACCCTTTCTCCCAGTGGTAAAAATATAAATACGATAACTCTGGATAACCTCCCGGGTGAAATGCTCACCGATATCCGTGCGCTTGCGGATCATTTCCTTATTGCGTTACCAAATATCAACACAGTTCACCTCATGGCTAAGGGAGTAGGACATTCTAGATGGGGAAACAATCAAGGATCGCACCATCAAGGTCTTGGCATCTGGGCCATCACGTCAGGTCACGACTTGGCAAACCTATGACATTAGTGGCTTCATGTTTTATACCAAGTCCAAGGACCAAAAGAGCATGGCACAAAACAGTGGTGTTCGATGCGACGCCTTAGACTCTGAAACTGGTGAGGAAACAACTTACTTTGGCTTTGTTGAGGACATATGGGAACTAGACTATGGTACATTTTAGATCTCTGTATTTTGGTGTCAATGGGTTGAAGACAACCATGTCACAGTGGACAACTATGGGGTTAGAGTTCTAGATCTAAGCAAGGTAGGCTACAAAGATGATCCATAGATAATGGCTAACCGTGCTGCACAGGTCTTCTATGCTGAGCAGGTCCTCTCTCCTAATGATAAGAAGAAAATTATGGATCATCCAAAGCACGTAGTTTTCCCTAGAAAGCAACAAGCCATCGGAGTTGATGGTGTATCTGACTTGGATGAATTTAACCAGTTCAGTGACATGTCTCTCTTTGTAGACGACCATCTAGTAAAGATAAGGAATGTTGAGCGAAGCATTCCATAGAGCTCGTTGCCCTGGGTGTGTCATGATGGACAAGGAAGAACAATAGTTTCTTAGATTTTATTTGTCATTTGCCATGTAATCCATTTATGATAAAATATGTACCTTATGCTATGTGCCCTTCTCTATTTCTACATGTAAGACCCTATGCTTATTTCTATATCTAAGACTTACCATATCATAACACTTTGGTATCGTATTGGTCTCAAACTTTTACCAAGGCTTACTAGTGCCATTGATATTCAATCCACCATGTTTGGGATTTTTCTGATGTGGTTTGTTACTTTATCCGGTTTAATTGAATTTCCGCGCGACGTCACCCACTAATTAGCGCTTGAACTAAGTCTACCCCTTAAATGACTCCAAATGGTGCCAAACTTCTCCACAGGGTCTTATATACCATAGGAAATAAAACTTTCTTGTGGTTGGTGGAAAACCTAGTGGGATCTAGGTGTAGTCCACCATTTTTCATCTCATTTAGCACAAAGAAGAATGTAATAATAGCTTGCATGACCAGAAAATCCTAAGATCTTGTGTGGGGTCATCATTTGAGTGTAGAAGATTGCCAAAAAAATTTCAAGACATTTGGAGATAGGCATAAGATACATGCTTCACGAACGTAGAAGAGCCATTCCACCGAACTATGCTCAAACATATGGGTTCCTCACATTTATATTGTCCACGATAAATTGCACAAAGGAATATATTTTTCATAGCATTTACACACTACAATAAAGCTAACAAAATTGGATTGACATTTTTTGGTATTCCTAGAATTATTTATGTATTAAACAAGATATGAGGCACATATTCAATTTAAATCATTTTAAATAAAGTTGTATACAAAAGTACCTCGAACATGAAATTTCATATCTTTAACATGTGTATCTGGTCAAGAGGAACACAACAAAAAGTTTTTCACTAATTTAGGACAAATATTTTTGAAGATATGATTTTTTGAATCATTTAAATAATTTCTAAAAATATATATATAAGAAAAACTTTAAATAAACTGAAAATACATTTATACAGGTGGCCCTCGGAGTGAACCGTAATACTAAAGCATTAGTACTAGCGGTTGTCTTAGCCAACCACCGGCGGTTGTCTTAGTCAACAGTCTGTACTAATGCATTTGTACTGGCGGTTGGCTAAGACAACTGCATGTACAAATGGTTTTGATATATATCCCGCGCTCTGATTTCAAAATTTTGTCTAAGTACTCGGCGCTCCAGTTTCCTCTCCGACGCCGGCAGGCTGCCCAAAAATCCAATGCCGCCGTCTTCCTCCATCTCCCTCGCACGCGGCCTTCCTTGAGCACTGCGGTGAGCTTCCGCGCCTTGCTCTCTCTCTCCCTCTCTCTGCTTGTGCACGCGCGGCGGCGGCAGTGGTCTCTCTGCGCGCGGCGGCGGTAGGGCGGCGGCGGCAGTGGTGGGGCCGGACAGGGTTAGGCACGCGCGGCGGCGGCGGCAGCAGGGAAGGGGTTTGGCGCGCGCGTGGCTGCACGGGCCACGAGGCGAGCGCGCGGCGCGTGGCGGTTTGCGGCCGACAGGGTTAGGCGAGCGCAGAGGTTAGGGACGACCCTGACACGTGGGGTCCACCTGCTAGAGAGAGGGAGAGAGGAGGGGAGAGGGAGTCGCGGGCTGAGCCGGGAGGGAGAGGAGATTTTCTTTTTTTTTACTTTAGTAATTTATTTGTTTAGTGAAATTGAGTAAAACTATAAAAAATAGTAAAAATTTAGAGAATATTATTATATAATTTACATGTAATTTTATTATAATTATTATTTACATGCGCCTGCAATTATTTGTGTCTATCCTTTTATAAATACTTTTTAGTATTACTCTTTATATATGTAATATCATTCATAATTATTATTTCATATGTGATTATGTTGAGGAAATATATGTATGTATTATTTGTGTCTATCCTTTTATAAATACTTATTATTATTACTCTTTATTATATATGTAATATGATTCATAATTATTCCTTTTATAAATATTTGTTATTATTTCTCTTTATATATGTAATAGAATTCATAATTATTATTTCATATGTGATTATGTTGAGGAAATATATGTATGTATTATTTGTGTCTATCCTTTTATAAATACTTGTTATTATTACTCTTTATATATGTAATAGCATTCATAATTATTCCTTTTATAAATACTTGTTATTATTTCTCTTTATATATGTAATAGAATTCATAATTATTATTTCATATGTGATTATGTTGAGGAAATATATGTATGTATTATTTGTGTCTATCCTTTTATAAATACTTGTTATTATTAGTCTTTATATATGTTATAGCATTCATAATTATTCTTTTTATAAATACTTATTATTATTTCTCTTTATATATGTAATAGGATTCATAATTAATCCTTTTATAAATACTTGTTATTATTTCTCTTTGTATATGTATTAGTGTATATACTCTAGGATACATAAATTTAATTTTATGCATAAATTATATAGATTTCTGCGATGAGTTCTCCGCACAAGGACGAAGCACTGTAGTGCCAACCCACGGAGCAAGTAGATGGGTCATCCCACCCTATGGAACAAGATCGTGAGGTCACGAAACAAGTAGAAACGGGCGAAGCATCAGGATCGTTCTACGAACAAGAAGCTAGCGACGACATGGACCCTCTAGAAATGAGGAAGACTCGTCATGAATTGGCACGTGACCCCGATTACAATCCAGAAGCCGATGAGGTAAATTAGAGACATTCTCGATTCCATATAATTAAATGATTTCTATTCATAGTTTCTATATATAAACACGTCCATGATTCACATGTCTATACTCAGGAGGCAATGTCTCGGTTTAGAGAGATGATGTCTCAGGAGGAAGTGGCACACGAAGACGCACCGGAACCGACGACCGCAACGACGAGCCCTGAGAGGCCATGTCAGTCCAGGAAAAGGAAGCGTCTAGGTTTGAAACGAGGCGAGAGAGGGTTGAACCAATTTCCAGATGACACATATGCCATCACAGATGTGAGCTCTACCGGACAGCCCCTATCTCCAGAGGAGGCCCTACCCAAATACAGGAACGTAATTGGTTTCTGTGTGAGGGACTTTCTTGATATCACAATTAAGAACTGGTCCGGTGTGTCGAATAATCACAAGATCAAAATTTAGGATAAGATTAAGACAAGGTTCGAGTTTCCTAGGAATGTGCCAGAAGATTTAGTGAAGACATATACAATGAAGCAGTGTGCGGTTAGTTTCCGAAATTGGAGGTCGGAGATGAATGTCAAGTATGCAAAGACAGGGATGGATCCGACAACCAAATACAAGATTACTAAAGGGCATTGGGTTGTTTTTCTAGAGCAGAGGAATGACCCTAACTTCTTAGCTCGGAGCGAAGCCAACTCCTAGCTCGCAAAGAGGAACAAGTACCACCACCATCTAGGCACAGGTGGTTACCAGCACCAAGTTCCTAAATGGAGGCAAGAAGAGGCTGCGAAGAAGACAGTAGGGTTGCCAGTGCTATCTGAGCAAGTCGGTGAAAGGTCCACGAATTGGATCCGTGCTCGAAAACTAAAGGAAACCAAGACGGGTGTGTCCTTTGAAGACCCAATGCTTGATGAAGCAATGAAGAGCATCTTTACAGTGGCAGGCATGCAGCAGGAAGGCAAGTTCATGCCACGAAGGAGAGGGACATCCTGAGTGTTGGCCTCGGTAACCCCGAGAATCCTGGCCGTGTTCGAGACATCTCATCCAAAGAAGGATGGAAGGATGGATTCGGCCCTCAATGGAAAAATGAGTATAAGAAACGTGGTCGGTACAAGGAACAAATGGCAAATTATTTTTAGGAAGAAGCTAAGAAAGACTTCCAAGAGATGATGGGAAAGTTGCTAGAAAACCCTCCTCCTGAGTTTATGCAGAAACTAGCGAGTGTCGTGTCAAATCAATAGATGAGCACTCAAGCTCCCCAAATGCAGCTAGTCCCAGTGGTGTCGCAACCGTTGGTGGCACCGAGTGAAACAATCTTTTCAAGCAGTGTCGCATCTACGACAAACAAGGATCACTATCCAGTTGACAACATTGTTACTTCTACACCTTGCTCCCTTGTCATAAGATATGGGATTAACAATCATCGTACAAGGGAAGTAGCCACGGGCAAAGCGATCCCAGGAGGACCTAAATACCATGGTGCTGACATTCCTAAAGAGTACTGTAGAGTAGAGGTATCAACCGTGGTCCAAGGATATGAGGACAAGATTCTAGACATCCATGGTCCCGAGGACATTGTGAAACTAGGACAGGCGATAAACAATTTCATCCTTTGGCCTCGGAGGGACGTGTAACTAAGGGAGCCACCACCACCCTCTCAAGAGATGCCACTCACCCAGGAGTCGTCAGCTCATGTCGATCCTCTTCCTAACCCACCGCCTTCACCTCCTCAGTCTCTTCCTGACCCACTAGAATCACCTCTCCATGTTTTCCCTGTCCATGAACCATCTCCTCTCCATGATCTTTCTACCCTACAGTCAACACAATCTCCACCACCATTCAATTCCACCCTTCCCCACAACTCAAAGATCAAGAACCAAGAAGTGAGCCACCAAAGGTGCCAATTAAGAAGAAAGTATTTCCGATACCCAAGTTGATTTCACCATACGAGCCAAAGAAAAAATCAGCTGGGCAAGTGAGATTTTTGTCAGGCATTGCTTCTAAACGCACGGTACAAGAGCATGAGATTTCTGAGCTAGCAAAGTCAGAGGTGCCGGCGCCTAAGGTCATAACTCCTGTCAAATTCAAGGTGCCAACTGCAGAAGACTACAAGCATATCCGCCAAAAAGTACGTGTGGAGAAAGCCTCTACTCAGTCGGACCAAACTTATGAAGAAACCAAGTGGTATAAAAAGGTTTCATGACTGGTACATGAGAGCCTCTTCTGCTGGCATCGACACCATAAGCATGCGCATACCACAAATAGCATTTCTCAGCCAGAGTATTGACAAATGCATGCTTACATTTGATGACATGTGGGCACTGACGAACCACGAGATGCTAGATGTACAGATCGTAACGGCATTTGCATTGTAAGTGTTACATAGTTACACATATTGTAGTTGCATCAATTTTCAATATCTGACATGCTTCTGTCTTGCAGAATGTTATATGATCAACAAGATTTGTATTTTGGATCGGGAATGACAACACAGAGGTACAGGGTGTTGACACTAGCTAACACCACTTAGATACTAGGTTGTCATCCCTAGCATGGCGCCAGAGTGTACAAAGGTATTTATAAATGTAAATTCTCTCTAGAAAATAATCTATTCTATCCGCAAGCGCACAGATAAAACACCTCATTGTAGCATTTCACCAGGATAAGTATTCCAGGTATCGTTATTTATAATTTTGCTTAGGGGATCTTAAGAAGATGGAATTAAATCAAAGGGGGCAAAATCTATCAAGGCATAGACTAGAGATAAACTTGCAAGAACATGATTACTAATGAGAAACTTGTCACACAGTCACTTACTTTAGCAGGGGGTAAACCATAAAGATAATTGATAATAAAGTATAAGTTCATGGGATAAAGAGCACAGCGATTAGAAAATAGACTACTCCTCATATATGTAGGTGATGTCGGATTAGCTAGAGAATGGATTCTAAGTTATCTACTAACTACTAAGTCATAATCTACTCTAGTTATCTACAAGATCATATATAGCATAAAAGACTCTTCATTCATGTATAAGGAACATTGATAAAGTAAATCAGAACATCGCATGACTTACTCCACAATACAGGTTCTGCCTGTCCTATCAACGGAGGGTGGACTATATAAGAATCAACGAAGCTGTCACTATCGCGAACTACCACACGACTCGCCCAATAGGATATATTTGCAGATAAATAACATCTAAGTACCACGCTCACATGTGATCTATCACCTAACTCCCTCGCGTCAAGAGCTAAGCGCTTTGCAAACTTATACATAAACTCATTATCAATTAGAACTATATCAAATATAGAACTAGAGCAAACTAAGAACATAATAATTAGAGACATAATGCAATTAGAACAATAGAATTAGAGAAAGATATGAATAATACCAATCTTTATTACCGAAGATCCGAATCCAGAGCGTAGTGCTCTACTTCTCTAATTGCTATCTAATCAACCTCTAAACTTGAAGGATTAGGGAGTAGCTAATTCTAATTCTCTGTGGGAGAGAAGCTCTAAACCCTAACTTTGATGGCTACCTCTGAATAATGATTTCTCCTCCTTCCTCCAGGGGCCAGGGGGTCTGGTTTTATAGTCCCCTCAAGTGAACGTGAGCCATTGGATCAAACCGACATAGATTGTATGGTTTAGATTGATCCTTTAGGTCGGTGGAGGATTGTCCCGAAGCAGAGTCCTGATTGGACTCTCCACCTGGGCGGGCGCCCAAGGGGGGTGGGCGGCCGCCCAGCCCCCAAGCCCGAATCGCGTCCCGTTCGTTCCCGTGGCTTCTGGATCCTTCTAGATGGAGTAAAATTGCGCGGCACGTAATTATCTCGTTGTAAACATGACATGTGGGCCTTCTCTCCCTATTTTCTGATAAACCCCTGCAGAAATAGATAAACACCAAAACTCGTGGAATTCTGTCAGATAAAACCCTAATTCTAGATGTTTGTTTCAAATTGATCCTTTTTCATGTTTATTTGATTATTAATTTTAGTACTTAAGGACCGTCAACAAACTCCCCCAAGCTTACCCTTTGCTCGTCCCTGAGCAAACAGCTAAACTCAGACGGATCAGGAGTTGCTTCGATGTTTTCTTTCCTGATAGGCACACATGCTTTTACATAAAAATCCTTCCAGATTAAAGTGAAGTGTTATGAAGTTTAGTACCTGCACTTAAATCTTAAGTAATCGAAAGACAAAATAGTTAAGTCAAGCACTATCCCTCCTATTTATACTTCACCTTTGTTCCAGAGTTTTTCATAAGTTTTCAAAATAAAATTCAGAGTTCCCAGCAATGATTCTCTCAAGTCTCTCTATATGTGGTATTTGTGGATCCTTACCATAATGTCACTTACCTATAGCTAATGGAATAATTAAGTGGAGCTCATAGGAGTGCAGACAGCTCATACATATGTTGTCTAATCGAGCCATGGATCCAAAGGAACTCAGCATATAATTAAATCAAGATGTGCATGTGTGGTGGAGTAAATGATAGTGATGGTGATAGTGTTAATAAATCTTAGTTCTCATTGCTCCTCATATTGCTATCTCTCCTCTTCTTTTACCTTTGCCTTGGGAGAACATGGGCTATCTTTTCTCTCTTTTATTTTTTTTTCAGGTGGGTAATAGATACCCCTAATTCTACTGTCGGACACTTGTCTATTTTTACCTCTCGTCTCACTCTTTTTCTTTTATCGAGGTTCCGGGCACTTGCCCCTTTTTATTTCCTCGTATATATTTTTTTTTTGCATAACCCATACCTCTTCTGCATTGAATCCTTTTAGAGAGAGAGAATAACAATATTCGGGACAGTGAGTGATAATATTTTTAGCAATTTTAATGATTGATAATGAATGCTGTGGTAGATGCGTGCAAGTGAATATCTTAATTTAACCACATGAAAAGCTCCTAAGGGTCAACACAGCTCGATCAAACTCAATGTGAATATAGTAAAGATGTTATAGCAAGTATGGCTGTGGTAGGTAGTTTGTTATGCTAGGAACTCATCATGTGATTTGTAAGTTTTCAAAAATAAATCTCCAGAACATAGTGTAGTAGGAACGAGATAAACAGTAGCTCAACTTTATATCATGCCTTTCTCTTACCTAGACTTTAGTTTATGCTTTCCCAAAGATAGTAATTTTAGTTTTAGTAATTCCTGGAAGAATTCTAATATAAAAGCTAGGTACTTGTAAGTAAGCAAACAGAGCAACTGTTCATCATTTCCATCATGCATATTTTTGGTCTTTTTATTATTTTCTAGAAATTAAACTTAGCAGGAAAATAAAGCATACTTATCTACACACTCTTTTTATTTTGTTTTCATGTTTATTAAGTGCAGTAGATTAAAGCAAGAAAATATTTATTTGGTTTTCTAAGCTTTCCTTTTAAGATAAATAAAATACTAAGACAGAATAGAATAAATAAGAAGAGCAAATAAAAACTTACTTGATAAATTTGGGAGGAACTCCCCCAAGCTGGATGTTGACGTCGGTCTTACCCGATGTTCTAGAACCGCATCATGGTTGTGATGTTGTCGTTCATTGTTGTTGTATCTTGTCTTAGCTCTTGTACTGCAGCGGCATGGTCCTGGTTCCATTTTTGTTGCTCTTCCAGGAGTCTTCCATGTTCTGCTTGCGTGTTCTGGATGTTGAGGAGGGTGTTGTCGGTACGAGTAAAGAAAGCACCGGCCTCTTGATAGTAGTCATTCGTGAAGGCGTAGGAGGCGTCGGAGTATCGTCCTGCATCAAATTGGGGTGGAGGTCTGGATCCTGAAGCTCCATATGGATCAGTGGAGTACCTGCCCGTATGAAAAGGCGGGTTTGTCCACTGGTGATCTTGGCTCTCCGGCCATGTCTCCTCTGTTGGCTCTTGTGGTTGCGCATGACGAGCCCATGGGTCTCGAAGGACTCGTGGATTGTAATCGCAATAATGCAGGTGCGCTGCTTCTTCTGGTCCAGGGTCAGCTCCATACCAAGTGCGTTCTCGGTGAGTGGTTATCCTTTCAGATGCCACTCGCTGTGGAGTTCTCTGGTTCACTGGTGTTGCTGCAATCTCAATCAAAAAGTTTTGCACAGAGTAGAGGCCAAGGTTCGGGTTAGGTAACCGAATCTTGCCTTTATCATCATACAGCATATACATTATGTTCCCCTCTTTCTTTAACATCCGAGCTTGTCTAAATGTGTCATAGCCATGATAAATTCTTAATTCTTCTATGAAGTCCAACGATGAGTTTTCTAGTAAGTGAAGATTAGTGGCTAGACGAGTGATAAGTGAAGTACATCCTACTGGTCCCTGCAGACTAGGTATACTAAGCCAATGTGAAACTAATAGTGTAACAGGTGAAGTGGGTACTTTACTAATAGCAGCATATAAAAGTTGTAAATCTCCTACTCTTACTTTCCTAATATCGTCACGATAGAAAAGATTGTACCCAAGCCATTTGTGAAACATCCTAAGAGTGGGGTGTTCCATGTCACTGGTTCGGGCTTGACTATAAAAATTATCTCTAGATATTTCTCTCCATAACTGGTGTCTCTCAAAATTGGGTAAATCGGAGTCAATGTTCAGGATGCATCTTGAAGAGAAACCAAGATGGTCGCTTAGCTCTCTCCAGGATAACATAATTTCCTATTTGAACATCCGAAAAACAATTCCCCCCTCATAGTATTGTAAAGTACAAAGAAATTCGAGGGTGAGAAGACGAGAACCTAGCTCAGTTATATTCCAAAAATTTGTCCAACCCATCATTTGAAAAATTAAGTCAAATTCAGTGTCCATACCTGTTTCTCGTAGTAGGATTGGATCGATAGTAGGGGTGTGAATGAAATCTTTGTTCTTCAATTGCTGATAGACTTCCTTTTCTCTTCGGGTCTTCAGTCTTAGGTCTCCTATCTTGAGAAGGACCTTAACTTGCTGACCTGATGAAGATGACGGAGCTTGTGTGGGTGTCGGGTCGACGCTCATCTCTGATGGTTGTGAGGAGTGTCGGGCGGAACTCCTTGTACCAATGTTCTTGATAGCCTTCCCTGCATTCTTCACCTTCTTAAACATCCTGCAAACAAAAGTTGGCAAAAACACAACTGGTGGAAAATGTGAGATAAAATGTTAGTGGTCAGCTGTCCGGAGTGTCAGTAGTCCAGGGGTTAACCGTTCAAGACGAGTTTCTATTTTGGTAGAGCCTCCCCTAAACAACTTTTACTTCCGTTTGGACAGCGGGATCACTATTTGCTAGGTGACAATCACTCTCTCCAAAGAACTCCAACTTTCTCTTCCACTCTCCTCTTTCTCTCTACTCTCTTCTCTTCACTACAAAAGCTCCTTCTCGGGAGACTGAGATTTGTGTGGTTTTCTGAAGTGTTTGTGTGAAGAGAAGGAAAGCTGGAGGTGGCCTTTTATAGGCTGAGCAGGGGACAGGGCGGGCGCCCAAGGTAGGTGGGCGGGCGCCCACCCCTGGTGTCCATCCTGGGTGTGCTTCCTCCACTTGCTTCCTTGCTTTGATCTCACGCAGAATAATATTGTGTTGGTAGTGGTTGGACGGTGGAAAGATGTCAGGTGAGTGGAAATATATTGGTGGATGAAATTATGTGATGGGATGTATGTGAGGTGAAGTGTATGACATGTGGGACCCAAAGAGTGTGGGTCATGCTTCTAGAAGATTAATATGATTAAATATAATGCAGGAAAAATCTATGAAAATTTTAATTAAAAATGATAATGGGAAATATTTTTGTGCCTCCACGATAATTAATAAATATGGGTTGTTACACACCACGAATATTATTTATATGGGGCTTTTTGATTATTATAATTATGCTATGAATGTATATGACTAATGCAAGAATTAATTATGCAAGAATTTAAATATGAGAAAATTAATAATGCGGGTAAATACCGATTTACCTCCCGGTGAGGGTTTGGGATTTTTAGGTCCCCCAAGCTGGACCTCCAAATCTTTTAATCTTCTGAGTTACCTTCCTCCGGAGATGGTGTCTCCAGTGGTTCTTCATGAACTTCCTTTACTGTAGGGTCTCTCTCTGGTCTGGGTTTGAATGTGAAGTGTTCTTCTTGACCGTTTATGTTGAACTTGATTTCTCCTTTTCCGACATCAATGTGGGCATTGGCAGTGCTCAGAAATGGCCTTCCAAGGATGATGGACACTTTCGAGTCAGGACTCATGTCCAGTACTACGAAGTCTACTGGCACCAGGAAATCTCTGATCTTGACTGGAATGTTCTCGGCGATGCCCAACGGGTGTCGAACCGATTGATCTGCTAGTTGTAGACACATTGATGTTGGTTCTAGGGTCGCATGCTCAAGCTTTTTGTAGACTGATACTGTCATCACACTGACACTTGCTCCGAGATCACAAAGTGCATTGTTGAAGTGTTGGTTTCCGATCGAGCAATCTATAGTGGGGCATCCAGGATCTTCCTTCTTCTTTGGTGGTTTGTTGAGGATGGCCGCACTACATTCTTCTGTTAGCTTGATAACCTCAGTGGTGGGCAGTGGTCTCTTCTTGTTAAAAATATCTCTGATGTACTTTGCATATGTAGATACCTGTATGGCATCGAGCAGAGGTATGTTGACATATAATTTCTGAATGACCTCTACAAACTTACCAAACTGCTCATCCGACTGCAGTCCTCTGTTTCTTCTGGGAAATGGCAAATAGTTGGTGTCGTAAAAATATTTCCTCATTTCTCTAGTTCTTGGTGGTTGTAGCAGATCTTCTGCTTCAACTGGCTTTCTTCTTCTATCACTGCTGGTTGCACTAGTGCTGATGATCTTTGTTTCTCTTTTGGGTATGGTGGATCTCTGATAGCTTTGCCTCCTCTAGTAGTTATATTCTTTACCTGCTCAATGTTAGTAGCAACAGGCAGTGCAGCAGCTATTTTTATTAATTTAAGCTCTACCCTTTTATTAAGAGTGTTTTGTTCATCAAAGGCAGTTAGTAGAAAATCCATTTTATTGTGTATATCTTTTAGAGATGATTCATTTGTATCTAGCCTTTGTTTAACTTCATCATTAATTTTGGTTTGTTGAGCAATTATCTCTTTTAATGAAAGTTGTTTGACAGTATTACCTGAATTCATACCTTTGCTATTGGGTTGACTCGAAGTTGGTTGATATTTGTATGCTGTCTCAATGGCCCTTTGATCTTCTTTGAACTTGGCCCTCTGGTCAATCCAATGGAGCAAATTTTCCATCTTAGTTGATAATGCATTTATTTCTTCTGGTACTTCTTCAGTTTGATGACAATGTTGAGCTTTATCTTGGAACCAGCTTTGGTTTTCTGCTATCTTATCCAAAAGTATCTCTGCTTTTCCAGTTGTAAGCTCCAAGAATGATCCTTTAGCAGATGCACCTAGGCACTCACGAGCCTTCTGGGTTAATCCATGGTAGAAGGTCTGCATAAGTAACCATGTGGCCATTCCATGGTGAGGACAATCTGATATGTATCCTTGAAAACGCTCCCATGCTTCTGAAATGGCTTCTGTCTTCTGCTGTTGGAAACTGACAATATTTCCTCTTAAGGCAGTTGTTTTGCCTATAGGGAAAAACTTTGATAGAAAGGCATCTGACAAGTTCGTCCAGTTGTTGATGTTATCTTGATGAGTGTAGAACCACTTCCTCGCTTTTCCTTCTAGTGAGTATGGAAAAAGGCAAAGCAGTATGACGTCTTTGTCAACTCCGTTGATGTGGATTGTGCTTCCAATCTCTAAGAAATTCTGCAAGTGTGCACTGGCATCTTCATGTGTCTTTCCACTAAATTGTGTAGCTTGTACCAAATTGATAAGGCTTGACTTGAGCTCAAACTCAGGTATTCCTTCTTCTACTGCAAATCTTGGACCAGTTGGAATGTTGTCAAGACTTGGAGCAGAGAATTCTTGCAAGGTCTTTTGTGCCATAGCTTCAGCAATTGGTAGCTAGCTTCTTCTTCTCTTGATTGCTTTGGTTCTGATGATGAAGAGTTGAATGTACCCAAAGTCAATCCTGTTATACCCTGTATAAAAATATAAACATAGAAAAACAACAGGGTGAACCTGCCAAAGCAGCGGTGCCTTGTTATGATTCCTCACTTAGTAGCTGTTTTATGCAATTATTTCTCTATAGTCTAGTCTAATATTTTATATGAATAACCTTGATTGATTTTCTGGCTTTCCTTAATATTACCCTTTTGTTCCCTTTTATGACTTATTCCTGAGACTCGTATGACTTCTATAATGATCCCCGGCAACGGCGCCAGAAATGCTTGTTGACACTAGCTAACACCACTTAGATACTAGGTTGTCATCCCTAGCATGGCGCCAGAGTGTACAAAGGTATTTATAAATGTAAAGGCTCTCTAGAAAATAATCTATTCTATCCGCAAGCGCACAGATAAAACACCTCATTGTAGCATTTCATCAGGATAAGTATTCCAGGTATCGTTATTTATAATTTTGCTTAGGGGATCTTAAGAATATGGAATTAAATCAAAGGGGGCAAAATCTATCAAGGCATAGACTAGAGATAAACTTGCAAGAACATGATTACTAATGAGAAACTCGTCACACAGTCACTTACTTTAGCAGGGGGTAAACCATAAAGATAATTGATAATAAAGTATAAGTTCATGGGATAAAGAGCACAGCGATTAGAAAATAGACTACTCCTCATATATGTAGGTGATGTCGGATTAGCTAGAGAATGGATTCTAAGTTATCTACTAACTACTAAGTCATAATCTACTCTAGTTATCTACAAGATCATATATAGCATAAAAGACTCTTCATTCATGTATAAGGAACATTGATAAAGTAAATCAGAACATCGCATGACTTACTCCACAATACAGGTTCTGCCTGTCCTATCAACGGAGGGTGGACTATATAAGAATCAACGAAGCTGTCACTATCGCGAACTACCACACGACTCGCCCAATAGGATACATTTGCAGATAAATAACATCTAAGCACCACGCTCACATGTGATCTATCACCTAACTCCCTCGCGTCAAGAGCTAAGCGCTTTGCAAACTTATACATAAACTCATTATCAATTAGAACTATATCAAATATAGAACTAGAGCAAACTAAGAACATAATAATTAGAGACATAATGCAATTAGAACAATAGAATTAAAGAAAGATATGAATAATACCAATCTTTATTACCGAAGATCCGAATCCAGAGCGTAGTGCTCTACTTCTCTAATTGCTATCTAATCAACCTCTAAACTTGAAGGATTAGGGAGTAGCTAATTCTAATTCTCTGTGGGAGAGAAGCTCTAAACCCTAACTTTGATGGCTACCTCTGAATAATGATTTCTCCTCCTTCCTCCAGGGGCCAGGGGGTCTGGTTTTATAGTCCCCTCAAGTGAACGTGAGCCATTGGATCAAACCGACATAGATTGTATGGTTTAGATTGATCCTTTAGGTTGGTGGAGGATTGTCCCGAAGCAGAGTCCTGATTGGACTCTCCACCTGGGCGGGCGCCCAAGGGGGGTGGGCGGCCGCCCAGCCCCCAAGCCCGAATCGCGTCTCGTTCGTTCCCGTGGCTTCTGGATCCTTCTAGATGGAGTAAAATTGCGCGGCACGTAATTATCTCGTTGTAAACATGACATGTGGGCCTTCTCTCCCTATTTTCTGATAAACCCCTGCAGAAATAGATAAACACCAAAACTCGTGGAATTCTGTCAGATAAAACCCTAATTCTAGATGTTTGTTTCATATTGATCCTTTTTCATGTTTATTTGATTATTAATTTTAGTACTTAAGGACCGTCAACACAGGGTTTGTAAGGTGCAGAACGGGATGAGAAACTCTGAAAGTTGAAACTTGATTTTGAAGCCAAATAGGCCTTCTACATTGGATATTCACTAATAAAGTTTCAAGACATGAAAGCGGTGGTGGCCCCGTACCACTTTGGGTAAGTGTGAGTTTACAAATATCTATCTAAAGTATTCCAATGCATAAATGCATTATGGATTTAATTTGAGTAGGAACCACTACATATGCTTTATCATTTATCCCAAGGAGGGAAGGGTGTTCGTACTAGACTCCACAGATTACCCGAAGAAAGCTATGCTCCATTCATCAAATTGCTAGAGCTGTAAGTCAAGCTATGCATGCATACTTAAGCATAGTGAGAGCTTGACAATAACATGGTGATTCTATTTGAGATCATAGGGCATACAGGTTCTATAAGATAAATCATGGAAAGTGTGAGTCCAAGAGATCAGGGCAACTATTGGAGGTTATACATAAAATTGGCCGGTACGTATAAAAATTTACTATTATGAATACAAATCATACACATAGGACCACAGTTGCAACTATAATTAAATAACCACTCTCCTGCTATACCGTGCATGAAGCAACCACCCTTATCTGTCCTCTGTGGCTACTGCGTGTGCGAGAACATGAGAGAGAACGGACGATATGCAAGGAACCCTGACAAGGTAATATAAGTAATAGTCTATTAAAGTTGGAAGTCATAAAATATATAATGTTTATAAACTTTCTTTGCAGGTATATAAGCAAAGAACGGCGGAGCGCATGGACGAACGTGCTTTAGACAATATAGTTGAGGACATCTGCTCGTTCATTATGAAGCATGTCATTCCACGTGAAGGCAAATATCATGATGATAAAAGCCAATTATCCAGGCTATAGTTCCGAGTGCTAACAGAGATTAGTAAGCTCAAACTTACTAAAGAGGGTTATGAGAGGACAGAAACAAACTTTGATATATATATGATGTGTGATGATGGATATACTCTTGTAATTAACTTTATGTCTTTGAGCACCAAACTTTGATGTATACAAATGTATGTATGAGATGAAGTATTTAAATTGCATGTTGCTATGATTGAAGACCAACCAATATCAATATATTTAAATAATAACAATAAATAAATAAATAATACATATTTTAATAGGTTTCCATAGGCGGCTCTCTTAGGGAACCGCCTGTGTAAATGTGCATTTACACAGACGGTTCCCTAAGAGAACCACCTGTGTAAATGGTTTCTACTGGCGGCTCTCAAGCAGCCGCATGTGGAAATAGACGATTTCTACTGGCCCCCAGCGCAGGCGGTGCTGGAAAACGCCTGTAGAAATATGTTACCAACCGCTTGTATAGTGTGCCCATGTACTAGTAGTAGCCGGCACTAAAGCCTTTACGGCCCGGGGGCTAAAGCCCTTTCGTGTACCAATGCTAGGAGTTCAATACTTTTTTTAGTGTATGATTTGGATCACTTCCAGCGTCAACAATAGGTATAGATAAAAAAACAATCATCATTTTCTTAAATTTATTTTATCATCGGGACACTAGATGTCAAACGGTCAACCTCCTCCTCCTACTACTACTATATATGCCGTGGGCATCCATAAAGCCTTTATTAGCAAACAACATAGCAGTTGATATATGAATGTTTAGGATACATCTGCGACATAATCTTGGATCACAGAGCGAACAGCGATTGGAATCCGAACCGAATGACCCCCGCCG
Source organism: Sorghum bicolor (assembly GCF_000003195.3). Taxonomy (NCBI): domain Eukaryota; kingdom Viridiplantae; phylum Streptophyta; class Magnoliopsida; order Poales; family Poaceae; genus Sorghum; species Sorghum bicolor. The sequence continues at coordinate 14,009,975 of NC_012873.2, read as the reverse complement.
TCATCCGACCATGCTAGGCTCCCAAACGTGTAGACGCCTTCCACCATCTGCCTCGCCGTGAACGTCACCACGAAGGTTGCGTTCCTGCTACCATCCACGGCGAAGGTCATGACCGCCGGGTCGACGGACACGTCCACCCCGGCGGGAGCTTCGACGGCCACTCGGTACGTCGCCTCAGCCGGCCCGACATTGGTGACCGTGCGCGACACCGTGACGGAGCCCGCGAGGTTCGGCACGGCGATGGAGGGCAGGTTGAGCTGGTACAGCCGCCCCATGTAGGACGAGCAGTCGTCCTTGGCATCGAGCGTGCAGCGGAAGAATCTGGTGTACTCGGCTGGGTCTACGTCGTACACCAAGCCAGGGTCGGCAGCTCTGTCGGGGTCGATGTGGCCGCCGCCCATGTCGAACGGGTCTGCCGGCTTCCTGGGGAGTCCCTCGGCTACGATCGGCATGCCGAAGCGATCCGTCGTCGACGCTGATCAATGGACGGCATGGAAAGCAAAGAGTTAGATCAACTTGATCATAGCAATGGCAGACTTGATCATGGCAATGGCAATGGCAATGACAGCGTGCCTGTGGTGACAATGGCAGACTTGATCATGGCCGGCGACCAGTCGGGGTGAACCGACTTGAGCAGCGCGACCACGGCTGAGACGTGTGGGCAGGCCATGGATGTCCCGGACATGAAATCGTACGAGTCTCGCACTGCAGCCAAGATGCTCACACCGGGTGCGGCGATGTCAGGCTGTCGTTGGTTGAAAACCAAAGCATTATTCAGTCGTCGTCAAAACAGCAGCCTGTTACATAAATATTCACCAATTCTGCTGACATATGGACATGTTTTCACCTTGAGTATGGCAGGATACTCAACGCTCGGTCCCCTCGACGAGAAGGAGGCGATCCTCGGTGACAGCACCCAGTCGCCGACCACGGTCGTCGCCGGCGAAATTCTCACCACCGGCGTCCTGCATGCCATGCCATGGCACGTTCGACGTCGGGAGTCATACATTCAAGCTTTGTTTGCCATGCATTGATAACTAATGGCCGCTCTCACCTTGTGTTGATCATATAAAAGGCGATCCGGTTTGCGATCTCGAAGTCGACAAGCACGCAGGGCATGATGCCGTTGCAGTTGTCTGCTCTGTCAAGCACATTGGAAGAGTAGCCCGCGAAGATGAGCCCCCTGGCGCCGACTTCTTTCACGTTGCTGATAGCATTGAGGAAGCCTTGCCTTGGAGGATTGATGTTCACGTCCTCCGGTGCGTAGCACAGCACCACCTTGCCGGTGGCGTTCACGGACGCAAGCGACGCATTGTCGCATCTGTGCATGCATGCGCCGCCCATTTATATAGTTTTTTTTTTCAGTTTCAGAATGCGAGAGCAGGGATATTGAGGAAAAAGCAGTTGCAATAATTCCATCATATGCTCTATCATCAATTACCTAAACCCAGGAACAAGATTGATGAACTCACTTGTGTTCGTCATTGCATCCACGTAACGAGACTGCCCCTGTGCTTAATTATAGAAGAGTTAAATACACTAGCGGCCATAAACATGTATGTGCCACTTAGGTCAAAAAAAAACTTTGAAATTTGAAATATGTCTCCGCTGAACTTGCTGTTGCTGAGGAATAAATCTTATCTTATCTATATCTCTTATAAAGATAAACCCCACTAGCTATTTCTCTTGTCATGCAAAGTGTCCACATCAGCATCCACTAACACATGTCATTATGTCTTCATTCAAGCTATTCGCATTAGCAAAACCACATCATTTATTAATATACACTGCTACATTACCAACATCATACATATACATCTCCTGATTCTTAGTGATTAACACTCTTAACATATTTATAGTCCTTCTTCATACCCGCAGCAACGCGCGGGGAATCCTCCTAGTACTCTTATAAAGCTAAACCCCACTAGAGATTTCTCTCAACATGCAAGTTATCCACATCAACAATCCACTAAAACTTGCAATTATAGCCAACTAGCACATGTAATTATGATAGTCATCTCTTTATCTACTAACATGCATTTAACTGTTCATACTGATGTGTCAAATCATTCAAAAAAATAATTTAAGATAATTTCATTCATATAACTATAAATATAAATAGTCTATTTTTTAAAAAATTATCTGAAATTCCCGCAGCAACGCGCTGGGTATTCTCCTAGTTTTATAAAAAAACACCCTACGCTCCTAGTCAGTGCGGCTAATTCATCTCCATTGCGTGTGGCGGCATCCACGGTCGGCCGTCTCCCTCATGACGGTGTCCACTAGAGATGGAGATGCTATAGGCGGTAGCGGATCTTCGACGTTAGGGCAGCGCTCGCAAGCATTGGGGAGGAAGAGGGCCAAGGACAAGGGCATGCGGGCTACGAGCAGTTGGCGAACCTAGTAGGATGCCTTTGTCGTGCTCGTTCATGGAGAGGTCAAGGATGGAAGCGCCAGAGTGGTCATGCAGAATGATGGGGTCGTCCCATGAAACACTACCGGAGAGCTAGCCTTTGCCGTGTGCCCGTCTGTTTACCGTGAGCAACACACGGCAAAGGTCAGGTTTGCCGTGTGCCCAGCCCAAGCACACAGGTTGGAGACGACCGTATCTATTTCGAATTGTCCACGTTATTTGGACAGCCTGAAGATGCGTAGATGGGGTTAGTTTCTGGGTCGATCTGAGATAGAGTTTCGGCATCACCTTCCTGTTGTTCTCCGGGTACACAACCTCCCAGTCGGGACGTGTATTTGGAGAACAGCGGGGAGGTGCTGCCGAAATTTCATCTCAGATCGGAGTTGACATGGAAACTAACCCCATCTACGTCTCCTCGGGTGGGATTAGGACCTATCCGCACCTATTAGTTAGTAGGGCTATCGTGTAGATGCATTCCGTTCTTACAATATTACTGCATGATATGTTAGAGGATGGATGACCGTCAGTGGATGTACACCGACCGCCCAAGTCAGAGAGACATCTCCTTGGAATGGATTGAGAAGACTGAGGCTTACTTAGAGCAAGCGTTCGCCGGAGCTAAAGACGCCCGTATGACCTGGTGTCCATGCGGGAACTGTGCAAACACACGGAAGCGTATGAAGGAGGTCATGGGGAAGCATCTTTGCAAGTTTGGGTTTATGCAGGGCTATACCCGATGGACCTACCACGGTGAAGGTGACCACACCAGGGAGGAGGTTGTGAGACCACGTGTCGAGGGTTTTGATGATGATGGTGGGGTAGCAGACATGTTAGATGACTTTGGTCACGGAAACTTTGTTGGAGGAGTTACGGAGGAGGATCACGAGCCTACCGCCAAGGCATATTACAACATGCTGGACTCGGCTCAGAAACCCCTCCACGGCCATACATCAGTCTCACAGCTCGATGCCATTGGTCGTGTGATGGACTTCAAGTCCAGGTGTAGCATGAGTCAACAACACTTTGATGACTTGCTGACAATTATTGACACACTGCTTCCTGTGGGTCACGTTCTGCCGAAGAGCATGTACGACTCACACGAACTTCTTCGTGCACTAAAGATGCCATATGAGAAGATACATGCTTGTCCGAAAGGCTGCATCCTATTTAGGAAACAATATGAGAATGCAAAGTATTGTCCAGAGTGTGGCTCCTCTGGGTTCCTGGAGGTAGAGTCCGGTGATGGTAGCACTCGGCAGCTGGACATCCCCGCTAAGATCCTACGGTACCTTCCGTTCTTACCGCGGCTTCAACGGCTATACATGACCGAGGGGACCGCAAAGCAGATGACGTGGCACAAAAATGGTCGTCGATATAATCCTAACAAGATGGTACATTCATCCGATGGTGAAGCATGGACCCATTTCGATGGTATTCATCGGGAGAAAGCTGCAGAGGCTCGTAATGTACATGTTGCGCTTGCAACAGATGGCTTCAATCCCTACGAACTATTGGCTGCCTCGTACACTTGTTGGCCCGTGTTTGTTGTCCCACTCAATCTCCCCCCTGGCGTCATCTTGCAACGACGCGTGATCTTCTTGTCGTTGGTAATTCCTGAACACCCGGGGAAACGTATGGGTGTGCGGATGGAGCCATTGATTGATGATTTGATCAAAGCTTGGGACGAAGGGGTACTGACGTACGACCGAGCTAGGAAGACAAACTTCACAATGCATGTTTGGTATCAGTACTCCATGCATGACTTCCTAGCGTATGGGATATTCAGTGGTTGGTGTGTTCATGAGAAGTTGGGATATCCAGTATGCAAGGACCGTGTGAGGTTCTTCTGGTTGAAGAATGGTGGCAAGTTTTCATCGTCGTCGTCGTCGTCGTCGTTGTTGTTGTTGTTGTTGTTCGTATTGTTTTCATAGGAAGTTGGGATGTCCAATATGTAAGGACCAGTAAGCTGTTGTTGTTCGCATTGAGCGACATGTGGCTTGGCATGTGGGCTCACATCACCAACGAGAACTGCCACACTAGGTTGTTGCTCAACACGTTGAGCGCCTGCAGTGGCAGCGCGCCCATGGGCGGTGGCGGGTTCAGCAACGAAGACATGGTGGTGAGTAGCAGTGGTAAGGTATTTTTTTATAAGATTTTATCAACTATATGAAAATATACGGATCTAGGACTTATAATAAGTTCAGGGGGGCAAAACCTAGATGGCATTGAGGCACAAGTTTAAGGGCCGGCTGTATATTTAACTCGGTATAGAATTAGTCAACGCGTTAATGCATGCGTTATATATATATATATTGCAGCTGTAAACCAAATGGAAGTTGCATGCATCTGTTGTCAAAAAAAATAAAAAATGGAAGTTGCATCCTAGATTCCTAGCTATACTACTCTATTGTAAATTGTGGACGCGTATTACTACTTACCACCAGCTCTTCGTTGTTCCCGAGGACCACCTTTGTCGGGAACGACCGGTCGATCATGCTAGCGGCCACCGTGATGAGCCACGGCGCCGTGTTCCGCACCGTCTGCGGCGCGGGGCCGCGGTTCATGCCCGCGAACACCACCGGGACGCCCCTCGCCACGGCGTGCAGCGTGCCGGCGAACTCCTGGAACCCCCCCAGCGAGAGCGACAGCACGTCGACGCCGTCGTTGGTGGCGTCGTCTATGGCCGCCAGGAGCGCGGCGCCGCCGCACCAGACCGTCGCGCCCCAGCACGCCTTGTAGACGGCCAGCCGGGCGCGGGGCGCGCCGCCGCGCGCCACCCCGGCGGCGAGCCCGCTGCCGTAGTAGCTCACGTTGCGGAACACGGGGCCGTATATATCATACGTACTCGATTACGATCGCTACATACGTACTTTAATTTTTCTCTTTCCTCTATTCGAAAACATTTGAAAAGTTTGAATTTCAAAACGTGAGGACTTTAAACTAAATTTTGGGACCATAGATTACTTCAGATGAAAAAGTAGTTATTGCTTAGATCTTTTCAAGACATGTAACTTTGATTTTGGTCCATTTAAAAATTTATTTCAAAATTTTAAAATTTAAATTTTAATAAATGTGAGAACTTTAAATTGAATTGGCATATGATATAAATGATTGCAAATAAAAAATCTATCGACTACAAAATTTAGACCTCTTCAAGATATACTTTATAATTTGATAATTTTTTTTGTCTTTTTAAGACTTTATCTGAAAAAAGCTAGCTATTATATGAATTTTTTGAAGCTTTGTGATTCAGGCCAGATGCGGGCAAAGTTACGTGATTGCAAATGAAATGAAATGAAATGAAATGAAATGTGATTGCAAATTAATTAAACTAAACCTGAATCGACCACGCCGACGATGATATCTTGGCCGAATTTGGCTTTCTGCTGGAGGGTAGCTGATGATTGATCGCTGATAGCACCAAGAACGACGTCCCAGCTCCGGGTCGTCTGCATCTCGTACAAAGCGTCAGGCTTCACGAAGACGACTCCATCCAAGCCTAGATTACAATAAGATCCTTAATTAATTAGTATGCATGCATATCTATATGTGCGATGCGCATATATGTTTGCCTAACAACTTGTATATTTCAATCAGTACAGGTTTAGTAGGGATGCATGGTTATTACTCCCTCCGTCCCAAATTATAAGTCATTCCAAGAATCTTGGAGAGTCAAAGTTTTTCAAGTTTGACCAGATTTATATAGCAAAATAATAACAATTTTGGTACCAACCAAGTATCGTTAGATTTTTTGTTAGTTATATTTTCATAGTGTACTTATTTTATGACATAAATCTTTATATTTCTCTCTATATTTTTGGTCAAACTTGAAAATGCTTTGACTCTCCAAGATTCTTAGAATGACTTATAATTTGGAACGGAGGGAGTACTTGAGAGTTCTTCAGCTTGGGCTTCGGTGAGCATCGCTGCGAATCCAGAGAAGCCGTGCTTGTAGCTGTATACTATGGACTTCAAGGCCGCCTCCTTACTGTTACATTCCATTATGAATAAGTTATAACTGTTCATAACCTGCAAATTGGTAAATTACAACTCGAATGATCACCACAAGCTAAATTAAAGCTAGCTAGTACCTTCCAAGAACAGATGCAAGCACGTCGTGGTGTGATGCGGTGACCATGGAGCGATGATCATCGTGTTTCTTCTCACCCATGTATACAATATAGACCTTACATGCATATACGATGTGTGAAGAATAAAGGGATAAAATGGTACCAAGGTTATTCATTATTAGACATGCATGCATGGAAACGAACAGTATATATATCTTAATAAGCTTCATGAATTAATCATCAGAAAACAAATTGGAAATACATGTATGATCGAAAACAAACAATATATATATATATATATAATTATTAGACATGTTGATGAATTATTGCTGATGCTGCAGCTTGAATATGTTGTTACCTTGCTGGAGGCAACAGCTGGAAGCGGCAGCCATAGCACTAGGAGCAGCTGTAACAGAGTTGATGCCGAAACTGATCCTCGGTTCATCTTTGATATTGGAAGGGGATGCTTGACTATTTTCCAGTGATTATACCGTGTAGCCCGCTATTTATGCATAAGCAGCAGGTGCATGCCGCTAACATAATGCAAACATTTTTTTTTAGAGTTCCAAGGACAGGACGCCCCGGCCTAGCTTTCAATCAATTATAGTAATATCAAAAGACCAAACATCTGTTACAGCAACGACAGCAAACGTGAACAAAATGTCTGATGCCTGAACCAACGACAGCAAAAACGGCCGAGCTAACCGAGCCTATTGTACGGTCTCATTCAGCGGCCCCCACCAAGACATTACCGCGGCCCTCTTCACAACAGATAGATCTAGCAGCGTAGGTTTCTCCACCCGGACAGCCAGCATCCACGCCTCCCTGGAAAGCTTTAGGCACCGTCGTCCCTGGGATATCTGGGCATCTTCAGCGCAGACTTTCCTCGAAAAGCCATTCAGCAGCTCCCACTTATCTGTAGGAGTCCATGAATTCTGTAGAAAAGTATCTCCATACTTTTTCAATCAGTTCTTTGAAAATAAATCTCATTTCTGAGTTTCCAAATCGATCAGTGAACAGCAGAGGTATAAGAGCATCTCTAATGGTTTTGCATAATTGACTTGTCATTTGTTGTTGTTTGCAAACTCCCAAAACAAAAATGCAAAGTCTAAAAATAGGTCATCTCGGGTTTTACATAATTGACTTGGCATTTATCCAAAATGGATCCGGATGCGAATTTTTTCCGTGTGGTGCACGGTCGCGGTTCCTTCCCGCGCGGTCACACGGGTGGAGGGAGTTTCTGCGCGATGGTGTTGCTCGCGATCGGCAGTGGACGGCGGCGCGTGGGAGGGAGTTTCTGCACGATGGAGTCGGTCGCGATCGGCAGCAGACGGTGGCACATGGAGGACCGGTGCTCGCGATGGAGTCCCTCGCAAATTCGATCGGCTGCGGACGGCGATGCGTTGAGGGTCGGGGGGTTTCTGTCGTGATCGGTGGAGCATATATGGCGCGAAGAAAAGTCTGGATCACGCGTGGGACTGGGAGACGCGTACGATCGGGCTTTTGCCAAGCCGTCCGCGGCTTAGCAATTATGCCAAGTTTGTCCTCTTATTTGCCAAGTTACCCAAAATGTAAACTACAAATGCGGAACCGTTGGATACCTTATTTTTGTGATTTTTGGCAAATTACAAGAATACAAACCCCAAATGCAAAACCGTTGGAGATGCTCTAACAATGTTTTAAAAAAACATTTCTTTTAGTACTTAGCCAAAACTTTCCTATATTAAGGTATTAACCATATTTTCACCTACTGAAACTTCTGTAATCTCAGAAATTAGAACCCAGCACCGTTTAGCAACAACACAATCAAAAAAACAAATGCTGACTAGTTTCTTTTTCAGCACAGGTCTCATCTTCTACTTTTCTTTTCTTTTCTTAGCTAGGTTATCTCTGGACTCTATTATTCTTAGCTACCTTAGGAGGTATCTTAATGCTCCAAACAGTAGAAACATGAAACGGTTTGATGCCTCTGAAATAAATAACTTCATAAAAAGATTGTGAAGAATAGAGTAAAATGAATGGATAGTTCATTAACTTATCAGGTTTGTGTCGATTTGGTCTATCAGCTTTGAAAATGCATGTTTTTAGGCCTTGTTTAGATACACCCAAAAACCCAAAACTTTACAAGATTCCCCATCACATCGAATCTTGCGGTACATATATGTAGTATTAAATATAGATAAAAATAAAAACTAATTACACAGTTTGCCTGTAAATCGCGAGACGAATCTTTTAAGCCTAGTTACTCCATGATTGGACAATGTTTGTCAAATAAAAACGAAAGTGCTACAGTGTCAAAATCCAAAAAAAATTTGCATCTAAACATGCCCTTAATCTAAAACCTTGATCGGTAGTGCATAAAGATCCCATATCCCTTTGTTTTATGTTTCTATTTGTAGAAAACCTCATGTATTTATTTTTCTTCCATAGGATTATCCTTCGCGTGTGAAGGGATCGGATCAGGGCGTTCGCTGTTTGTCGACAAAATATGGTCGGCAATCTACCTAGGGTATAACTAAGATAGTAGATTATCGGCAGACATGTACGCAAGCTACGAACTAGATGGTGACACAGGAGACAAACAAGGATTTTATCCAGGTTCAGCCGTCGTGAGGGCATAATACCTACTTCCTGCGTCTGATTGTATTGACGATATAAGATGAATTGAATTGGGGGTCCCCTGCCTGCCCTTATATAGTCCAAGAGGCAAGGTTACAAATCTGGAAACAAATCCTAGTCGATTACAATTGCCATAAACAGTCAAATGTCAATCCCTATTCTAACCGACCAGGATCTTGCTTGAACTCCACGTCTACCTTCGTTATGTGGAACTCCGAACAAATTAACCAAGCCACGAATCATCTTCTAATGGGCTAATTCTTTCGGCCCAAACCTAGTCGTAAGGGTATAAGGGTTTATACCCCCACAGCTAGTCCTCGAGCTCCATATATTATGAGATGACACGCCATCTTGAGCTTCTTCGACCAGTGAGGCTTGACATCTTCAACCAGCAGGGAAATTCCCCCGAACAGTTGCAACGGTATTTTAGCCAGCTCAGAAGACAGTTGACCAACATTAACACCAAAGAAGTGGGTTGTCAGAATAATGCATGGTGCTCTTAAGAAAAAAGATTTCTTTTCTGATGAAGTGTGCCCACTTTACTTTTTTGAAAAATGTAGGGTTTGAAAAAAGTAAGCATATTCACCATAAGGTGAAGTGTGCCCACTTAGTCCCCGAGCCTAGCAGTAGGTGATGTAGGCACGTGGTGCCAGGGTCTAAAAAGTCTATGTAGAAGTTCTGATACTAAGATGCATCACCGGGTGCATCGAGACCTCGAGCTTGCTGGAAGACGAAGTATGAGCCTTGTACCAAGGTCTAAAAAACTAAAATTGCCCCTGAGCACATCATAAGGAGTGATCGGAGTAGTCCTTGAGCACAGTGTCAGGAATGATCGATCAGTCCCCGAGCATGGTTAACAAATTAAATGTGCTCTGTGGTCAAGCAGACCCTGAGCACAGCATCAGGAATGGTCAACGTCCCAGAGCACAGCATAAGGAGTGATCCACCAGTCCCCAGGCATGGTTAAGAAAAATGAACATGCTCGGTAGTCGAAGCAGTCCCCGAGCACAGCATCAGAAATTGTCAACGAGTCCTCGAGCACAGCATAAGGAGTGATCGACCAGTCCTCGGGCATGGTTAAGAAAAATGAACGTGCTCGGTAGTCGGAGTAGTCCTCGAGCACCGGTCTCTCCTTTCTCCTATGCAACACTACTTGTCATAATTCTTTATCTTAACAACGTGTCGGTGACGTCACAGTATTCCAACTTCAAGCACTATTCCATCTGTTTTTAACCTTGTCAGACTACACTGGCACGTTAGTGACATTGGAAAACAAATGTACTATCATACATGAAAAGGCGAGCCCACAGAGACGAAATAGGCTTTACAACACATGAACCAAACCAAATTGGGCCCACCTTCACCACAACCAATGAAGGAAAACATCCTGTAGATTTAGCGGAACAATATGGGAAACTAAAACGGTGCCTTAGGCGTTAATGGCGCACGCCCCCCTAGATTTTTAGGGAGAGGAGAAGGCAGCGTCTGCATAATAAATAGCGACATGAAAAACAACATCCATTCTTCACCAAGTCAGTTGCCATTTCACATCTGAAGAACCGCCGTCTTCCTCAAACCTTCAAACATCCGAGTGAGATCCAAAATCCACCAAAACTAGCCCAAATGGCCAAAGGCGACGCGAAGAAGAAAATGGAGATGATGGCCAAGGAGTAGTGGAAATCCAAATCCACCACACAATCCATCAATGAACTCATCGACATGGGAGTACTCCACAACCAAGAGCTTGGAGGATGGAGAGCACCTGAAGGAGAAAGGTTTCCTGACCCAAGGCCTGGGGAGATTATTGTGTTCGAGAATTTCTTTAAGAAAGGGTTTGGGGTCCCTGTTCATCCATTCCTTGAAGGTCTGCTTTTGTATTATGAGATTGGGATCTACAACTTGCACCCAACTCTATCCTCCTTATTTCTAATTTTATCCATCTTTGTGAAGCTTTTGCGGGAGTAGAACCACACTTCAATCTTTTCTGCTATATCTTCTATCTGAGGAAGAAAGGTGCCCATGGGGATCCAAGATTGTAGGTGGAGTATACCTCAATCTTCGAGATGGAATGAAAGCTCATTATCTTAACTATCCCTAGAACACCTCTTTATCAGAATGGTACAGGAGGTGGTTTTATATCCGTGAAGGGCCCAATACAGCCACCATCTGTGATATCGGATACCAACTAGAGAAAAGAGTAAGCTAGACCGACAGACCAAAGTTTGATGGGAAAATCGAAGAGCTGATGAACTTAATCCAATGGGACCGTCTTAATGGACCAGCGGTGGTCGAAAGCTTCATCAGCAGGAGAGTGCAACCGTGCCAGAGAAGGTACCATGTCGGGTATGAGTACCAAGGCAGTGCCAACGTGACCAAAATAAAGAAGGAGAGACTTGAGAGGATAGAAGTCCACAATCGAATCAATGAGCTCTTCAATTTGTCAAACATGAGCTACACACCAACCAGCAACATCAAGCACACTTACAAGCTCACCTGACCACCACCAAAGGTAACCATCTGTACCGAGACACTTCCATTTGATAGTAATAGCTAAAATGACTAATGCATAATGCATGTTCTTTAGGTTGGTGATCTTGAAAGATCTGCAATTTGCATCTCCTTAGCACCTGGTATGGATCAGCCAAGAGGTGTAGATCCATCAATGCAGATTGTAGCTCGATGCTAGGGACATTCCAGCAGCAATGATGACGACGATGAGTAGAGAGCACCCATTCTCGGTCCAAAGGACCGAGCAACAGGTCAAAGACCAGATGTAACTGGGATGTCAAAGAGAAAAGGAGGCACCACACATCAGACGGGTGGGTCACCAACCATTGCCGGGTCACCAACAGAAGATCCGACACCAAAGCATCATTGAGTGCTACAGTTGATAGATGGTGACGAAGATGAGGACAGCGGGAAGCCTAACCTGGTCCCTCGATCATAGAGATGCCCCAAAGATGCGGCGCCGTCAGGAGCGCCACCCCTGATGTCGCCGACCATGACCGTGACCTCGACTAGGGTCGCTGAACAGACAGCCCTCAAGCAGTCACGAGCAAACATGGCTCCGGGATGTGCCAGCCTGCCAGGCGCTGTTTGTTTTTGACTTCTTACTAGGCTTCTGATCTATAAGTAGCTTGAGAACGAACTCCTATGTTAGAAATACACTGCTTATTTTTAATGTTGTGTAATGTGACAGCACCACGTTCGACGTGAATCTGGACTAGGTAGGCAGTGCGGAAGCACCGGAAACTGTTGAGCAAGTCACTCGAGAACCAGCTTGGAGAGAGACTAGTGCACCAGCAAGCAGAGTAGAGGTAGATTAGCATAGGTCCGAGCTACCACCGAAAGATCTTCCATCAACCGAACACATAGGAGCATCGATTGATGATTCCCCAGCAGCTCCATCCACTTAAGCATCAGCAACACCGGAAGTCACCGATTGAGGAAAAGGCCTAATGGCACCCTCGACCATGGGAACTAGTGGTGCCAACACCAACAACCCTTCAGCAGAGTCTGATGACGAAGTTGAAGAGATTGAGGGTTGTCCTCAAGACAGCCATCAACACATTTATGTGTGGCATCATCGTGGAGACCATTGGGCTAGCCACGAGGAGATTGCCAAGGTCGAGAAGGCAGAGAGGGTGGAGCACACAACCAAATGCCTTGTCAGTGAAGTTAAGGTGAGTCCTACAAAACTAAAATGATCATGTATATATCAGTAGTCAGGTGAATGGAAAAAACATGTCCTAAGTGGGTTCTTTGTGTAGGATGTCATGAAGACAATGAAGTACCGAAAACGATGCTTCAACTAGATTGAGGGGATAGTGGCCGACAATAAGGCATTGATGGCCGAAGTAGACCGACTACACTCAGAGCTAGAAAGAGTTGAGAGAGAGAGAAAGCTATGTAGAGCGAACAACATCTCGAAATTTCACAGCAATTGATCAAGAAAGAAAAAGAACAATCAGGTAAGAGACGAGATCATAGATTTCAGAGCACCTAGCAATTTCATAACATGCATTGTGAGCATTTTTTCCTTTTAGCTTGGGTATAAGAGGTGGCCTAGATACACAGAGAGAGAGACCAACTGGCCTAGGACCACGCTCAGATGGAGGAAAACTCTAGAAAGATGGCCTAAGAGCTCAAAACTAGGAACCTAGAGTTGACTAGTAAGTATCGTTAGCTTGTCGAGAGCTATTAGGATACTAGTAGTCCGTAATTGATGTTTTTATGTATTTATGCAGAACTAAACGTAAACACAAAGAAACATCTTGAAGACCTGATAAAAGAGTGGGAGCTCTAGAAGAGAAGATGTACCCAAGTTGCAAGCGGAATCGGACTAGTGCTAGAGCTTATCAGCTCTAAGCTGCCAGACAACAAACCCCATGCGCAAGCGCTTGGCTTGATAGAAAAATGTCAACACGCTTTGGGCTGGCTTCAACAGTTTGTGAAGGGAGTACACGGGCGCCCATGTGGTAAGCATGGTGCGTGCTCATTATCTGCTGGTAAACCTTTCTGGTTAGAGAGGGGCTGCCCTAAAAAAGATGGTCCACAGGAGATAGATAATCTTTGCATTAGTATCTTGGGTCTATTAGCAATGGTGATTGGAGACATTAACTTGTGTGAGTCATCGGCTTTGATAAACCAACCAGGTGTGGAAAGACCGTCTTTGCTGTGGCCTGGGGCCTCGTTGACTGGAGAAGGATGGTCGGCGCCTGCGGCCATGACTAGCCAGACATTGGTGGTCCAAACTTCATCAACAGGGCTAGGGGTATAGATTGCTGAGGTGGGGCATGAAGCCACTGGGCAGCCCGAGCAGTGACCACCAACTAGCCTGTAGTGATAGACTGTAGTTGATCGGAAGTACTTTTATTGTAAACTTTGTCAATCGGTGGTAAAGTTTGTAATAAAGTTTAACAATTAATCATGATATAAGCGCTGTCATCTTGAATGATTCTTTGTTGAAACATAACTAAGTGAGAGTATTTGACCACTCTACTTTAGTTGTATGTGAGAGATCATGATGAGCCAAGTTCTCGGGGTATGAGGTGTGACACCTGTGCATACTTAGGCCAGGCCAACTCTGAGGTCTTTGACTTTGACCATGAAAAATGGAATATAACCTATCTATATAGCAATGTGATAAACAAAAATTGTGGACAAAGGTCATGGGCATGACCGAAGAAGCAACTATTATTAACCAAAAAGTAGATATGAAAAATCAAGTTACATACCTTTCGTTCTTAGGGGGAGAAATGCTGGAGTTTATCAATATGCCAAGAGTTTGGCAGCTTTTTGCCATCTAGGTACGTGAGTCTATATGAAGTTGGTCGCGTAACTTCTGTTACGATGAAAGGGTGTTCCCATGGCATTGACAACTTGTGCATACCGTCTTGACTTGTCTTCCACTTCAAAACCAGATCACCAACCACAAAGAAGCATTCTCTGACATTATGAATATAGTATCGGTGCAAGAGATCAAGATACCTAGTTGTTCATAAATAGGAATCAAGTCACTGCTCCTCTATGCAGTTGATTTCGAGTTCCTTGGATTCATCTGCACTATGCTGATCAAAGTGTTCAACTTTTGGTGATCTAAAGTTGATGTTGGCTAGGAGTATGGCCTCGGCCCCATATATCAAAATGTATGGTGATACACCCATGTTGCGACTAGGCTGTGTTCTCAAACCCTAGAGCACTGCTGGTAGTTCCTTAATGCACCTTCCTGGGGCTTTATCGTTTTCTCTGTGTAATCTTTTCTTCAATGCATCGAGAATCATGTGTGACTGGCACATACTTCACAATTATGCCCTATCATCACAGAAGTCTCAGAAGGTAGTGTTGGTGAACTGAGTCCCCAAGTCTGTGATGATGCTATTTGGGATGCCGTAGCGTGTATGATCTAGTCGAGGAATTCCATCACCTTTTCTGAAGAAGCTTTTGTTATGGTCATATATTCAATGCATTTGGAGAACTTGTTGATCAAGACAAAGACACACTTGAAATTGCCCAGGGCAGGTTTGAAAGGTCCTATCATATCCAGTCCCTAGCACGCAAAAGGACATGAAGCTGGTATGGTCTGTATTTTGTGAGCTAGTACATGGATACGCAAAGCAACAAATTGACAACCCTCATAGTGCTAGACTAGTTTCTCAGCATTGGCTACACCTAATGGCCAATAAAAACCTGCTCAAAAAGCTTTCTCGACCAGTGTTCGAGAGGCTGCATTGTTGCCACATGTGCCACCATGTATTTCATCAAGAAGCTTGATGCCATCATCTTGAGAGATACACTTTATGAGTATTTCCTCTTTTGCATTCTTGTGCATGAGTGTCCCATCGACGAGTAGGTAGTGCTTGCTACAACATAGGAGACACTCATTTTCTATTTTATCTGAATAGCCAGTGCCACTGGATAAATACCTGATGAAAGGTGCTTGCCAATTAGAAACAGATGTGGTCAGGAGGGATTCTTGGGTAGCTAAGGCCACTAGTTGTTGGTTTGGAGACTTTTCGGCCATGCTATTTTCTTTCTCTCAAATACTCGGCTTGATGAGGTCTTGCACAAAAACACCATGTGGGACTTCGGCTATGGACGACCCCAACTTCGACAGCGTATCTACTGATTGATTTTGATCCTAGACCACATGTATATATTTGATGTCATAGAGTTTTCCACCTAACTTCTAGATTTCTTTACAGTATGCATCCATCTTTTCATGGGTCGTGTCCCAATCTTTGTTGAGCTAGTTTATGAATAACGCCGAATTGTTGTACACGTATATACGCTTTATGCCCAGCTCGACTGCTAGTCGCATGCCATGTAGGCAAGCTTCATATTCGGCAACGTTGTTGGATGCAGGAAAATGGAGCCTAAGGACGTAGAGAAGTTTGTCCTTGTTCGGGGACATGAAGAAAATTCCAGCCCCGACACCTTTGATGTTAAGTGAGCCATCAAAATACATTTGCCAGTACTCAACGGTTTTATGGGTGGGTGGTGCATTTAGATCAGTCCACTCTGCAATAAAATTGACGAGCGCTTGGGACTTGATGGTGGTTCGGCTCTAAAAGTCCAATGAGAAGGGGCATAATTCCATTGCCCATTTTATGATTCAGCCATTGGCATCTTTCTTGTGCAGGACATCCCCCAATGGGAAGTTTGTCGTCCCGACCACATGGTGCCCATCAAAATAATGCCTCAATTTTTGTGAGATAATTAGGATAGCATAAATCAATTTTTTTATTTGAGGGTATCTAGCCTTGGACTTGTTAAGTACTTTGCTTATGAAGTAGACTGGTTGTTGAACCTTGTAAGCATTGTCACGCTCCTCATACTCGACCATGAGGGCCGTCAACATGACATGATCGGTTGCTGTGATGTAGAGGAAGAGAGCTTCATTTGGTTGAGGAGCAGTGAGAACCAGAGGGGATGTTAGAAAAACCCTTAACTGCGTAAATGCAGCATCAGCCTCCTCGGTGCAAATGAATTTGTCAGATGCTTTCAACAATTTGAAAAAGGGGAGGCCCTTTCCCCTAGCCGGATATGAAACGGCTGAGGGCCACCATGCAACCGGTGAGCTTCTATACATCTTTTATGTTCTTTGGGGGCTACATGTCTAGAACAGCTTTTACTTTAGATGAGTTGGGGCGTATGCCGTCATGGTTGACGACATTGCCAAGTAAAATACCAGAAGGAATGCTGAAGATGCATTTTTTCGGGTTGAATTTCCACTGGTACTAATTAAGGGCTCAGAAGGTTTGTTCGAGATTGTTGATCAGGGGAGTTGGCTACTTTGGTTTTCATGACCATGTCGTCTACATAGTCTTCATCGAGGTCGTCTTGTATTTCATTGCGAAGGCAATGTTGGATGGCACGCTGGTAAGTGGCTCTTGCATTTTTAGTCCGAAAGACATGGTTGTGTAGCAATATGCACCAAAAGGAGTGATGAAAGAAGTTTTGATCTGGTCCTCCTTGTTGAGAGCGATCTGGTGATAACCAAAGTAACAGTCAAGGAAGGAGAACAACTTGCATCTAGCCATAGAGTCGACCACCTCATCAATACGAGGTAGACCAAAAGGGTCTTTAGGACAGTGTTTGTTAAGATCAGTGTAATCAACACACATTCTCCATTCATTATTATTTTTTCTTACAAGCACCAGATTGGCGAGCCACTCTAGGTGATACACTTCTTTGATAAACTCGACTGCTAAAAGCTGCATAACTTCTATCCTAATAGCCTCCTTCTTGTAGCGAGCAAACCATCATAGCTTCTGTTTGATGGGCCTATTGCTCTTCGTGACATTCAAGGAGTGCTCGATCAGGTAGCGAGGTACACCAGGCATGTCCACAGGTTTCCATGCGAAAAGACTTACGTTGTCTCTCAAGAACTTGATGACCGTGTCTTCCTATTTGGGATCCAAATTGGCCTCAATGAGAATCATGTGTCTAGGATCATTGTGGACCAATTGGACCTCCTTGTGTTCTTTAAACTTGAGATTCTTTCATGGAGCTTGTAGTTTAGGAATCTCGAGCTAATTAGGAGGGGTCTGGCCTTCCTGGATTGCAGTCTCCGCCATCTGAACCAAGAGATCAATAGCTTCAGTTACCCTAAAACTTTCTTCCTCACAAGTATAAGCAGTGTAAACATTGTCGTTGAGGGTAAGGACACATTTTTTAGTAGGCATCTTGAGCACTAGATAAAAATAGTGCGGTACTACCATGATTTTGGTAAGCGATGGCCGGCCGAGGATGGCATGGTATGTCCCTTCAAAATCTACGACCATGAAGTTGACAAAATAGGTGTGGAAGTGGTCGGGTGAACCAAACTGAATGGGAACTGTGATCTGGCAGAGAGATACAGAGCTTTGGCCTGGGAGGACGCCCTAGAACTATACCTCATAAGGCTTTAGATTAGCTTGAGTCAACTTGATAGCAGGAAGGCTACTACAAAATAAGATGTTGATGGAGCAACCGCCATCCACGAGCACCCTTTTGAACCAAACACTATTGATTCAAGGGTCGAGGATGAGGGGAAAATGTCCTAGCTCAGGGATTGTAGACCATCGGTCTTTTATATTGATGGAAATTTCACTGTGAGACTAGGCAGGGAGCTTGGGATTGGAGACGAAGTCTCCAGCGCTATCGACGTTCAAACATGCCCTCTTGAGCAGCTTGCATTCTCGCTTGAATTTGATAGACACCTTGTTGTCGAAGATGGAGTGGACAACGTCAGTGGGGTTGACGTACTGATAACAAGGATCCCGGTCCTGTTCATCATCATCATCGTCATCCTCGTGGTTATGCCTGTTGAGGGCGCCTACGACCTTTGTGGTGTCATCCTGAATAATCTGCTGAGTGTAAATATTCTTTAGAACGTGGCAGTTCTCCATGGTGTGGTTGGACCTAGGATGAAGCTAGCATGGATCCTTCAAGGCTTTATTGTAGTCCTCTTGGTAGTCGCGGTGACCAGTAGGCCTCTTGACTGTATTGACTTCCTAGTTGTTTTCACGAGGCTGCTTGCCCTTGAAGTCATCACGACGATCTCGACGCCGGTCCCAATTTTCTCGGTGATCTTGATTGTCATTACAACGACGGTCACGGTTGTCGATTCTCCCACAGTTCTCGTGGTTGTCGTCACAATATGGGGGGTGGTCGAGTCACAAAGTTCCTCCCACATCTTCCCTTATTAGCTTCTTAGTGTCGTCGGCATCTGCATACTTTTTAGCAGTGGCGAGAAGCTCAACAACCATGGTCGGCCATTTTCAGAGTAACTTGCTTCTGAGTGCCTCATGGTAACGGAGACCTTTGACGAAAGCAGAGATTGCCTCGTTATGGGAGATTTTTGGGATGTTAAGGCACATATCCGAGAAGCGTCAGATATAATCGTGGAACGGTTCGTCCTTGCGATCATGAATCCTTTCAAGATCATACTTGTTTCTAGGCTGCTCACAGGTGGCTATGAAATTGTCAATGAAAGCCTAGTGTAGGTCCTCCCAAGTGTCGAACTGGTCTTCTAGCAAGCCGAGCAGCCACTGGTGCCCAGCTTAGTCAAGGACGACTAAGAAATAATTTGCCATGACGTGTTCGTCGCCTGTAGCTGATCGGATAGCTATTTCATAGAGCATGGTCTAATTTTTAGGGTTCTCCTTGCTGTCATATTTTTTGAGTTTCTCAAGTTTGAAATTTCGAGGCCATATGACTTGCCGAAGATGTGCGGTAAACTGCTTCAAGCTAGGAGGACCGTGCGCAGTGTCGTACTCAATGTGTCTGACATTTTCATGGGCCACCCAATCATTGATGTGATTATTGATGTGATTGTGGATGTCTCATGGTGGGAGGTTGCGACGAAGATCATAATCTGGATCTTGATTAACATATTGGTTGTAGTCGTAGTCGGGTCTGTGAGCTCGGCCACCTCGGTGAAGGCCCCAACCATGGGCGTTACGATTAGCACCTTGATTATTTAGGGCACGACAACCAACGCCATTGTTATTCCCTTCTCGAGCATCGATCGAAAGCGGATCATTGCAACGAGAGCTGCCGTGATTTTGAGAGATGCGGCTGCGATGGCTGCGACTAGATATAGCAGACGTATGTGTAACTACCTGGGCTCGCTTTGCCAACTCAATTATTTGTCCTATGGCAGCTATCAGGTGTGCTCGTATGTTAGACCAGACATCCTGATACTCTAGCATGTCTAGGATTTGCTCTAAGTTTGCCATAGCGACAGCCACATTGGCGCTTGGGGTCTTGAATACTTGTTGGTTCCCCACCATGTTGAAGGTGTTGTTGAGGTTTTAGGGGTGTAGCCCTCTTTGATGTTCTTCCTCTTCGTGTGCCCGACTCTGAGCCCAATCATCATTATGCTGCTCGCACTGTTGCCTTTGGTCGTCGGTCTCACCATCAGTCGCTGGTCCATCATTGTTGACATTAAGCTCGGAGGATATGGAGTGAAATCCAAGCCGTGACCATCGTCCTCGGGGTGTAAAACCTTGGTTGGGACAGATCTGGTACTGGACCATGTACTTGAAGCGTCATCCTCTGGAAGAGTATGGATGGAAACCATATTGACAAAGTGTCGTGCTTGGAGCACCTCCAAGGTGCACAAATCTGAAGCCTGATCTGTTGACGCGGAACCCACAAAGAGTTGCTGGGTGTAACGTGTGCACGTGGAGGCCAAACTTTGTAGTCCGTATGGAAACATCGAGGGGTGGTCAGTTGTGAGAACAGCCTTGATTCGAACAATCCGTCCTCTCGGAGCAGTGGTGATCATTGGATCTGTATTCAGCCATTCGAGTTGAATAACCTCAGTGAGTCGAATAGATCTATGACGATCAACGGATGCCTGTCCGGTAGATTTATTTGGCACCAAATCCACCAGAGTCGAAGTTTTAGAAAGCTTGAGACCAACTCAGTCGATAGCCCTGAGCAGGTCGGTGTCGTTGATCTGCCTCCCTTTGTAGCAGGGAAACCGGTGACGCTTGTCGACGTAGTCGGGGACGTTGCTGGAGTGGTCGGAGACGTAGCCGATATTGGTGGAGAAGCAATCCACGCAGATTGGATTTGCGCCTCCTCCGTGGTCGTGGTGGTGAAGTTATTGAGGCTGGTGGTCTAGGTGATCTGGCCGACGGTGAACGTTAGACTGTCTGCCACGGCCGCGAAGTCGGAGATGATGACCATCTGGTTTGCTTGGGGAGCTGTACACACCCCCTATCTAGCACGCCACTGTTGACGAAATATGGTCGACAGACTATCTAGGATTATGCCCAAGGTAGTAGATTATCGGCGGACACGTGCACAAGCTACGAACTAAATAGTGATGCAAGACACAAACAAGGATTTTGGGGTTCGACCACGTGAGGGCATCATACCTACGTCCTATGTCTGATTATATTGATGATATAAGATGAGTTGAGTTGAGAGAGGTCCTCTACCTGCCCTTATATACAGTCCGGGAGGCAAGGTTACAAATCTAAAAACTAATCCTAGTTGGTTATAATTGCCATAAACAGTCAGATGTCAATCTCTATTCTAATCGACAAGGATCTTGCTTAAACTCCACGTCTACCTTCCTTATGCGAAACTCCAAACAGATCAACCAAGCCACGAATCATTTTTTAATGGGCCAATCCTTTCGACCTAAACCTAGCCGTAAGGGTATACCCCATACTATCCATCACCTCTTTCAGCCTTCCACCATCCTCTGCCTCTTTGGCACGCTGCCTTCCAGCGCCATTCCCATCGGCGTTGAACTGGAACTGCACGCATCACGTGACGCCGGTGAAGTTGGCAAGAGCATGACCTTCCGGAGCAACTGCTCGCCCTGGTCAAACATGTGTTGAATCCCAATGCGCTGCCGTTGTTGTCGCAGACGTTGGGGTCGGTGGAGAAGGTGATGTTGCCGCCGGCTTTGTCGACGAACTAGTCGAAGGTTGCGCCCAATGGCTGCATGGTGGACCTAATGGCCCGCGACGGAAGGCTGGACGCGTGCGCTCATCGGGAGCATGTTGAGGGCTGAGGTAGTCATGATGCAGCGAGGTCGTGCTCGACCTCAACGACTGGCGGGTGAGCAACTGAGCATGCAGGAGCGTTCTTGCTCGGACAGGTCCAGCTGCATCGACACGTGGAAGACGATGACCATTCACGTGCCGCATGTACACATGGTTCACGCTAGCTTGGCTTGTCACCGAGCTCGATCGGTTTCATCATGGCTATTGCTCAAAGCCATCAAGACGCGTATAAGTATATACAGTTCCTCTAATCCTCTATTGTCTATTCACTAACCATAATGTATTGATTTCATATAATGCCTCTAATCCTCTTTGCTGGCTTATGTGTTGATTTCTGCTGATTTTAGGTTCATGCACCCGGCGGGAACGTGGTCTGCTTGCACGACACCCTGACGCGCGTGGCCTGCAGCGTGTCGGCAAGCATGATGCCGCCACTGCAGCCATAGTCGTCGTCAATTTAGATGGCGGTGACCTCCAACGCCACGGTGTTCTGCCTCGGCACGCCGCTGCTGGTCGTTTACCCTTGGCGATCATACTGGCCTATATTTTGCACGTGAAGGATAAGGTTGTGAAAGAAAAATAAATACATGGGATTTTCTACAAATATAAATATAAAATGGATGGGTAATATGAACTTTTTATGTACTACTAATTAAGGTTTTAAACCCAAAAATGCACTTTCAAAGCTGATAGACCAAATCGACACACTCGCACAAGTGAATGGACTATACATGCATTTTACTCGTGAAGAATAAGTATCTTTTGGCAGTAAACTGCCAAATCATCTCATCCTCTTCATCAGAAAAACTAACAATGCGAACATATATAATGACATGCACAACCATTCTTCCGTTGTGTACCCATATGGGTTGGACGCCTTGATGATGGAGACTTTAGCTTGCCGAGATAAAATGCTATTTGCCAATGAGAAAGCGGTGACAAAGCTTGAACTAGAGACAGATAGTCAGAGATGGTTAGACTTTGGGCAAGAGGGGACAATCCAAGATCTTGTCTCACACCAATAATCTGCGACACAGGTGGTGGTACTCATTCAGGAGGAGATCAAGACCTGGTGCCTTGCAGGATATAGACATCTGCAGTCGCTGCTAGCTTTGCTTTGGTGTTGCACAAACAAATGCTTGTAATCACTTTCAAAAACTCTTGCTGATGTTCGGAAACGGCTCTTGGTAACCTTGGTTACCATAACCGTGTCATTGTAACAAAACTCTTTCTGCTTATTAATGAAATACGTACTTGGTACAATCGTGCGCGCGAGAGAGAGATGTCAGACACCGCACGGCGGTGAACACCGACAGCGAGCTCACGAGCGCAGAGGTGGAAAACAGAGGAGGCTCACGTGAACACTGGACACAAGATTTTGTGCTGCTGAAAAACGGCAGCGTTTTCTGATGCATTTAGCTTCTATTTATTGAATTACAAAGAAGAGCTCCACAAGCCATGGCCGCACAATCACACAGCGTGCGCACGTCCATCCCCATGCGCCGTAACAGCCGGCCATGGCTTGCATGCTCAGGTTCATGGCGAGCGAATCTCGTCCACTACCTCCTAGGCACACGGACACCACAATCCGGTTCCCGTGTGCATGCAAGACTGAGTAATAAACATGCTAACAAGCTAAGTAACAGACTACAAAGGATTACTACCAAATTCTCCTCCTAATCCTAGTGTAGTCCCTGTACATCAATGACTCCAATTCTGGAACATAACTCGCAAAAGCGTTCATGCCCCCAAAGCTTTAGTGAGAATGTCCGCCAGCTGCTCCACGGTTTTGATGGACTGAAGCTTCACCCTGTCCTCCTCCACACATTCACGAATGAAATGATAGCGAACGTCGATATGCTTACTGCGATCATGGAAGACAGGGTTCTTGCTGAGCGCGATGGCAGACTCATTGTTGATCTTCAAAGTGACAGCACCGGCTTCCTCGCTCTTGAGCTCAGCAAGTAGCCGCGCCAGCCATACTCCCTGGCAAGCTCCGGTGGTCGCTGTGATGTACTCGGCTTCGCATGAAGACAACGCCACGATTTTCTGCTTCTGAGACTGGCAGGTGATGGTGTTGTCGCCTAGGAAGAAGAGGATGCCTGAGGTACTCTTGCGCGTGTCAATATCCCCAGCAAGGTCACTGTCGGTGTAGCCGACCAGCTGGGGATCCTTCTTCCTTCTGTAGTAGCAGCCGAAGTGCAGAGTGCCAGCAACATATCACAGCACCCTTTTCATGGCCGCCAGATGTTCGGTGGTCAGGTTCTCCATGAACCTGCTGATGTAGCCCACCGAATACGCCAAATCGGGTCTTGAGTTCACCAGGTACCGCAGTGAGCCCACCACACTGTGATACATGGATGAATCGATGGCCGGAGCTGAACTCACCTTGCTCAACTTCAGGCGAGGTTCCATTGGTGTTGCGCTGGGATTGCAGCCTGATAGGCCTGCTGTCTCCAGAATCTTAGCTGCATAGGAGCTTTGGCAGATGGTCATGCCGGCCTCAGTCTGGGACACCTCCAGACCAAGGTAGTAGTGGAGCAGCCCCAGGTCGCTCATCTTGAATGTAGCTCTCATCTGGTCCTTGAAGGTGTCGATGTCAACCTGATTGCCACCGGCGATAATGAGGTCATCAACGTAAACTCCCACCACCAGCCGGCGAGCACCAGCTCCACGCAGGTAGACTGTGTGCTCAGAGGCACTCCTCTGAAACCCAAGTCCGATGAGAGACTCATCGAGCTTGGCATACCATGCCCTCGGCGCTCGACGTAGCCCGTAGAGTGCCTTGACGAGGCGCAGAACCTTGTTCTCTTGCCCACGGAGGACGAAGTCGGGGGGCTATGTGACGAACACCTCCTCCTGAAGCACTCCATTCAGGAACGCGAACTTGTCGTCCATGTGGTGGACAGCCCAACCCTGGCAGGCAACATGCGCCAGCAAGAGCCGAACTGACTCTAGGCGAGCGACGGGGGCAAAGACCTCATCAAAGTCAATCCCCTGCCGCTGCACGTAGCCCTTTGCGACGAGGTGGGCCTTGTGCTTGGTGACGATGCTGGCAGCATCCTTCTTCGCCTTGAACACCCACTTGAGGCCAATAGGCCTAGTGTGCGCCGGCGGCTCCACTAGTTTCCAAGTGCCGCTGGCTTCGATGGAAGTCATTTCGTCAACCATGGCGAGGCGCCAGCACTCATGGCGCACAACTTCTTCGAAGGAGGCTGGCTCAGCGTCACTTGCCAGCAACAACCGCTCCTCCAGGACACGGTGGGCAAGTTCGGGCGTCTCAGCTCCTCCGAGTACGTTGTCGATGCGACGGAAACAGAGGGGAGCCGCCGGTGATCCAGCCATGGACGCGCCCAGTGCTGGGGACATGCCCACGCCCGATGGAGCCGGGGATGCCACGCTTGATGCAGGTGACGCCGTGCTTGCTACAGGGGAGGCCTCTGTAGTTGTTCTGGTGGTGATGATCATGGAAGGCTCCTGGTGGTCCAGCTCCTGGACAGTGAAGTCGTTCCGCTCGGTGGGATCCATTGCTGACCATGCCCATGCTGCTGCTTCATCGAAGACGACGTCGCGGCTGATGTGGACACGTCGCGTCGAGGGATCATAGACCTGGTAGGCCTTGGACCCTGGCTCGTAGCCAACAAACACCATGCGACAGCTGCGGTCGTTGAATTTCTTCTGGTGTGGAGTGTTCACCTTGGTGTGGGCGATGCAGCCAAACGTCCTCAGGTGCTGGACCGACGGCGTGCGCCCGTTCCAGAGCTCATACGGGGTGCGCCTGCCGATCGCCTTGCAGGAGGATCTGTTCAGGAGGTAGACCGCCGTCGATACTGCCTCTCCCCATAACACACCGAGGAGAGTTTTGGCCTTCATCATGCTCCTGGCCGTGCCCACCACAGTTTGATTGCGTCGCTCGATGACACCGTTTTGCTGAGGCGTGTATGGTGCCGTGAGTTGCCTGCAAACTCCAAGTTAGGCAGAGTAGTTGACAAAGTCCGAGGCAGCGAATTCTCCCCCATGATCAGTGCGCAGCATCAGCAGCTTCTTGCCAAGCTTCTTGCCGCTCTTGCGTTCCGCCGTGGCCTGAATGTTCTTGATGGCTGTGGCCGCGACGTCTTTGGATGGCAGCAAGGAAATCCACATGAACCGTGAATAATCATCAACAAGTAGAAGGAAGTGCTTGTTACCACTCGGCGTTGCCGGAGTAATGGGACCACAAATGTCCCCGTGAATGAGTTGGAGTGGCTCTGTGGAATGCCAGGGCGCCTTCTGGGAAACGGAGCTCTCTTGCCAGCGAGACAGGCGTTGCAGATCTGCTGCACTTGGTCGATGACGGGCAGTCCACGAACTAGCTCCTCGCGCCCCATCTTGCGCAATGCGGCGAAGTGGATGTGGCCGAAACGTTGGTGCCACCGCCAGGCGTCGTCGTCCGTGTGTGCGCGAGGCACACCGGGCGTGTGATGGTGACATCAAGCGTGTACAGCCAGCTTGGGCTGCGAGGAATCTTGGCAAGGAGGCGTCGGTCTTCATCACGCACCCGCATCACCCCGTGCTCCACCAGTACCTGATATCCACCTTCATCAAGCTGCCCGATGGAGATGATGTTGGCGGTGAGGTGAGGGAGAAAGTAGACGTTGCGCAGCGCCCGATGCTCACCATTCTTGTAGTTGAAGAGCACCGTGCCAGTGCCCTTGATGCGGGCGACGGAGCTATCGCCAAAACGTACGACGCCAGTGACGCCGGTGTTGAGGTTGGCGAACGCGGCGTGGGATCCAGACATATGGTTGGACGCTCCGGTGTCCAAGATCCAGCGCGTCGGGTCATGATCTATCGCATCGTCGAGCTCCGGGTGAACTTTGTCTCCAGAACATGGAGCTCAGGGAGCACCGCGGGTGGACGCGGCGGTGGCTTGGTGAAGTGCAGCGCCTGCGGCGGAGGGGACCTGTCCTCCTCTTGGGTCACTCCGATGGCTAGCATCAAGGTGGCCTCTTCTTCTTGGGCCACATGGGCCTGTTGGGTTGGCTCCTCCTTCTTCTTGGACCGGCAATCACTGGCCCAATGGCCTTTCTTTCCGCAGCGGCGGCACGAAGAGTCTGGCGGTGGGCGCGACGAGCTGGAGCCGCTGTTGCCGCTAGCGCCACGACCACGGTCCTTACCGTGTCCTTTTCCGCGACCGTCGGAGCCAGAACCGCCACGACCTGACTCCCCGGACTTCTTCATGTACCTCTCCACCCACTGCTCCTCAGTGAGAAGCAGATTGCCACTCGCGGTGTGC
The DNA here is from genome assembly GCF_000003195.3 of Sorghum bicolor. Taxonomy (NCBI): domain Eukaryota; kingdom Viridiplantae; phylum Streptophyta; class Magnoliopsida; order Poales; family Poaceae; genus Sorghum; species Sorghum bicolor. The sequence goes on along the minus strand of NC_012873.2, from coordinate 13,983,086 downwards.
GCTAGATTGGGCTCGACGTCGTTGGCCGCCTTCAACCTCCCGTTGACCTCCTCAATGGAAAGCTGGGATATGTCGAGCAATGTTTCGATGGAAATCACGAGTTGCTTGTACTGTGGATGGACGGCGCGTAGGTATTTGGCGACGACCTTGGCATCGGGCTCCAGATCGCCGAGGGTCGAAAGCCGATGCACAATGCCGGTGAGGCGCAGTGCGAAATCTTCAATGGCCTCGCTGTTCCCGGAGAGTGAGCGCATCATACTCGATGCGGAGATTCTGCGTCGTGGCCTTCTGCACCCTAGCGTCACCAATGCGGAGAGTGCGAATCGCCTCCCAGGCTTCCTTCGCAGTTGTCTTGGTGGCGAGCACGGGGATCATGTCTTCGGGAACGGCATTGCAAATGGCATCCAGCGCGTTCCGGTTGTCATCGAACTCCACGGCATCTCAAAGATGGCGAGCCTTGAGCTTCAGCTTCATCCGCATCGACCACTCATTGTAGTTCGTCTTCGTGAGCTGAGGCCACGTCCCGAAACCGCTACCCTCGCGGATCACGCGCTCGATGATGACTTCGTGTGGCGCGCGGGAGCCGCGGCAATGAGGGCGGCGTGTATCGCGAGGACGCGATTGGCGCGGAGGGGATCGACTCGGGGACAGTGATCACGGCGGCGACTTACGCGCGGGCGATCTTGACGGCGACTTCCTGCTAGGGCCGGAGACCTCCTTCCCGCCGCGAGTCTTCGGTGGTGGTGACGCCATCGACGGCAGCGAGAAACTACACCCTAGCTCTGATGCCACTTGTCAGACACCGCACGGCGGTGAACACCGTTACACCGACGACGAGCTCACGAGCGTAGAGGTGGAAAACAGAGGAGGCTCACGTGAACACTGGACACAAGATTTTGTGCTGCTGAAATGCATTTAGCTTATATTTATTGAATTACAAAGAAGAGCTCCACAAGCCATGGCCGCACAATTACACAGCGTGCGCACGTCCATCCCCATGCGCCGTAACAGCCGGCCATGGCTTGCATGCTTAGGTTCTGTTGAATATAATAGGCTTTTAGCCCATAATTATATTTGATGATTAATTTAAAGGGCCATAATTAATGCTATAATGAAAATGGTTTAGTACCATATTGATGATTGACCATATGTTAACTCAACTTAAATAGGTGGTCTTTGTTAGCCCCTATGGAGAAGTTGAGGGAGGGAAAAGGGGTGCCACACGCGCGCGCCGCCGCCGCCGCGGAGCCGTGGCCTGGCGTGCGTGCTTGTCTTGTCTTGACGAAAACGGGATCTGACCGTTGTGCAATTAATTGCTAATTGGTTGACTCGTCGTTAATGACAATTAATTGTGATTGATTGCCACTAACCAGACGTTTCCTCCTGATGCCTATATATTCCATACGCACACACTCCTTCCAAACCCGCGAGATACACTCAGTCCTCTCTCCTGTCGAGTTGCTTTCTGTCCATTTCCGTCCCGAACCTCTGCGCGCACAGAGATCGGGAGAGCAGGCCTCCGAAACCCGACGTCTTGCATCGAGACACCTGCTCGGGTGTTGTGGCCAATCAGGTTTTTGGGGAGCGTCTTCCGCGACTGCTCACCGGCGAGTTCTTCGTCTTCTTCCTGGTGGACGTTCCAGCGGATCGAGATCGACTACTGCATCTTCGTCTTCTTCCTGGTGGACGTTCGTGGGACTGCACTGCGAACATCTTCCTGCATCGACTGTGGTCCACTACTTCACGCAACGCACTATGTCGACTAGTGCGAATGAAGCCGCCGGTGCCTTCGGCACTGGTCCCTCCTCTGGGTACAAACTTAAACGATTGTTTTTCGTTTTCAGTATGTCTGCTGTTGTTGCAGTAGGATTTGCAATGTTTATCTCTAATCTGAGTAGTGATAAAATTACACACGTGCACATATTTGCCACCACAATATTATGCGTAATTTTCTGGATTAAATCAAACATTAAAATGTCTTTCTAACAGTTTCCACTACCTCCTACGCAAACAGACACCACAATCCGGTTCTCGTGTGCATGCAAGACTGAGTAATAAACATGCTAACCAGCTAAGGCCAGTCTCAGTGGAGGTTTCACTAGGATGTCATCCACATTTATTAGAGCGTCATGTCAGCAAAACTGTACTTTTTGCATGAAACGAAGAAGAGAGAAAAGAAAGTAGTTTTACCATGGTAAAACTTCACGGGCGTTGTTTCCCACGCGGTAAAACGGGATGAAATCCTCATTGAGGGCCAAATCGTTTCACCATCTTGCATGTGATCCAATCATTTTGCAGCAATTAAATGCTTTGCTTAGCCTTGGAAACAACAAAGTAAAATGCTCTATTGCTGGGGTTATTTCATAGATGGTTTCATTTCAATCTCAATGACATGTTGGTATGTGTTCATTGAGACTGGCCTAAGTAACAGACTACAAAGGATTACTGATGAGAGTGAGAGAGAGATCGAGAGAGAGATCCGTGAGCTTAGTTCAGGTTTTCTTGATTTTACCCTGTTGTATAGTAGTCGCTCTTGTAATCTTATATAGCCCATATACTAGCAAAGCAAGCCACAGGCGACACCAGGCTAGGCGATATGCACCTAGCTAGAGAACTTCAACATATGCTTGACGTATATAGTATATAGTGACCCGACCATAGTCGATAACTCACTATATATCATGGAGGAGTCGCATTGTTACTAATAAGCATTGTGCTCCTATGGAACTTAGCTTCGGCGCAACTCAGATTTGAGAGAGATGTGTTAATCTATTAAGGGCTTGTTTGGATCATCCATTTCCTATGGTTGTAACAAAACTAGCACTTAATTGATAAAAAATTCATGGTAAGGAGGTTTCTTTAATACTTTACAAAGGGTTTGAAACCTTTGACGGAGCCGCACACCTTAACAGCCTTGTCTCTGATGCCCAGAATGCATTCATCGAGAGAAGATGCATACTTCAGCTATGCCAATTGCCAAATAGAGTGATAAAAAAATCACACAAGAAAAAACAATCGGCCCTTTTCACCGAGCTTGACATTTCCAAGGCATTTGACTCCATTAGCTAGCCTTTCGTCCTCGAGGTCCTCTCTGCACTTGGTTTTTGCAGGAAATGGCGCGATTGGATCTCCTCCATAATGAGCACAACATCATCTAAGTTTTTTTTTTACAAACTTTCGCTTCAGACCCGGCTAAATCGCCAGGTCACCAAATCCTCAACTTTGTGAGGTACATCATCCCAGGACATTTTGCGCTTACTAGAAAGTTTACAACCAAGGCCTTGTTTAGTTCCAAAATTTTTGGCAAAATAAGCATTGTAACAATTTCGTTTGTATTTGACAAATATTTTCCAATCATGGACTAACTAGGCTCTCGTCAATTTCGACCAAACTGTGCAATTAGTTTTTATTTTTATCTATATTTAATACTTCATGCATACATCTAAAGATTCGATGTGACGGGGAATCTGAAAAATTTTGCAAAATTTTTAGGGAACTAAACAAGGCCCAATAGCAGCAAAGCATGTGCTAGGTAGGCTATTACATTCTCGACGTCACAGACAACTAGGGAAAACATTAAGGTGTTGGATGTAGTCGGATTCACCTCAATCCACATGTGTTGAGGTGGATTAGAGTGGAACTTAAATTAAATTTCATCCCAATCCACACCAACACACATGGATTGAAGTGAATCCGACAACATCCAAACAAAGCCTAAGTATGCTTAGAGCAACTCCAACCATTATGCAAATGGACTTGGCATTTACCAAAATGCATAAAACTCCAAAAAAAACCTCTCCAATCGTTATGCATTTGGACTTTGCATTTTACATAGCTATGCATTTGGAGGGGGAAACTTGGCATATATGCCAAAGGAGTCCGGCTATGCAAATAGAGATCACGGGATTCTCGGTTCCACCTTGCGGGCTTTTTTCTTCCCTTCGCGCCGCCACCACTTCGCGCGCGCGTTTGGACGAAGCAGCGCACAATAGGACGACGCAGCGCGCGATAGGACGAATCTACGACACCTTCCTCATCAACGCCGGCCAGGAACGCCTTCTTCATCAATGCGATCGGTACTGCTAACGGGAACGACGAACTGCGCAGCTCACGATGGCGGGCTGTTTGGCGCGGGATCGATTGGCCGCGCGGGAAGGAGTGCCGCGAAACAAAATTTCCGGGAAAAAAAAGATGATGGACTTGGCATTTTGCATAACGGTTGGAGATCACCCGATTTTAGCCTTGCCATTTTCATTTGGGGGTTTGCAATTTGCCTAAAATACATAACTTCAAATGCATAATGGTTGGAGATGCTCTTAGAGTCTACACCTGGCAGACCTGCTCTCTCTAATGCTCCCATCCTAGCCATCGATTGCGTTATTGAACTTATGGCTGAACAAGGTATGTTGCAACATGTCCTTAAAAATCGGCTGACCTAATAAGGCCCTGTTTAGATTGGAAATAAAAAATTTTTAGATGTTACATCGGATGTGTCGGAAGGATGTCGGGAAGAGTTTTTACAAACTAATAAAAAACAAATTATATAGCTCGTCAGGAAACTGCAAGACGAATCTATTAAGCATAATTAATCTATCATTAGCATATATGGGTTACTGTAGCACTTAAGGCTAATCATGAAATAATTAGGCTTAAAAGATTCGTCTCGTGATTTTCAACCAAACTGTGTAATTAGTTTATTTTTTTATGTACATTTAATGTTTTATGCATGTGTCTAAAGATTTGATGGGATGGATGAAAAAATTTTAGATGGGAAACTAAACAGGGCCTAGATGCTTGCTATACGCAGATGATGCCGCCATCTTTGTTAAAGCCCTTTGCATCGAAATTGGACACTTTAAACAAATTTCTATATGAACTTTTGGGGAATGCTCCGGACCCAGAGTTAATTAGTCCAAAATTGAGATCTTCCCTATAAATTGCTCTATCATCTTTGGTAACAAATTTTCTAAGAAAAAGCACAAGTTCCCCGAAGAATACCTTTAGTAATCGAAAATTGAGATCTTCCCTATAAATTGTACACGATGGCTCTATCATCTTTGTTCTAGGAAAAAGCAGCAAGTTCCGCGAAGAATACCTTTGGTTCATTTTAAACTTAGGACATTTTGCACGGACATTGAGATTAAGATGACTTTGGCTATGTTAAAAGTAAAAAGTTTCCTCATTATCTGTTCGCTTGAGTTTATTAGCCGAATCTGTCAGCCATTTAGCAGAGTTTTTCTCTCATAATAAGAGCATATCCAACAGTTTGTTAAATCACTTTCTTATTCATATTTTTTAGTAAAATAAGGAAAAGCTCTCTCCAACATTTTGGCATCCCAATTCCCCATCTTTTTCAACTTGGCATATCTCCTTTTTAGCGCGCAAATATATGCGTGAGCTTCATGCTTGGCATCGGTCTTTCTCTTCATGCTTAGCTTTTTCTCTCATAGTAAATCAGTGAATAATACTTTTATCCATAACTTTTCAACCAAGCGAGTCATGGCTAAAAGTATTGTTTGTTGGTTAAGAGCATCTCCAACCGTTTGGCAAAATTCATTTCCCAAATCTTGTTGTTTGCCAACTCTCAAAATAATATGGGGAGGAAAAAATATCATCTCCAACAGTTTGGCAAATTTTATTTCTAAAAATTCAAAATCCCGCTAACGGAACAAAGAGCCCTTCTAAGCAACGAAGAGCTCTGCTAAGCTTAAGGAGAAAGACCGATGCCAAGAAGCTCACGCGTATATTTACGAGCTAAAGTGTTTTTCTCTCATAAGAGCATCTCCAACAGTTTGTTAAATCACTTTCTTATTCATACTTTTTTTTAGTAAAATGAGGAAAAGCCCTCTCAAACAATTTGGCATCCCAATTTCCCATCTTTTTCAACTTGGCATATCTCCTTTTTAGCACGCAAATATACGCATGAGCTTCGTGCTTGACATCGGTCTTTCTCCTCATGCTTAGCAGGGCTCTTCGTTGCTTAGTGGGGATCTTTGTTCCGTTAGCGGGATTTTGGATTTTTAGAAATAAAATTTGCCAAACTGTTGGAGATGATTTTTTTCCTTCCCATATTATTTTGGGAGTTGGCAAACAACAAGATTTGAAAAATAAATTTTTCTAAACGGTTGGAGATGCTCTTAACCAACGAACAATACTTTTAGCCATGACTCGCTTGGCTGAAAAGTCATGGCTAAAAGTATTGTTCACTGATTTATTGTGAAAGAAAATGCTGCTACATTGCCGATAGATTCGACTGATAAACTTTTTACTTTCAACATAATCAAAGTCATCTCAATGCCCGTGCAGAACGTCCTAAGTTCAAAATATATCGACAGTGGCCACGTGCAATGAGATTAAGATGATTTTGGTTGGGTTTAGCAAAGAAAAAGTAATATTTAGCTGGCTATTAACTTATGATCTGAATTGGTCTAGATAGTGAGATAGTTGTTGTCTAAAGGTCTAGTTAATACAATTAGCTAATCTATTATCTATACATGTTAGTAGATAACAACTATCTATAGGGATGTAAACAAGGACTTAGAGCATCTTCAGCAGGAGAAAACTCCACCCCAAAATTTAGTTATTGAGGGAGATACAAAACATGTTTTGGAGTTTAAAAGTCTTCTCTCTAGCAGAATGAGAAAATTCAATTTTCAATGAAAAAATAGTTGATTAGGGGAGGAGAGGTCTCCCCTTTTGAGGGGTGGGAGACTAGGATTCGAGGACTCATAATTTTTTTTTCTCATTAGAGTTAGTTTAGGGAAATAATGGAGTTACAAGATGTCCAAAATAACAATTTTTCTCATTAAGGGTTAGGAAAGGGGATTGCTGGAACAGTAGGAGAAAACTCGAACCCTAAAAACTTATTACGGGGGAGATACAAAACATGTTTTAGAATTTTGAAGATCTTTTCAGTAGAATGGGAAAATCCAATCCCTAATGAGAAAAATAATGAATTAGGGGAGGAGAAGTCTCCCCTTAATTTGACGGGTGGAAGGCTATGATTTAAGAGACTAGGTTTAGGTTTGAGAAACTGCTGGAGCTAGAAGACCTTTAAAATAACATATTTTTTTATTGGAGGTTAGAAAATAGAACCATAATGCTCTCAACAGGGTAGGTAGATAGAAAAATAGATTGAAAAAAAACGTTTGACTCTTCAATATTAGATGAGTTTGACATACTATCTAAGTATATCAAATTTGATTTATTTAGATGTGATTAGTATTTTGACGGCAGATTTTTAGATTAAAATAAACGGTAATGCCGTATATATCGTGTGACACACGTACAAATCGGATGGCGAAACCTTATCTCCTCGTCCCAACGACCTTTAAAACCTCTCTCCACTTTCTTCCCTCCGGCACTCATGGCAGCTCTGCCACCGCCATGGCCTACCTCTCCACCACGCGCTTTATCCCCGTCTACCACCGCTGCATCTTCTTTTCTGCATCCTCCTCGCCTCCCATTGTCACTCGACGGTGCCCTGTTCCTACACTGTCATGCCACGGCCGCGATGTGCTCGACGTAATGCCCAACAGAGACAGCAGGATCCCAGGAACGGAGGAAAGTAGAGCAGGCCCGGCCGGACCACCGCGTGGCACAAATGGACCAACTGTACGAGAAGACGCCACGGCACAGGAGGCACGCACGCCGTTGTGGAGGGAAGGGAGCCGTGGCGCGCCAAGGACGTGGAGGAAAGGGGACAGGGTTGTGCTACAAGAACGTGTGGAATGGGTGTCACAAGAGAGGAGCTGGAGGCGAGGACTGACACGGAGTTTGGGGTCAGAAGGGCCCAGGGCGGGGAAACGCTGGACTAGAGAAGGAAATGGAATGCGGGCAAAAGAATCTGGAAAGGTTGGAAATTCAAGAGATGAGGGTACAGGAAGAAGAAACGCGAGTAAGAAAATGAAGAGATCAAAGGGTGGTGAGTATGCAGGCAAGCTGAGAGTTGAGCTGGACATGTGCTCCAAGAGAGGAGATGTGATGGGGGCGATCGCTCTGTATGATTCCGCAGTTGAGGAAGGGGTCAGGTTGGGGCAGCATCACTACAATGTGCTCCTTTACCTATGTTCTTCAGCTTCTCTTGGTTTTGTGCAGCCAGCAAAAAGTGGTAACACCAGTAGTGGTATCGCCAGTTTTGGTCCTTCACAGAAACTTGGTCCTTTACCCAGCGGAAACTTGGGAGGTTCAGAGGGAGACGATGCATCTGAAGGTCATGTTCAAGATCTGGGGAAAAACAAGGCCAGTTTGCTTCCAGGTGGTTCGAAGGCACAAACAGTTAGCATACCAGTAGGAGATGATCTCAGAGAGTATGCATGTGCACGAGGATTTGAGATATTTGAGAAAATGTGCTCAGAGAAAGAGAGGGTTCAAATGAGTGAGGCTGCTCTGACTGCAAAGGCACGCATGGCATTGTCCATGGGCGACAGTGACATGGCCTTTGAGATTGTGAAACAGATGAAAGACCTGGGTTTAAAGCCAAAGTTGCGCTCATATGGTCCTGCTTTAACAGCATTTTGCAACGGTGGTAATGTTGAAAAAGCATTTGAAGTAGAAGCCCATATGTTGGAATCTGGAATCACACCAGAAGAAGCTGAGTTGGAGACACTTCTCAGGGCTAGTGTGGTTGGCCGACGGGGAGACAAGGTATATTATTTGATGCATAAGTTTAGGACTACTGTCAGACAGGTATCCCCTTCTACAGCTGAATTGTTTGAGGTTTGGTTTCGGAGCCCAACAGCATCCAAAGTTGGGAAGAGAAAGTGGGATACAGGTGCTATAGTGAAGGCTATTGAGAATAATGGAGGAGGCTGGCATGGATTTGGTTGGTTGGGGAGGGGGAAATGGACAGTGACACGCTCAAACATCAACAAGAATGGCGTCTGCCTTGCTTGTGGAGAAAAGCTGGCTATTATAGATCTTGACCCAAAAGAAACAGAAGATTTTGCCACATTTGTGGCAAAATTAGCTATCAAGAGAGAGAGGAACTCGAACTTTGAGAACTTCCAGGTTATCTACCTCGATCTTTTATATTTTGGTTTACTAGGTTGCACATGAGTCAAATGAGTTTTGCATATGCAACAGATTATATAATGTTAGATGTTTCCAAAACCACTGATTGGGACAACTGCAGTATGAATGCCTTAGATGAAAAATAAAGAGAATGTATTGGTTTGAGTAAATTATATATGCTCAGAACGCTATGCAATAATAAAATGAAAAAAACGACACTAGTATGTTAAATCTGCATATAATCTATAATGTCTCAATTCTACATTGTTGTAGCAGATCTATCAGCAAGCTTGCTGCTACTATCATGGAGAAGTAAATATTATCTTACCTTCATGTCTGAAGTAACTTGCCCTATCACTGATAAGTATGATTTCTTAGGACTTCAATTATGAACCTCATGCGTCAGAAATAAATATTTTGGCTTGTTCTTACTAGCTCATAGCTTCTGTATGCAAGGTTATATTTGTGCTTATAATGTGTGAAGTCGAGGTCCATTTTGTTGATATTTCATATGGTTCTTGGAGCCTCTTTATCCTTCAACTCTCATTAATCATCTATTTAACTTTTGGGCCCTATTTTCCTTGTTCAGAAATGGCTTAAAAAGCATGGGCCTTTTGAGGCAGTTGTGGATGCTGCCAATGTTGGCCTGTTTGGCCACAGACACCTTTCTTTGAGTAAGGCATGTATATTGTGCTAAATCTTTCTTGTATATTCCTAAATTTTCTTCCTTCTAGGTGTGAAAATTTCTGTATGCTTATTTTTCACTTATCCTTGTTTAACTGGACAGGTTAATGCTGTTGCTGATGCAATAAGGCTAAGGTTTACATCAAGAAAATGGCCTTTGATAGTTTTACATAACAAGCATCTCACTGGAGAGCACATGAAAAAACCTGGTAATCACAAGTTGGTAGAAAAGTGGAAGCAAGCAAATTCAATCTATGCAACCCCTACTGGCTCAAATGATGATTGGTAAGATTTTGGGTGACTCTTTGCAGCAACTGTCCCTCTGCATACTGAATTAATCATTTGACGAAATTGTGTTAAGGTCACCAATTTGTTCCATTGGTTCAAGTAGGTCACCTAAGAACTCTTCTGCCATGTTATACCTATACAAGTAAACAGTAATCCCCACTATCCCAGTTAATATCTTTTAGTCTTTAGTCCAGCTTTGTCTCATCATTGTGTCAAGGGCAGCAAACCCCTGACTGGCTGGACCGCGGCTACGGAGCTCGTAGCCGTCGGCCGTCTTCTCCGGTGAGGTTATACCCCTCTACCGTAGGCTTACAGAGAATAGAGAGAGACTAGGGATAACTTCATTGCTTGATTAATCATGACCTCTAGTACAGTTTATATAGGCCCGTGGCCTGCCACACTTGGTAACAAGAAAATAGGAAATAACTAATTAGGAATGAATCCCCTAGACTTAAGGCCAATCAATCAGCCAATCAATCATCTAATCAAATCAGCCACTTTCCCTAGCCGCACCTTCCTCCTGATCTCCTGCGCCTGCTGCCTCAGCACGTGCTGCAGCCCGCCTGACATCACGGGCCCTTCGCTGACGTGCGTAAGTGCGGCCCCACATGACATCTCTCCCCCCCTCGAGAGTCAGCTCGTCCTCGAGCTGGAAGTCTGGGAACTGCTCGCGGAAGGAGTCAGCATCTTCCCATGTGGCCGACTCTGGAGGTTCGCCGCGCCAATGGACGAGCAGCTGACGAACGCCACGCGCCAAGCGAGCACACTCAACCCTGCTGGGTTCTGGAGCCACCGTACCATGGTGAATGTGTGGCAGAGCCGGTGGAACATCTGGGGGAGTGCCGGCGAACTTCTTGAGGGTACCTACATGAAACACATCATGTATGCGAGCTTGTGGGGGAAGCTCCAGACGCACAGCCACATCGTTGATGATCTCGCAGACGCGGTAGGGCCCGATGTAGCGCGGCTTCAGCTTGCCGGTCTGCGCCTGAGGAAGGGACGCCATGGTGCGCTGGCGAAGCGCCCAATCGCCGACCTGGTAGTGCACCGGGCGATGCTGCTGGTCGTAGTGGCGCTTCTGGACACTCTGCGCCTGCTCCAAGCGGTAGCGAACATCAGCGAGGAAGGCCTCGCGCTCCTCCATGTCGCGTGCCACTGCTGCAACTCGCGTCTCACCAGGCTCGTATGAGCGGATGGTGGGCGGGTCGCGGCCGTACACCACGCGGAACGGCGTCTCCCGAAGTGAGGACTGATAGGCCGTGTTGTACACGTACTCAGCCCATGGAAGCCATCGCAGCCACTGCCGGGGTCGGTCACCTGTAAAACAGCGTAAGTACATGACAATGACCTTGTTGGCCGCCTCCGTTTGGCCGTCGGATTGGGGGTGGAAGGCGGAGGTCATGTGCAGCTTGGTGCCCATGAGGCGCATCAACTCGCGCCAAAACAGCGAGGTGAACACCGGATCGCGGTCGGACACCATGGACTGCGGCATGCCATGGAGGCGCACGATGTCGGTGAAGAACGCCTGAGCCACGGACTCAGCCGTGTATGGGTGCGCCAGGGGTATGAAGTGGCAGTACTTGCTGAAGCGGTCGACGACGGAGAGGATCACCGACTTCCCATTCACCCGGGGCAGCGCTTCCACAAAATCCAGGCCAATGTCGGCCCAGACAGCTGTGGGAATGGGCAGCGGCAGGAGCAGCCCGGCTGGGTGAAGGTGCTCGGACTTGTACCGCTGGCAAATGACACACTGGCGCACAAAGTCCTGCACACAACGACTCATGTTGGGAAAATGGAAATCGCGGCGGAGGCGGTGCAGGGTGCGCTGGACACCCTCGTGCCCATCATCGTGGACGGCCGCCAGGATCTCTTGCAGTAGTGGTGATGACGGCGGAATGTAGAGGCGACCCCCGTAGGTGACCATGCTGTCGGCCAATCCCCAGGGGGCGGCGCGGGTGCCCGTGCGCAGCTCGTCGTGGATGGTCACCAAGGCGGGGTCGGTGGCCTGGGCCTGGCGTAGACGGCTGATGAAGTCGAAGCGAGAGCCCGAGATCGCCATGAGTGCCACCGCCGGTTCCTCGTCGGTGTCGCGGCGCGAGAGGGCATCAGCCACCGTGTTGGTTGCCCCCGACTTGTACTCGACGGAGAAATCGAAGCCGAGTAGCTTCCCGACCCAGTGATGCTGAGGGATCGTCGCGAGGCGCTGGTCGAGGAGGTACTTAAGGCTGTAGTGGTCCGTCTTGACGAAGAAGCGACGTCCCCACAAGTACGGCCGCCAATGCCGCACAGCCATGACAAGACCAATGAGCTCCCGCTCATATGCCGCGAGGGAGCGGTGTCGTGGCGCCACTGGCCTGCTGAAGAACGCAAGCGGATGTGCCTCCTGGATGAGGACCGCCCCGAAGCCGTAGGTAGACGCGTCGCACTCGACGACGAAGGGTTTGCCGAAGTCCGGAAGGGCCAGCACCGGGGCTGACGTCACAGCCGCCTTAAGGGCGGTGAAGGCGGCCGTAGCGTCGTCGTTCCACGTGAACCCCTCCTTCTTCAGGAGCGCGGTGAGGGGTGCGGCGATGGTGCCGTAGTTGTGGACGAACTTCCGGTAGTAGCCCGCCAGGCCGAGGAAGCCACGTACAGCACGCGCAGAGCGAGGTTGTGGCCAGTCGTGTATGGCCTGGACCTTTGCGGGATCCATGGCGACGCCGGCCGCGGAGATGATGTGGCCGAGGTAGCTCACGGAGTCGACGCCGAACGAGCACTTGGACCTCTTGACGAAGAGGCGGTGGTGGCGCAGTAGGGTCAAGACGACGCGGAGGTGTCGGAGGTGGTCCGCCCAGCTGGAGCTGTATATCAAAATATCGTCGAAGAAAACCAGCACAAACCGGCGGAGGTAGGCACGCAACACGTCGTTCATGAGTGCCTGGAATGTTGCCGGGGCATTGCAGAGGCCGAATGGCATCACCAAGAACTCGTACAGGCCGTCGTGGGTGCGGAACGCTGTCTTGTGGATGTCTTCGGGCCGCATCCGCACCTGGTGGTACCCCGACCGAAGGTCGAGCTTGGTGAAGAAGCGTGCCCCGTGCAGCTCGTCCAGCAGCTCGTCGACGACGGGGATGGGGAAGGCGTCCTTGATGGTGACGGCGTTCAGGGCGCGGTAGTCGACGCAGAACCGCCACGAACCATCCGCCTTCTTGACGAGGAGAACCGGCGAGGAGAACGCCGAGTCGCTGCGTCGTACGATCCCCTGGGCAATCATGGCGGCGCATTGCCGCTCGAGCTCGTCCTTGTGGGCCGCCGGGTACCGGTAGGGGCGGACAGCCACCGGAGGGGCACCAGGTTGGAGGACGATGCTGTGGTCGCGGGCGCGTGGCGGTGGCAAACCCGTGGGCTCGGCGAAGATGTCGCTGAATGTGGCCAGCAACTCATCGAGGAGGGACGCGCTCGGCGCCTCTGATGTCGCGCGCAAGGCTGGCAACGACGGACAGGCCACGCCGGTCCAGGCGACGGGGCGCCCATGGCGCTGGAATGACATGCGCCGGCTGCCAAGGTCCCAGACTATGGGCCCCAACTCGCCGAGCCACCGGGTGCCGAGGACGACGTCGTACCCGGCCAACGGCATGACATAGAGATCGGCCGGGAACGCCGCGCCATCGACGAGTAGGGGTGCGTCGCGAATGACCCCAGCGCAGGTGACCCGCTCGCCATTGGCAACCAAGGCGGTGAGGCGAGGCCGCTGGCGGAGGGGTAGACCGGAGCGCCGAGCTGCCTCTTCCGAGATGAAGTTGTGCGTGCTGCCGGAGTCCAGCAGCGCGACGAGGGCCGCGGTACCCAGCACCACGGCGATCTGCATAGTGCCCGCCACGGGAACCCCAGCCACTGCCTGTAGTGAAAAACAGGGTGCCTCGGCGTCGTGGTCCGCGTCGTCGGCGGCGTCCGGCGCGTCCTCAATCTCCACGCCTTCCATGAAGAAGATGCGCCTGCAGAACCGATTGTGGCCACGTGTATATTTTTCATTACAATTGAAACACAGACCCAGACGACGTCGCTCCGCCATCTCGTCCTGGGTGAGTCGCCGTTGATTGCCCTCACCGCGGCCCTGCTGGGCGGCCGCTGGTGGAGCCGGAAGCGCCAGTTGCGCCGGGGGCGCCGGAAGTGCTGGACGGGGCGCAGGCGCAGGCAGGAGGCCGCGCGGTGGCGCGCGAGCTGGGGCCGGCGCCGGGCGATCTGCCTCCATCAGCTCCACCTGGCGGGCCAAGCTCATCGCAGCCGCCAATGTTGCCGGGTTGTGGATGCGGACGGCGTGGCTGAGTGGTGGCAGGAGCCCGCCGGTGAAGAGCTGGACGCGCTGTGCCTCCTCCAGACGACCCGCACGCGGCAGGAGGGCCTGGAAGCGATTGGAGTACTCCTCCACTGTACCCGTACGCCGGCACTCGGCGAGCTCGAACAACGGAGCCGAACGGAGGGGAGGCCCGAACCGGAGGTTCAGGAGGTCCTTGAAGCGCCCCCATGGTGGCGTGCCCTCATCTTCTTGCAGCTGGATGTACCAGAGCTGGGCGACGTCCTCCAGGTTGTACGAGGCCATCCAAACTCGCTCCTCCGCCATGGTACGCTGCTGGCGAAAATATGATTCGCATTTGTTGATGAAGAGCAGCGGATCGGTCTTACCATCATAACGGGGAAAATCCAATTTCTGGAATTTCGGAGGGCGATCAAGATCGCGGCCGCCCGTGCTGCTGTCCGTTGATGACGACGCCTTGTCCTTCATGGCCGCCATGGCGGACTTCATCGTTGTCATCTCCGAATTGAGGGCCTTCAACATCTCCATCACATCGGCCATGGTCGGCTCACTCATGGTGGCTGGATGCGGCGCAGACGCGGTGGATGCTGCTGGTGATGGCGGGCTGCTGTGGTGGTGGGCGGCGGCTGTGGTGGATTGGACGGAGCGGGTGGGCGAGGATTGCCGGGAACGGGAACGCCTGGAGGCTGATACCAGGTTGTCAAGGGCAGCAAACCCCTGACTGGCTGGACCGTGGCTACGGAGCTCGTAGCCGTCGGCCGTCTTCTCCGGTGAGGTTATACCCCTCTACCGTAGGCTTACAGAGAATAGAGAGAGACTAGGGATAACTTCATTGCTTGATTAATCATGACCTCTAGTACAGTTTATATAGGCCCGTGGCCTGCCACACTTGGTAACAAGAAAATAGGAAATAACTAATTAGGAATGAATCCCCTAGACTTAAGGCCAATCAATCAGCCAATCAATCATCTAATCAAATCAGCCACTTTCCCTAGCCGCACCTTCCTCCTGATCTCCTGCGCCTGCTGCCTCAGCACGTGCTGCAGCCCGCCTGACATCACGGGCCCTTCGCTGACGTGCGTAAGTGCGGCCCCACATGACACATTGATCATCGTCAGGTTTCTAGGATCCAATAATGACATCTTGGTCTAGCCTGTAATAACATGAGACAAACACTCTTATGTGTTCGGTGACCAAAATGTACAGTTTAGGATTACTAGTTCTAACCTCTTGGTACCATCAAACAAGTTTGGTGGCCCAGTGGAATTTACTTAATTAATTCCATTATTTGCCTCGAAAGTATCAATTTATGTTTTTCAGAAAGTCAATTTTGAATTCTATATGTGTATATGTATAAGAGAAAGAACTTATCTGTTATCAACTTTATAGATCACTTGTTCATTTTCTGTGCGACTGTGCCTGCAGAGTAGTTTTAGCTACTTGCTGCCATCCCCACCTTTGCTTCCCCTATTATTGCTGTCCATAAATTATTCCTGATTGTATATGCTGACCTGCTGCAGTATATAATATTTCGGCCATGTAGTTCAGGTACTGGCTGTATGCTGCTATCAGATGCAATTGCTTGATCGTTACCAATGATGAAATGAGAGACCATACATTTCAGATTTTGGAAAGGAATTTCTTCCCCAAGTGGAAGGAAAGGCATCAGGTGGGATCATGTATTTTACAAAAGAGAAATTTCTCATTTATGGAAGTTCAAGCTAACTGTACTATTGCTATATTCTGCCACAACGTTGTCTTACTGTTCGAGCTGATCTTGTGCAGATAGAAACCTAATATTTTTGGCAAATAAATCATTTTCATCTGAAAATTTGAACATGTTAAAGACAAAATAGAACATGAAGGAATTTTTCACATGTCATGGATTCATATACCACTAAGAAACTATAAAGCCATCAAATCATATCTTAGTTATATATGTTTTACTGAATATTTAAACACAATAGGTACAATTAGCATGAGATTTTGAAGATAAAAGTAGACAGAGCAGTAGCACACTAGTATCTAATATTTTGTACGCACTATGTTATTCGTGAATCATTGCTTGATTAACATAAACATGTATCATGAAATGACTTTCCCTTTGCTCAATAAGCCTATATCTCATTGCATTTCGCCACAGATTTTATTCACAATATCGTTTTCACTAACAGGTACACTTCACTATTGAAGACAGCTGTGTCACATTTCAAATGCCACCTCCATACTCGGTTGTAATTCAGGTCTGAGTTTAAGATGAAATAGTGTATCAGTTGTGCAATAGATCCATTCCAATATTCTTTTGACACAGTTGACTGAAAACTAAGAAAAATTTCTAGGTGCTTAATTATTAGTATTTGAATATGTTCCATGCATTAAGTGAGGTATAAGCTTAGAGCTAAATAGATTATATGAACTCGGATACTGAGACACTGAAAATGAAATTATGAATGATAAAAGGTCTTGTTAAACGGGGCTTTGAGATATCAAAGTTTCCATTCAGGTCCATAAGTCTTGTGTCATTTATGTGGAGAGGTATTTATGATTGTTCCATCAATTCTCTGTGAAATTCAGGAATCTGATAAAGGTCACTGGCATATCCCTGTCTCGGAGGAAGCCTTGCTAGAGAAGGACCGAACCTGGCTATGCGTTACCAGGCAGAATTCACAGGCACAGTGACTAACAATGCTGGAGTTGTTCAGAACTTCCTGACATATTGCAAAGCCAAACATTAACATTTTTTTCCTGAACACTCAGGTCAGTATCTCATCCGCTCTCTCTTCATCAGTCTGAGAAACTTCCTCTATTATAAGTGCTCATTATGATTTCTAGATGGCCACTTGTTACTAAATTGCATATGTTGTAGATCCATCGTATTCAGTTTTGAGTTGGTTCTACATTTTTTAGTAAACCGATGTAGCTGATAACATGATTCCCTGCTACTCGAAACAGGATCTCTGCTATTTTCGATTTTCCGCTCACCCCAGGTTCAGGAAATAACCACAAAGCTGTCGAGATATTGTGACATAGTCACTTTGATTCCATCGGTGAATTTTTACGTCCTTATGACATGCATGGAAAAAAGAACAGGCCTTCGGAACATCTAGTTACTATACATGATTGTATTCTTTTGCTGCCCCCTCCTCTTCATCTCGATATCACATTATGGTATTATATGCTCTGATTGAAAGGAAAATGCATCATTCAGTAATCATTTTGGAGTCTTATATAGTTATATTAAAAAATTGCAGAACTGAATGTGTCCATACTGTCGCCCGCAAAGGTTTTCTACTAGTTGTTTGTCTTTCTGTGATGGGAAAACGGTTTCATAACTGTAGACATTTTACTCTCTTACTTATTTTCTCTTGGCACACATGTCAAATAACAAAAACAATATGCGGTCTTTGGGAGAAAACAACAACGCAATGGTCAGTGATGAGGCCTGAAGAGTCAAATCTGAGTGAGCTTTGTATTATTGGTTGTAAATGGACCGTTTTGCCTCTAGTCAGGTTAGAGTATTCCAAGGGTCTAGTTGGCGGGCAGGGGTAAAAAGGTCCATACAAATGAATAGTGCTGCTATAAATAATGTGTTTCTGTATACTATGATATGACATTTACTGATCATGAGTTGTCCCATGTGTTTCTGTATACTATGATATGACATTTACTGATCATGAGTTGTCCCATCGGTTGCCCTTGCGTCTTTGTTAAAATCCATTTGCTATTGCCAAAGTCAAGGGCTTCGAGTCTTCGATAATAACAACATTCTTTGGTCAGAAATAATTGCATCATATAGTGACACCCTTGTCTGAAGTGCATGTAGTTGTCTCGTCGTGTTTCTTTGAACACAATTTTGTTGTTTGCTTCCATGGACTTGGAATACTTGAAAATATCCAAGTCAACTATCAGTCATTGATCAAAAAAGCAGTAGATGCAAAAAAATCTTCAATCAGACCTCTGGTTCAACACATGTGCTCATCAATGACAAATACTTTTCTGGTGAGCTCAGTTTTTTCAAGGACAGAAAGATTGCACGAAATGATTGTAGTGTTCATAAACTTACACAGACTATTTCAATAAATACAGATCCGTTGGGTGACGAGAGGTTCTGAAGGTGATGAGAGGCCAAAGTTGCACTTACTCAGATAAAATGAATTTCAATCTATGTAGAAACTTCTTCATTGAAGCCAGATTTTTACAAATTCACCTTATTCCAACATAGAGACCAAATAAATCTCTGAAGAAGATGGTTTGAAAAAAAAGAAAGTGAAGGTGCACGCAATTGTTATTTCACATGAGATAAGGGACTTCTATGAGAATTTTCTTGTCTTCTCCCTGTAGCAGGAAACTAGTACAAAGTGTGCTTTGACAGGACCTTGCTTGATTACTAGGCCACTGGCTTGCTGTTTTTTTGGACGCAACTACTGGCTTGCTTATCCCTCCGGCCTGGCAGCGATGCTGAAGCCTGTCCTCGTTGCTGTGCTGGTGCTGCTTGCTGCTACTGTCGCTCAGCCCCAGCAGTTAAGTACGATCCTCTGTCTCTCCCTTCCGTTTTTTCAGAGATGTAACTCTAGCAGTATACAGTTTGTTGGAACCTGGAATTCTGGATTGATATATGTGTACAAATACTCTTCTAGTACATTTTGTGCTCTGTAGTCAACTGAATTTTGTCTATGTTTTTATCTTCGATGTCTTCGAAGGTATGTGGCCATCTTTGGAAATTTATTGACTGCTATTGCACATTTGGTTATTTATGGTAAACAGGAGGGAGGGGGGGGGGGGGGGGGGGTTTACTGAGCTTTTGGTCCTGGCCAAAACCGAGGAAAGTAAGACCCAATTTTTTTTAAAAAAAGTCTATTTTTGGGTTTCAAATTATCCCCCAAGGGGGAAATAGGCCCCCAAACTCTGATATTCCCCCCGGGGTTAAATAAATTAATACCAAATCCGAAGCCAAAGTTTTCTAAATGTTGGAATATAAGTGAATTGCCCACCTCTCTCCATCAGCTGCATGCAACTCAATATGGTATCAAAGCCAGAGGTCTCGAGTTCGAATCCTGGTTAGCGCAATTAAAATAAAATAATTGCTGCTCGCTCCTATTCCACGTCTGAGGCATGAGGGAGCCTCCACATGAGGGGGAGTGTTGGAATATAAGTGAATTTTCCACCTCTCCCCATCAGCTTAAGCTTTTGGGTTGAACTGGTTGGTGCATGCAACTCAATACTAAAAATACAATCTATCTATTGGTGCTCTATTTAGAGTTTTTTTTAGATCTTACTTATTCTTGTTGCTCATTTTTATTCCTTGTAGTCGCAATCATTATTGATTTAGGGATTTACTTTATGTTGATTGCTTGATGTTGGAGCATCTACTTTATTTGAAACCTATTATGTAGTCTGTTGATCAAAGTAATGTAAAGCACTAGCTATGCAATGCCTACATAGGAACCATATGTGATGGAGCGTGGCACATGAGAGGTTGGCATCACCTTTGAGATCTTCCATATACTCATAATCCATTGGATTATTTTGAGGTCTAATATAACGCAAAATGATAAGTCAAATAAATAAAGGTCACTATTACAATTTGTAAAACACTAGCCACATGAACAAGTAAGATCAAAGAACTCTAAATAGGCATCAATATATAGATTATGTTTCTTAAACAATTGGTATCAGTTTCATATTTTTTATTTATCATGAATTAGCTATTAATTTTTAAAGAGTTAATCATATTATGTTAAAAAACAAATATAGGTAAACCATTTCGAAACCAATCTTATTGCCAAAGTTGTTTGGTTTTGATAGTTTGATGACCAAAATATCCAATTTTAGAATTTGATTGACAAAATTGAACTTGTGTGGCCAAAAATAGTATCTTCTTCGTTTTATTATTTTCTATAATTTATTTGTATTACTATTTTGGTGTCTAATAGGGGGCCTTTGTATTTCCCCACCTCATACTTACATGGGCGTGGGGCCCTATCTGACTGGTGGGCTATGTTTGTTGTATCCATGCCATAATTTTGTGACAATAAAACTTTGTCATGTTGTCTAATCGTAATCTTATGATGAAATTGTTTTGTCCCAACACTTCGATTTAGTGTCTGAGATGTTTCATGTTTAGAGGCAGTGATTTCATTTGTCACTTTTATATAGCGTTGTGACCCTAACTTAATTACTTTTTAGAAAAATGTCATGTCATCTTACTTGGTTGTTACAGAAGACCATATATTTGTTAAGAGTGCCACCTAGGCTGCTGTCGGCCCGTCATAGTCCTGGGTTTGGGTTGGCCCAAGTTTGTCTGATTCGGTTCACTATCAAATTCGTGGTTGCTTTTGCTGGGTTTGGGTTTGGGTTGGCCCAAATTTGCGTTTGTTTTTGCTGATTCGGTTCACTATCAAACCCAGCGTAGTTGGGTTTGGGTCGGCCAATCAATGTTTTTGCTGTTTTTCATTAGGAGAAATAGTTAGTACTCAATCCATCCATAAATACAACTCGGGAGGTAAAAAATGGAGAGTTCCGTCGCTCTCGCTTCCGCTCCCCCTCCGCCTCCTCCCGGCGCCTCCCCGTCCACTAGCTCCACCAGCCGCTCGCCGCAGCCTACTCCGGGCGCGTCGACCACCCATCCCCCTCCCTCTCCGGTGCCTGAGGGACCCTCATCCTCCACCCCTGGTGCCACGGTTGGGCGCTCCAAGGACCAGCGGTGGAGAGACGCCTCTCCCTCTCCGTCTCCCGGTCCCTCTGCGAAGTCTCGGTCGTTCATGGACGTGCTCGTGAGGGGCGACGGCTTGTCTGCGCTCGCAGTTCCGCCAGCCCGGTCGGCAGATAAGGCCTTGTCGCTGGGTCGTGCTGGTCCGACGGCGGATGCTACTTCGTCGGCCTGTCCCCGCGCGGCTGCCTCCTCTTCGGATACGGCTCCCGCTCGCGCGCCAGTCCGGATCATCCTCAGGCCACGTGACCAGCGCGTTCATCTGGCCGGGGCGGCTCCGCCTGACCGTGATGGATGGGTAACCTCGGAGAGCCGGCGTCGACGCCGCGACCGCTGCCGTCGTCAGGAGTTCCTGAAAAGGCGGCATGTCCCTTCTTACCTGCAAGGGCGGTGTTTCAACTGCCTTTCCACCTCCCACCGAGCCGCAAGCTGCCGCTCCAGTCCAAGGTGCTTCGCTTGCCGAGGCCTAGGACACCGCTTTGCTGTTTGTCCATCTCGGTGCCCCCGCCCTCCTCTCGGTCGCAGACTACTCGCCTGGCGCTCTATTGCCTCGGCGTCGTCGCTTCCACATGCCACGCTGCCTCCGTTGGACTCTGGCGCTGGTGTGGACGCGCAGCCCTCAGCCGAGGGGGATGGCGATAGAGCGCGCAAGCGAAGGCGGCGACGGCGACCTCGGAGGGCACATCCCACGTCGGATGCTCCACCTGGGGGGGAAGACTCTACCCAAGATGATGAAGAAGAAGAAGTTCCTGACCGCCCCCTCCCGGAGCCTAATGTTGGAGATGTGCTGACCGGTGCCGTCGCTGCCCCGTCTGTCCCAAGGCGTATTCTCGACTAGTCGGATTGGCTTGCTCGTATGGGGGATGACTTGCGTTCTGCTCTCGTCGTCACCTCGCTCGGGGGACCTATCCATGGCGGGCTGGAACTCATTCGTGCCACGGTTGCTCGTAGGTTTGAGATCGATGAAGCTCGGCTAACCCTACATCCTTGGGGTCTGGCTAGTTTTCTCTTGATCTTGCCTACTGAGGAGCTTGCTGGCACTGTCTACAATGAAGGCCGCCCCATCGTCACCACCTCTGCCCGGCTTCATGTCATGTGATGGACGAGGTTAATCCAAGCCGCGGCGGCGGGCCTCCCGGTGGCTATTGAAGTTGAGCTTAAAGGTATCCCTAGCCATGCTTGGGAGCTGACAACTGCCGAGGTTCTCCTGGACAAGCTCTGCTGGGTAGTTGGCGTCCACCCGAGTATTGTCGACCGTCGCGACGTGTTCACAATGAAGGCTTGGTGTTCTGATCCTGCTCTCTTCCCATCTGTGATGACGCTAGAGATCGTGGAGCCCCCTTTGGTGCATGGCGCTGACGTGCGGACGCTAGTCTATCCCATATCGGTTACGGTTCGCCCCCTCGTCGAGCCAGTTGCATCTCATGATAATCCCTCGCCCCCCCGGGGGCCTGATGACCGTGATCGTCGATGGAGGCGGTGGAATTCTGCGTCTCCGCCGCCGTCTTCTCCGGCTCGGATGGCAGGGCCGAATGATGGTTCGTTCTCCGGCCAGGTTGGCAGGACTTCTGTCCATAGCGATTGGGACCTCGTGTTCATGCGGCTTCGGGCAGGTGCCCTTCCTCTGCTGTCGAGCTCGGCATTGATGATGAGTCTGTTGGGGTCTCGCGTCGGGGTCTCGAGGGAGTCTGTTCAGGGCCCAAGGTGACTGTGCATGCGTCAGATGCATGCACGCGTGCAGTTGGGGCTGTGGAGAGCGTTGGCGCAGATACGGCGGTGGATTATGATGTCGGGCGGCTGGAAGACATCGGGAGGCCACAGATCGAGTTCCCTTTGGAGCTCTCTTGTGGGCCTCTGGATTGCTCTGACGTCCCTGGGCCTCTGTGGAGGCCCCATCCTCGGGGCCTATGTAGTTGGCTTTCCTCCCCCCTGGCTGAGTTGGTCGAGGCCCATGATTTGGCTAGGCCAGACGTCGTCGCCGCCATCACCTCTCCTTCGGCCACGACCCTCGACGCCCATGTGCTGCCGGCCGAGACTCTATCCTCCGCCGCGCCATTCCCTCTGGTTCTGCCGCACCCCGCCTCTACTGCTGCTTCCTCGTCCTCGATGCGCCCCTCCATTATTGTCGCTTCTTCTACGCGTCTCCCTGCCGCAGCTGCTCCTGCCATGGCTTCAACTCCCTCGACGTGCCCTCCTGTGGCCCAGCCTGTGGGTGCATCTTCTCAGCAGGCCTTGAAGGTCTACTCGTGTCGCTTTCCTCGATGCTCTGATAGGGCGACACCTCCAGCAGCAGCTGCCCAAGCTCTCCCAAGTACGCCCCCCAGCCCGGCAAGTGAGTTCGTCCAGGCTCTATCTAAAGTCCCGGGGGGTATCTTGCCGATTCCCAAGGTTGATAAACGAAGAAGGAAGAAGCTGGAGCCACCTAGCAGGCAGCCCCGATGCAGTCTTCGAATTGCGGGCCTTCCCGTGCCATCACCAGATGAATGCCCCCCCCACCTGTTGAAACAAGTCATGCGTGCTCTCGATCTGAATATTGAGGAAGAAAGGGAGCGCATTAGTCAGCAAGCTCTGGATGAATATGCACAATGCTTTAAGCAGCCCATGCCAGCTTCTCACACAATGGCCCTGGCGACTCTTTTCGGTTGGTCTCTACCTGATGCAGCTTGTGCTGATGATTTGGAGTGTATTGCCTGACTGCTCCTCATGGTCGTTTTTGCTCTCCTATGTATATTTTTATGGATCCGTCTCACATACTAAATTGGAATGTACAAGGTCTGAACTCCACAGCAAGACAGGATGCTGTTAGAGTCATGGTAGATGCATCCAAGATTAATGTTGTTTGCCTGCAAGAAACAAAAATGAATATGGTTTCCAGGCGCCTAGTCCTGTCCCATGTTAGGAAGTGAGTTTGACAATAATTTTGTCTACCTTCCTTCGGATGGAGCCAGTGGCGGAATCTTGGTGGCCTGGCGTTCTCTTTTAGGCACTGTTGGAGCTACCAGGGTGGATGCTCAAAGTGTCTCGGTCCAATTTTGTCCGTCTGATAGCGATGCGTGGTGGTTGACCTGTGTTTATGGCCCTCAACATGATCAAGACAAAATTCAGTTTCTTCAAGAATTGAGAGATGTCAGGGGCCAGTGTCCTGGACCATGGCTGGTAGTCGGGGACTTCAATCTTATTTATAAAGAGGAGGATAAAAATAATTCCAATCTTAATAGAGCAATGATGGGAAGGTTTAGAAGATGGATAAATGATTTGGGGGGTCTCTGAAATTCCTGTTCATGGTCAAAAATTTACTTGGACCAGCTCCTTCACAAATGCTTCCCCAACTCTTGTTCGGCTGGATAGAATGTTCTGTACTCTGGATTGGGAAGATCAGTTCCCAGGCTGCCTACTACAGTGTGCTGCTTCTAATGATTCAGACCACTGTCCTCTGATTCTGGGGCTGCAGGATGTCATTGGATGCAGGAAAAGATTTCACTTTGAAGCTTTTTGGCCCTCCCTCGATGGGTTTCTAGAAGCAGTAAAGGAGGCCTGGGACTCTGTACAACCTAGAACCTGTCCTCTCGATACACTTGCTTTGAAATTCAAGGCAACTGCCAGAGGATTACAGAGCTGGAGTCAGAGAAATTTTGGCCACTTCAGGTCCCAATTGCTCATGGCAAAAGAAATCATCCGCCAATTCGATATTGCTCAAGAAAGTAGGCCTCTCCAACCTAATGAGTTATGGCTACGCAATAATCTCAAGAGGCATTCACTGGCACTTTCCTCCCTGCTGCGTACAGTAGCAAGACTCAGGTCCAGGATGCATTGGTTAAAGGAGGGGGATGCCAACACAAGACTCTTCCATCATTTTGCAAGATATAGAAAAAAGAAAAATTTCATCCCCAAATTGCAAGTTGGTGATCAGGTTATCACAAAGCATGAGGATAAGTATTAGGATATGTATATATCAGGATCAATTAGAGATTGATTGGCAATCCCCTGGATAGGCTAGCTGCCATGTATAGCCTAGGATTGTTTCTATTTATAGCCTAGGATTGTTTCCTTGTACAGGGAATAGCTTTCCATGTATGTAACTTCCATGCATGCCTATTGGCTATATATGAAAGGCTCCCCACCCACAATGGGTGTGCGGTGATTCCCTCCATTCTATTCCCTTCTACATGGTATCAAGCTATTTTTAGGTCCTCTCCCTCCCTCCCATCACACCAGCGCTCCCTGCTGCGTTGCCCCCCCCCCTCCTAGGTCGCCATGACCGATTCTGCCTCCAGCTCCACCACGTCCTCCAGCTCCTCAAGCAGCATGAACACCCTCTCTGCTCCAGCTGTGTTCGTCGCCCCCTATGCGACGATCAACGTCAAAAACCACATCCCGGTGACCCTTGAACTGATGAAGCCCAACTTCAATCAGTGGGAACCGTTCTTCACCTCTCTCTACGGGAAATTCGGTCTCCTTCCACACGTCGACGGCACGGAGGCGGCCAGACCTGTCGATCCTGCTTGGGCCATTGCTGACGCCTGCGTCCGCAGCTGGCTGCTCGGTTCTGTCGGGCCAGACGTCATCGGCCTGGCTGCGGCGCCGAACCAGACTGCGCGCGAGCTCTGGGTCGCCATCAGGCGCCTCTTCGAGGCCAACAAGGCTCCGCGTGCCATCTTCTTGGGTCACGAGTTTCACTCCATGACGCAGGGTGATTCCTCCATCAACGACTACGCGCAGCGGATGAAGGCCACCGCCGATGCGCTCCGCGATGTCGGGCGCACCATCACCGACTCAGAGCTCGTCCTCAACTTCCTCCGCGGCCTCAACCCCCGCTTTGCCAGCACCGCCGACAACATCGCCGACTCGCACCCGCTGCCGGACTTTGCCACCACTCGCGAGAAGCTCGTGCTGAAGGAGCTCCGCCTCTCCAACGAGGGCACCGTTGCGGCCCAGACAGCATTTCACGCTGCGTGTGGTACCGGCTGCCGCACTAGCACCACCGGCGGCGGCCCCATCGCCGGTCGACAGGGCGGCTACGGCGGCAGTTCCAGCAACGGCGGTGGTCAGGGCAGCGACAATGATCGCTGGAAGAAGAAGGCAAGGGCAGCGGCGGCTCCAGCAGCGGTGGCGGGCACAGGTTGCCTGCACCGGCGGCCCCTTGGTACTGCTACCCTCCCTGGACCGCCGGGGTGCACCAGCAGCCCTGGCGCCCGCAGCCGTCGGCGACAAACCAGGCCTGGCGCGGCCCTGGGGTCCTCAGCACCTTCCCTCAGGCCCAGGCGCACACTGCGTTCGCCCCTGCCCAGTTCTCCGACACCTCCGCACCATCCCCGCAGCAACATGGTGGCTGGGATCAGGCCGGCCTCGTCGCTGCCCTGAACCAGATGTCCCTCCAGGGGCCTTCTCCCTGGGTCCTCGACACCGGCGCGACAGCCCACATGTCATCGTCGGATGGTATACTCCTCTCCCGTCTCCCCCCTCCTCCCTCCGGTATAACAGTTGGCAATGGCACCACCATCCCTGTCACCTGCAGTGGCACATCCACACTCTCTTCCCCAAACTCTATTTTCCACCTTAACAATGTTCTGGTTGCCCCTGCTCTGGTGCGCAACCTCCTTTCTGTTCGTCAATTCACCCGTGACAATGCTTGTTCAATTGAATTTGACGCTTGTGGCTTTTCTGTCAAGGACCAACAGACGGGGCGCGTGACCCTTCGCTGCAATAGTGGTGGCGACCTCTACACCTACCCCTCCACATCAGCTCACTCCTGCAGCCTCGCCACCACGTCGTCCCTGTGGCACCACCGCCTCGGCCACCCCGGTCCATCCAGCCTCGCCACTCTACGGAGCATGTCGGTCATTTCCTACAATAAGAGCTCGTCTTGCCTCTGCCATGCCTGTCAACTTGGCAAACATGTGCGACTTCCATTTAGTCACTCCACTTCTGTAACCACTGCTCCCTTTGATTTACTTCACTGTGATGTGTGGACATCCCCTGTGCTTAGCAACTTTGGTTTTAAATATTATCTTGTCCTCCTAGATGATTTTTCTCATTACTGCTGGTCCTTTCCGCTTCGCCACAAATCTGAGGTGCACCGCCACATTGTTGAGTTTATAGCATACGCTCAGACACAGTTTGGCAGCACACCTAAATCCTTTCAGGCAGATAATGGAACCGAGTTTGTTAACCACGCCACCACCTCTTTCCTCACTGCCCATGGGATCACCCTACGGCTTTCCTGCCCTTATACCTCACAACAAAACGGCAAGGCTGAACGCATGCTCCGCACCACCAACAACACCATCCGCACCATGCTCCTCCACGCATCCATGCCACCTCCCTACTGGGCTGAGGCCCTCTCAACAGCCACCTTCCTCCTAAACAAGCGCCCATCCTCCTCCATCCGCAACCAAATACCTCACCAAATCCTTCACGGCACCCTCCCAGATTACTCCTCGCTTCGCGTCTTCGGGTGTCTCTGCTATCCAAACCTTACTGCCACAACCCCCACAAACTCGCACCTCGGTCCACACCTTGTGTCTTCCTCGGTTACCCATCCTCCCACAAGGGCTACCGCTGTCTTGACATGGCCACTCGCCGCATTATCATCTCCCGTCATGTCGTTGTGTTTCCATTCTCGGCAACATCATCGGCGGCTTCCATGCCGTTGTCACTTGACTTTCTGATGCAGGGACTCTCCTCCTCGACGACACCAGCGAGCACTTCTCCGCCGCTCCCTGACAGCAGCGAGGATGTGCTCCCGACGCTCCTGGACCCGGCCATACTACAGCTCGGCCCCCTGGCCACCCCTGCGGGCAGGCACACTCCAGCTGCCCCTCCTACGGACGGGCCACAGCTGGGCGGCCACCGCTTCGGCATCGTCTTCAGCCGCCGAGCCCGTCCTCTGACCACCAAGGCTGTAGCTCCGGCTGCATCCGTGGCCCCTGCTGCAGAACCAGCGGCACCACCAGCACCGCCACCTGCTCCAGCGACCCAGCCTGCTGCAGAACCAGCGGCACCACCAGCACCGCCACCTGCTCCAACGACCCGGCCTGTGACGTGCTCACAGACCGGCTCCCTTCGCCAAGTCCAGCGATTCGGCTTCACCGCCTCCGTCGCCTCGCCCACCCCCACAAACTATCGCAGCGCCCTCGCAGATCCTAATTGGCGCGCTGCGATGGCAGAGGAGTACAAGGCGCTGATCGACAACGGCACTTGGCGCCTTGTACCTCGGCCACCTGGTGCGAACATCGTCACTGGCAAGTGGCTGTTCAAACACAAGCTCAACTCCGACGGCTCCCTCGCCCGGCACAAGGCGTGTTGGGTTGTTTGTGGTTTCTCTCAGGAGGCCGGCGTCGACTACGACGAGACGTTCAGCCCGGTCGTCAAACCGGCCACGATCCGCACCGTCCTCAGCATTGCTGTGTCTCGAGACTGGCCCATACGCCAGCTCGACGTTAAGAATGCCTTCCTCCATGGCAACCTCGAGGAGACGGTCTACTGCGAGCAGCCGAAAGGCTTCATCGACCCCGCTGCACCTAACTCTGCTTGCTTGCTGCAGAAGTCCTTATATGGGCTTAAGCAGGCACCGCGAGCTTGGAACCAGCGCTTCTCCAACTTCATTTGCAGCATCGGCTTCACCCCATCCAAATCGGATGCCTCCCTGTTCGTCTACAAGGCTGGCAACGACATGGCCTATCTCCTTCTCTACGTCGATGACATCATCGTCACCGCGTCGTCACCGGCTCTTCTCCAGCACGTCATCTCCAGCCTCTCCTCGGAGTTCGCCATGACAGACCTTGGTGACCTCCACCACTTCCTCGGCATCTCGGTGACACGGGACAACAGTGGATTGTTCCTTTCTCAGCGACAGTACGCCGTTGACCTCCTCCAGCGTGCTGGCATGTCTGAATGCCACCCGACAGCTACTCCGGTGGAAGCTCAGAACAAGTTGTCCGCCTCAGAGGGCGCTCTAGTCACCAACCCCTCGGAGTACAGGAGCCTCGCTGGTGCCCTCCAGTACCTCACCCTGACGAGGCCGGACCTAGCCTTTGCTGTCCAGCAGGTCTGCCTCTTCATGCATGACCCTCGCGAACCGCACTTTGCGCTAATCAAGCGCATCCTGCGCTACGTCAAGGGTTCTCTGTCCGCAGGTCTGCATTTGGGCTCCAGTGCTGTCGATCAGCTCACAGCCTACTCCGACGCCGACTGGGCTGGCTGCCCAGACACACGCCGCTCCACCTCCGGCTTCTGCGTCTACCTCGGCGACAACCTGGTGTCTTGGTCTTCCAAGCGTCAGACGACCGTGTCTCGCTCTAGTGCCGAAGCGGAGTACCGTGCAGTAGCCCATGTTGTTGCTGAGTGTTGCTGGCTTCGTCAGCTACTGCAGGAGCTCCACATCTCCATCCCGCTTGCAACGGTTGTCTACTGTGACAATGTGAGCACTGTCTACATGGCTGCCAACCCAGTACACCACCGCCGCACGAAGCACATCGAGATTGACATCCACTTCGTCCGCGAGAAGGTAGCTCTGGGACAGTTCCGTGTTCTCCATGTCCCATCTGCGTACCAGTTCGCCGACATCATGACCAAGGGTCTGCCCGTCCAACTCTTCACTGATTTTCGGACCAGTCTATGCGTCCGTGATGCTTCCGCTACGACTGCGGGCGGGTATTAGGATATGTATATATCAGGATCAATTAGAGATTGATTGGCAATTCTCTAGATAGGCTAGCTGCCATGTATAGCCTAGGATTGTTTCTATTTATAGCCTAGGATTGTTTTCTTGTACAGGGAATAGCTTCCCATGTATGTAACTTCCATGCATGCCTATTGGCTATATATGAAAGGCTCCCCACCCACAATGGGTGTGCGGTGATTCCCTCCATTCTATTCCCTTCTACAATAAGGCAGCTGCTGTTCTTGACTTTTATGAAAGACTCATCGGGGCTGAGTATGATAGAGAAAGAACCATAAGTCTGGAGGCCCTTGGCAGCCCTAGATTTAATCTTGACACTTTGGATTTGCCTTTCTCAGAAGAAGAAGTGTGGAACACCATAAAGGAGATGCCATTGGATAAAGCCCCTGGACCGGATGGGTTCACTGGCAGATTCTATAAATGTTGCTGGTCAGTTATAAAAAATGATGTGTTGGCAGCTGTTCATTTTCTTTGGACCGGAAATTTCAGAAATTTCCAGAAACTGAATTCTGCTTACATTGCACTTATTCCAAAGAAGACTAATGCGGTACAAGTCAAGGATTTTAGGCCAATTAGCTTGGTTCACAGTTTCGCAAAACTTGTGACCAAACTTTTGGCTAATAGACTTGCAGGTCGACTAGATGAGATGGTTTCCTGCAACCAAAGTGCTTTCATCAAAAAAAGGTTTATCCAAGATAATTTTATGATGGTCCAACAAACAGTTAAATTCCTTCACTCTCAAAAACAGCCTAGAGTTCTCTTGAAGCTTGATATTACTAAAGCTTTTGACTCGGTGTCTTGGGCCTTCCTTTTGGAGGTGCTGAGAAATTTGGGCTTTGGCCCCCGCTGTTGTGACTTCATTTGTGGACTCCTATCATCTTCTTCCACCCAAGTTCTCTTGAATGGCATCCCAGGAGATGGTATTTTGCATAGAAGGGGACTAAGGCAGGGAGATCCGCTCTCGCCTATGCTCTTTATTCTTGTTACGGATGTGTTAAATCAGATGTTCACAAGGGCTGCTGAAGTTGGGCTGCTACAACCTTTATCCAGAAGGCCTATCCAGCATAGAATCTCCTTATATGCTGATGATGTCGCCATTTTTCTCCAGCCAAATGCAGCAGACATCAATCTATCTCTCCAACTCTTGAATCTATTTGGGGATGCATCTGGCCTAAGGACCAATGTTCAAAAAAGTAATGTGTTGCCAATCCATTGTGCCGAGGATGATTTGGCCCCCATTCAGAATTTATTGCCCTGTGAGATGCTAGAGTTCCCTTGCAAATATTTGGGGCTGCCCCTGACAATAAAGAAATTGACTAAGACGCAGGTTCAGCCCATCATTGACAAAATTGCAGACCAACTGCCGGGGTGGAAGGCTGATTTGATGACCCGTGCTGGTAGAGTTGTTCAAGTGCAGTACGTCCTCACAGGAATTCTGATTTATGTAGCCATGGCAAGAGATCTCCCACCTTGGGTTCTCAAGGCCATTGACAAGATCCGAAGGGCCTTCATGTGGAGAGGCCGAAAAGAGGCTAAGGGTGGCCATTGTCTCATTGCCTGGCCTAAGGTTTGCCGCTCCCGCGAGCTTGGAGGGCTTGGGATTGCTGACCTTAAGGCTCTGTGCATTGCTTTAAAAGCACGATGGCCGTGGCTCCAGCAGAGCGAACCCAACAAGTCGTGGGCAAATCTTCCTTTCCAAGTCAATGTCAATAAGGAAATCGATGCCCTCATTTCGATGGCTGTAGTAACAGAGATTGGAAATGGAACTAATACTCTTTTTTGGAAGGACAAATGGATAAATGGTAGGAGAATCCAGGATTTTGCTCCTCTAATTTTTGCACTGGTTCCTAAAAGAAGGTTAATTAGACGTACTGTGGCAGAAGCACTAGTGGGAGAAAAATGGACTGAGGATATTCAAGGGGAGATTGATGTTGCTGCCTTATCTCAGTACCTTAATCTTTGGGATATTTTGCATGAGGTGGAGCTGAATGAGGAAGTCCCTGATAAACATGTATGGAGGTTCTCTGCTTCAGGAAAGGCAGGAAAAGACATGGGCTTCACTTTCCATTGATCCGCTTGCCATAGCAACAGCGGGAATCATAGAAATGGAAGCAAAACACCATCCAAGCAAAAGGGGCACAATCCACGTCTTACTGGATCGACGGGAGTTGAGAACAAGAGATAAGAGGAATGGAGTCCATACCCTTTCGACCAACCCGCCATGGAACAAACGACAGTTGGATAAAAGAGATACGACCCCATGATCTACTCCAACTCATAACACTTCATGACCTAGGTGCTTCTGAATCGACACAAGGTCATTCCTGTAGTTCCAGGCGATGCGGTTGTCACCGCGGGAACTAGAGAAATGCCCGAGTCTAGGTGGCATTAGCATACGAGACAGATAAGATAAACATGCGAGAAAAATGGGATAAGCCTGATGGCCATGGCGAGGTGGACTCACGGCCATGATCTTCACCTAACGAGTTGGCTTCCGACTGTTCCATAAGGTTGCTCCTAATCTGTATCCCACTAGACTAGATCATAGAGGACTCGTAGGTGCGGGTAAGAACCGCGTCGAGCGTAGCATGACGAAGTCAACTAAACACGGGGAAATGAGTTACGCTCGGCATCGTGATCACGGCGGGACGTGCCCACGACCAAAATCATCAAACGTACTACGATCCCCTGACCGGCTCGAAGGCACGATCCAAAGCGACAAGAACCACACATAACCCGCAAGAACCACAATTTGACAAACGACCAACAACAACACCAACACGACGATACTCGGAGTAGCGCATTTCCATAGCATCGAAAGAAGATACATATACAGATAGACCGGCAGAAAGGCACGGCACAGGCAAGATAGAATAGAGACAGATGGTCATATGGAGAGATCATGTAGCACAAGTATACAAAGGTATAAGAAGAGGACAAGGGTTTTGTCGACGTCACAAAAGGCGTCGACTCGGTTCAAGGTTCGACCTTTGTGTGTAGGAGGCGCTGCTGCGGCTTGGCAAAGGTGGAGCTAGAGAAGTCTTGGGGTTCGGCAACGCTTCGCAGTTCGGCGCTTCGACATTAGCGGCACCTTAAGTTCAGCGGCTCTGGCAAGTGGTACCATGTGGCTACAGCATCCCTGCAGCAGTGAAGGTTCACGGCGCGAAGGCCGGTCTCAGAAGACAACAAATGGCAATACGGAAAGGGAAACTTTGGTCTTGGCGCTCAGCGATGCTGAAGGCGCCGTGGCTCGGCGGGGTCGACGCGGCAAGGTCGTGGTCGACACGGCCGGTGCGGCGTCCGTGCGCGACGTCGGGGTTCTGCGCCTGAGGATGGGGCTCAGAGGAGAGCTCGCGGTGCTGGCCAGCTCGGCTCTGTGCAGACGAGGACGAAACATGACGGGGCCAGCTCGGCTCTGTGCAGGGGCTTGGTGCAGAGCGACACCGAGGGCGTGGTGACCGCGGCAGGCTCGGCGTCGAGGGCTTCGATGACGTCGAGGCAGAAGCCCGACGAGGACGCGCTCTGGGGTGCCGTGCTCGCGGTGCTCGAAGACGGGGCTCGATGTCAGGGTCGTGACCGTCGTTGCTGCTGCTCGGCGGCTCGGTCGACGGCGTGACGGCTCGACGAGGCAAGCTCCGTGGTGGCACGGGAGCTCGCGGTCGACACCGTCGCAGACGTGGATGAGGGCTCCGGTGCAAGGACGGCGAGGTCGGTAGTGGCTCAGGCGTTGCTTGCTGCGTGGCGAGGCCAAGGGCCAGCTTGGCGTCTTCGCGGTTGGCAAGGTTGTGGGTGCGGGCGGCTGGCGTCGTGGCCCGGGGCGAGGTGCTCGGCAAGGGTGCGGAGCTCCTGCTCGTCGTCGAGGTCATGGTCACGGGCGAGGTCGGTGATGGCGCGGCTCGATGGAGCACCGAGCATCGTCGTGGGCGCGGAGGCAGCTCACGGTGACCGAAGCAGTGGCGAGCATCCTCGGCGCTGTAGGGGTGGCGAGCGGCTTTGCTGGGGAAGGAGATGGCGGCGGTTGGGAATGGAGCAAGCAGTGGCAGCGCGATTCTTATAGTGGTGCGAAGCTAGGGTTCTGGGGATGGCCGTCCATCCTCGGCGTCCGTGTCCACAGCGGGACACGCGGCGTGAATCGTGCGCACGCACGCCGAGGGGAGAGGGCAGGCGCGCGTGCGGCTTGCCATCGGGGCAGCGGCGGCGGCTTCTGCCTGGGAGCGCTCCGCTCCTAGGGTAGGGTAGGGGCGTGACTCGGGTGGGCCCTTGCCTGGGTCGCGCGGCCAGGAGGGGAGCTGGGCCGGGGCTCGCCACTGGGCCGGCTGAAGAGAGGGCAATGGGCCTACGGGGGTCGCTTGGGCAGAGGCGAGGCGAGCCTCTGTGCGTGTGGGCCTTGGAGCAAGGGAGGGAGCTGGGCTGGCTAGTCACGGTGGGGGAAGGGGGAGAAACCAGGGGCTTTCGGCCAGTTGGGCTAGAGGCAAGAGGAGGACGAGCTGGGCTGGCGAGTTGGAGGAAGAGGAGGGGGAAAGGGATCCTGGCCCAAGAGAATAGAAAAGGGTTTTCCCAAATATGACAAAGGATTTGAGATTTAACCTGTTAGATATTGAAACAATTTTGGAAGATTACAAGAGAAATTCAAAAGGAGATTTAGGATAAGATCAAAGAGGGAGAAGGTTTGAGAAGGGAATTTTGGGAATAGATCAAAAAGGACCCAAAGGAGTTTGAGACGTAATCCAACGAAAAGGTTGAGAAGGGATTCGCTTCGCCTTTGAGATAGGCTCAACAGAGATTCAGAAAGACTTCGCTACGGATTTGTTCACTCAAAATGAAACTTGAAACCCTAAACAAAACCCAACTCAAGACGACTCACGAACAAGAGCACTCGCCTACAACCAATTCTGTATGTATGCGACAATTTGTTAGCGGGTTAGGATCGAGTTAGATCTAAAAACTATATGCTTCAAACGGTTACAGAAAAAATTTTAAAAAGCTCGTATTTTTGGTTTTCATAAAAATTTGGGATGTTACAGTCCACCCACCTTACAGGAATCTCGTCCCCGAGATTAAGTTGTTGCTCGGTCAGTGAGGAAGTGAGGGTGTCCTTCCCGAAGCTCTTCTTACTTCTGAGTTGTTTCACTTTCAATGTGATCGTTCCACAAACTTTTTCCAAAATGGGAGTGACTCATGTTCCAAGTGTATGCAAGGCTCACTTGCAGTCGTTGGGTATCCAAATTTTCACACCAGGGCGATGGGTGTCCAAGAATCGCACGGGGTTGATGAACATCTGGCTCTCAAAGAGTGCTTGGCAGGCATAAACATAGCTAGGGTTGTTGGCTTTCACCAGTTGTTTTTCATGCATTACTCTTTGCAAAAAGCTTTTGAAAGGAGGGATTTTCAGAAAATAGGTTTCGTAAAAGGAGTGGGAGCAGTTTTACAAAGTCAGGTTTTTTTTCGAGACTTCAAAGTCAGGTTTTTTTTGAGACTTCAAATTGAAGAGAGCTCTTGAAGAGTGTTGAAACCAATGCAAGTTTTGAAAACCAAATCTTCTGAAGGTTTTGTTATAAAAGATTTCAAATCAAGAGATTTTAAAAATTCTTTTATTTTATTATTATTACTTTCTATAAAACAAGGTATTGCTCCATTTTTATTAGAGTCAAACAAACTAGTTTTGAAGATAACAAGAAATCATTTCGCATTTAGAAAGTTAGAGCCTTCACAACCAAATCTTGTTTTCAATATTTTTTTTGAAACTTGTAAGTTCATTTTAGTTTTGCTATTTTTTTTGAAAGGATGCAAATAAAATCTTTTCACAATGGTTTTGTTTAATAAATCACTGGCATCTTTTTTTCCTTTAAGACAAGGTTGACTTTTGAAAGGAATTTGGCTCTCGAGATGAAATCAAGGCCTTTAAAACAAAATTGAGCCAAAGATCTTTGATTCAAAAACCACTTTGTTGGGTGAAAATCAAAAGTTTTGTTTTTCTGAAGCGATTATGTCATACCTTTTGCAAAATGACTTGTTTTAAACCGTTTTATAAACAGAGTTTGAATAAAGTTGAGTTGAGAAAGAGGTTAAAATTGCTTTCTTCGTGACAAGGAAAGATATTGAGAGAGTTTTGAAATACTTTTTCCTTTGAAATAGAGATGCTTTTGCTAAAGAGATGACTTTTTCAATCAAAAGGAGGGAAACTTTTTCAACCAAATGGGGCAAATTTTGAAAACAAGTTTAGTTGGAAGCCAAAACAGTTTTGAAATAGATGGGAAAGACATGATGCATCAGCTTTACACCCTTTTTCAGCTCTGTTAGTCAGGGCCACTTATCTAGTCTCGGGACAGTCTTAAGTTTAGCCGGCTAGGTTGGACAGAATCCAGAGTCTTTCTCGCATAAAACAGGTTCTATGACCTACACTGAGACAACAAGAAGCCGAAGAAACACAACAACATAAGATCCAAGCACTCAAACAGCATTACAACTCCTAATGCATAGTGTTGACTTGAGGCGACTCACAGACCTTCAAAGTCTCACACGACTACCGATCCAGCGTGGGCGGGTATGGGAAAAGATTCCAATGGTCAACTTTATGAAACAGGGAGGTCAGTTAGCAGCAGAATTCAAGGCAGAGGGGGAAAACAAGTGTTAGAATCTATAACTCTACAAAAGATAGAATGTTTGGCTTCTCAACTAGTGTTTGGTACTAATGGTCTCGTCCTAGGGTCAAGTATGGCTATGATACCAACTGAAACGACCTAGATTTTTCTACAAAGGGGAAAAATCCTCAGATTCGAATTATAATGTGATAATTCAGAAATTAAGCCATCACATTATCATATATCAGCTGTTATCATGTCATACATCATAAAAAAAAGAAGATTACAACACATTTACTTTACAACTCTTAGTTAACAAGCCTATTACATCGTTTTACTAGCAGAAACACACACGGGTCTTTATCAGAGTCGATGTAGCGTGTCAGCGGTGAAGGCTCCTCCTTCACGAGTAACCATCAGAGTCAGCGTAGTTTATCAGCGGGCGTAACCTTCATCTTTGAACCAAACTTGAGCGCAGGAACGAGACCGCCTAATCCATCTATTCTCCGTGGTATTTATCGTAGACCACGTTCAAGACCTGCTAAACAATTTTCAGTACGATTTGTACTGGCCACTGGCTCCCACCCTATGCTTTTGCGTAGCTTTGTGGTAAGTGGAATGCAAAGGGTAGATCAAGAGGCCTATATATGTGGCTACAGTTTTTCCTATGGAAGTTCATCAATATTTAATAATAATAATTCATCAAGTTTAATCCATCTCAACCACACGTCCATCCATCTATCCATCCATCCCATCACACACATCTCACCACACTCTCACTCTCTAGGCGGCAAGTACGACTCCAGCTCGTGCCTTGCCTCAACGGCCAACGCCGGATCCAACACAAACCCAGGGGAAGGTAGAAAGGACTCCTCTCACTAGTCAAGTGAAGCTGTACTTAGGAAAGGTCCATAGCCGACGAATCGGCATATGTATCGATCAATCAACCAAACTCTGTAGAGGTTTACACTAACCACAAGATCACGATCATCAACGGTGGCCCCCGTCTAGGCTGATTCCGAGCTGCCTCCCAACTAAATACGATGCCACCCTACCACTCAGAACTGGGGCCATACCAGAGTACCACCAGCATGCTGAGACTGTGAGGTGTAGTACCGGGCTCCCAAGGTCACTACGCTGTCTTAGGCGGGTGTGGGTCCTCATGTCCGTACCTCCCTACACTATCTGCTATCAACCTAGTAGTAGTGGCACCGCACTAGCTGGTCGTACATCCGTCCCGTTCCATGGCTAAGGCGAGTGGCGTGTAAGGCTTCCTAAGACCCGGTCCACAGAACATATTAGTCCTTAGGGTGACCAAACAGGACATCTTCACGAGGGGGCAACCGATGCCCCGCTCGACGGGACATCCGATTACCCCGTGCTAAACAGCACCTCCCATCCCGGCGCTTCGTCCCACGAAGACACTCCACTCCGGGACCTCTCCCTGTCACATGTACCCGCCACAGGTATCTCTCATGGAGAACGCCCAGGTAGCGTCCTCCGGCAAGACTTGTCCCAAGACTCGTCGTAGATCCTGTTCGGTCGACTCAACCCTCACCACACACTCAATACACACGCCAAGATCTCCCCAAATCCTTTACCATCTCATTATACACTTATTGGCACCACGTGCCTTATCCACTCACATCCAATCTTCCACATTGCATCACATCACAGATATAATGCGTAGTAGAAGCAGTAGCAAGTGGTATGCAAGCATCTAACCTAACAGCAAGCGTGCGAGGGTTATAGGTTGCAACAAGGCAATGGCTCACAAGCATTTCTACCATGCAACCTATCACAGTTCATTTGCATAAAAGTAAAGCACTAGCATCTACATTATGGCATGTCTAATAGGATTCTATGAGGTTGGGTGGGACGTGGCACCTGTTGAATGACATTTTCAAGATCCTCGGTTCACTTGTAGTTGTTCTCATCCGAGATCCTCCTTTCTGCATGCCCTCCCTCCAACGGGACCTGATCCGATCAACGCTAACCAAAGCAACTACCTTGAAAGCGACAAACAAGGCGAAACAATCAAACCACTAGACCTAGAAAGACTGTGAAAAGAGGCGACAAAACTGTTGATGCAAAACTGATCTGCAAACACAAAGGGCTAATACCCGATTCAAACGTTAAGGCGTGCCAGCCGATTTGACCTTGCTATCGGCAAAGGTGATAACTCGAATACTTTAGTCCTGACAACAGCGATGCGCCCGGATGTCACGACTAAGAGGTACTCACGCGGAACTTGAGAACACGCCGAGCTTAAGTCGACGAATTCCTAAGAACTCGTAACAAAAGGAAAAAAGTATGACGAAGTCGTCGAAAAGTAAATGCTGGAATATGAGTAAAAACGTGTGTTTGATTCCTTGATTGATTTTTTATTACAAGGCCCTAGGGTCTATATTTATACCCTGCTCAAAGAGCTACAACCAGACACGATTAGAATTCGAATTCCAAATTACACGGAATCCGTATACAAAACGATGCAAATAATTAAGGAAATAACAAAACTATCCCTCGTGACAAACCGAAACTCCTCCACATAACGACCGGCAGCTTCCAGACTCCCTCTTTGCATCATCAGCAGACCCTTTGCCATAGTCATCGGCAGACTTTCTTATCTAGCCATCGGCACCATATTACTGCCTGTGGACTTAGTCACGTTCAACTTCTCCCTCATCGGCAACCATCCTCATCGGCAACCCACTTTGTAAACATCGTACTGCCACCTTATCCTGCCATCCTAGACACGTGCCGAAAAACGGTGTCAACACATGCCCCCCAGTTTCGGAGTATAAAACTATTAATGCTCTGAAATTCTCCGCAGTAATGATGCCTTTTCCCGCAATTAATGCTCCTAATCTGGTAACCGACAACCTCAATCTGAACAACTCTGATCCTATTCCTCCGCAGATTTCTCGAAATCCCCAACTTCCTAAACGGGCATTTTTCTCAGTCGTACATCGGCAACAATACCGTTACAAAGATCTGCCGATGTTCTGACCAGGATATTCGCACAAACGGTTACTTCCCCTCTATCCGCCCATCGGCAATATGACCGTTATAGAATATTGCCGATGGACTGACCAGGAGATCTCGCACAGTAAAATATCTTCAGATAATGACCGCTTCCCGTCAAATCACCTGCACAATCCCTGGATTACCGTACGAACAGTTACCATATCCACCTGAGTACCCTCGGATTTCTCGGATGCGGCAAAGAGATAAGTCGGATTTTCCCTTGCCCATTTTGTCCTATAAATAGTTCCTTCTTGGGTACTCCTTCCCCATCACACCATTCTACTACCCAACTTTACTTTTCCAGCGGCGGCGCCACCAAAAACTCCCAAGGTCTCCGACAAGTACCCCTCTTCACCAACTCCGGCGCCTTCAAACGCTTCCTTCGTAGCAAGATGGCCGTCGGGTTCGTCGTCCCTGAGGTCAAATCTCCACCCCGACTTCTGTATTTTTCTTCATATCCCTGTTCACTCGCAATTCATTTTACTGAACATCTTCCTTTTCTTTCCTCTTTGTATTTCTTTTTACGCCCAAAATCACTAGGAATTGTCCAACAAAATTGTCATCCCCACCGATCAACCACACCTTCAATGCCTCGGCCCTCTAGGGGACCCAGATCCAACTGACCTTATCAACGCAGAAACCAACAGGATCCCCTTCAGAGCCAAAAATTTTTCCTTAGATCTGTGGAAGGACACCTTCCGCTCTTGGCCCAGCCCAACTGTAGCGTGGAAAGACTGGTTCTTGAGGGTCAGCAACTATAATGAAGTTCAGTGGGGTGAAAGGAATCTAGCCCAATGCATTAGATTGTCCATTGCCGATATGCATAGGAACGAGTCACTGCTGATAGCTGCATCCTACTTTTGGTCAGACACCCTCAATGCTTTTGCCTTTGGCCACGGCCCTGCTTCTCCTACTCTTGCCGATGTAGCCATGCTTACTGGTCTAGATATATCTTCTGCCGATAGCACCCACTTTTTTGATACTGCCCCTAGTGCCAAAGTGGAGACTCGCGCTATCGGCGGTTGGTCGGGGTACATTCAGAAGTACCGTGGGAAAGGATCTGTCACCATAAAGGAACAAACCACCTTTCTGAACATGTGGCTGGACAAGTTTGTATTCTGTGGTCGATCGGCAGGACCGACTTCTGTCTACCTATCGGCAGCAGAAAGAGTGGCTAACGGTGGCCGATTCCCTCTCGGCCGATACTTGCTTGGCGCTGCTTACCACCTTCTCCATCAAGTAGCCCAGAAACTTCTGCTCGGCCAATCCACTGGCAACTTGGGAGGCCCCTGGTGGTTTGTCAACATGTGGCTCAATCTGCATCTGCACAAGCGTCTCAACTTCAACCTGTTCACACAGCGTTTCCCAAGAGATATAGCTGAAAACCATGTATTGGGTGAAGAGGAATCGGCAACACGCGCCCCCTTGAACTTTGGCGAAGCTGTCATAGTTCTGCCTGGTTCAGGGGGTAATCCAGATCAGATTGGCCGATTCTTCCAGACTCTGTATGAGGGTTTGACCAGAGATGAACGACCATGGTTGGCTTATGATGACCCAGATAGCATGCTCCCTCTGACCTTCAATCCATTTGATGAAGCTCTCGACAGGGACAATGAGGCGATAATGGCAATTGTGACTCCCAGAATCATTCCAGTGAATTTCTTTGGTAGCACAAAAACCTCCCCTCAAACTTACGAATTTTACAATCCATCGGCATTAGCTCGCCAGTTAGCTTTCGGCCAGTTGCCGATTGCACTTCCTTATGCCGATGTGATAAACCCAGAGAAACTATCAACAACCTTCTTGAGTGGACTCGAGCAGCCCAACTACCACCAAACGCCGATATAGATGTAGATCTGTCAGAATGGGCTCCGGCTGCTTTTATCACTCAGGCATACAAGTTATGGTGGGCAGAATGGAAAGAGCATCTATTCTGCAGATCGGCACTTTCATACCGCGGCATGATTGACTCCGAATACGAAGTTCCTGATGACACTGTAAGTAACTCAAACCAACGTTTCATTTTCTCAATATTACCTCCATCGGCAGCTTACCCTTGTATTCCTTTTGCAGGTTGACAATATTCCTCCATTGGTTAGCAGGAGTGGCAGGCCGATCGACTTGTTTCCATCAGGCCCGATTTCCTCAATCGGCCACAATGCTCCCACTCTAGCTTCCATCGTGCATCGGGGTGTACGCCTCAGGAAAGTCACCACCAGAAGAACCCAGACATCACCAACGGTAGCTGCTCCCACTCTTGCGCGGGCTTTCAAGGCAATTTGTCAAATCTTTTCCTTTATGCTGACTATCTTTATATCGGCTATATTTATGCTTATAAACTCTTGTTCATTATTGCAGCAAACCGGCGCATCGGCGAAAGCCAGGCGTGAGAGTACCGATGCCCCCCAGTCTAGCCAACCCAAGAGAAAGGGCACCACGGGTGCTAAGACTGGAACAAAGCGCCAGAAGGTAGCAATTCCCCCTCCTCCTCCGGTATCTCCAATTCCGGTGGAGTCTTCTCCTTCTTCTCCAGAAGCCCAGCCACAGCAAGCACCATCTCCCCCACCTATGCAGGAAGCACCACAGATAGAAGAACCCCAACAGGAAGGATCTCAAACAGAAGATACATCAGCTGACATGGGTGAACAAACAACTGGCCCGGTGGGTCCAGTTATACCATCGGCAGTTCTCCCGGTTCAGACAACCGTTGTCCCTCCTCCAGGTAACATACTTTAACAATATCGCTACCGATGAACTTATTCTTATTTAGTCTCACAACTCCTTTTGTCTTCTTTCAGTTGATATCGTTCCATCGGCAATCTCAGCCGATCAACCTGTAGCTCCATCGGCATCTTTGGCCGATCAGCCTGCAGCTCCGTCAGCACTTCTCAGTCAAAGACAAGAGATCGCCTTGAAGCAAGTAAGTCACCGTTTATCGTTAGCACTATTTGCCGATTCTCTGAGTATGAGCTAATTTTGCTTTCCCTCCCAGGAACAAGATTCTCCCGATAGCCTGTTCACCTTCGCCATCGATCTCTCTGAAGAAGAAGGTGAAGAAGCAAGCTCTTCTCAGACGGTCGGCATCACATCGACAGAGATCAGGGTCAGGCTGGAAGAATTGTCAGCTCTCCTTCACCAGGACACAGCGCAATTGGTTGATGATTCCGACCCTACCAAGACCCTGTTCAGAACTCTCAGAGGCCAAATCACAGCCGATGTTGAAGAAATCCTGTTCCAAGCCGCTCATCTGGAGAATCGCCAGCTGCAGTACCAGAGAGCTTCTCGGCGTCTTGCCGATAGAGCCGCTCAGACTCAACTCTCCGATGAAATGAGGAAAGAGAAGCTTTTGACCGATGAGAAGCACAAGAACATCGGTATCCTGAGATCTTCTGGAGACGCGCTGAAGCAGAAGATATCCGATCTATCGGCAAGAAAAGAATCCCTGTTGGCGGAACTCAAGGAAGTAGAGAACGCTCTGTCCCAAGCCCAACAGGAAGAGAGCCAATTGCCAGAGACCATCAGGCTTCTTGAGCACGAGCGAAATGCCCATGGTCGCAAGGCACTTCAACTGAAGAAGAAGCTGAAGCCGATGGAAGGTTCTGCCGATGATGATATCAAGGAGATAGAAGCAGCCAACCAAATTCGGCTACGCGCTATATCGGCAATCCAAACGCTGCTTAACACATAGAGTTTCCATCGGCATTATATCTGCGCTTTCCTGCTTCCTCAGCTTTTAGTCTAGCCGATAGGACTGTTATCGGCACCTAAACTTTTGAAACACCAAGTCTTGTCCCCAAGCATTTGGATCCAGCCGATAGGAGTGTTATCGGCACCTAAACTGCTATGCATCGACCCATATACTGGGGTAGTACTTC
The DNA here is from genome assembly GCF_000003195.3 of Sorghum bicolor. Classification (NCBI taxonomy): domain Eukaryota; kingdom Viridiplantae; phylum Streptophyta; class Magnoliopsida; order Poales; family Poaceae; genus Sorghum; species Sorghum bicolor. Next base: position 13,939,936 of record NC_012873.2, on the reverse strand, counting down.
TTTAAATATTTGCCGTTTAATGCTCTGGGAAATTCAATTCCTTCGAGGGTTTCTAGAATGTAGGCATTACCAGGAGCCGATCGACTTATCCGATAAGGACCCTCCCAATTAGGAGACCACTTTCCAAACTTCGAACTTTTGGTCCCAATTGGTAAAATTAATTTCCATACCAAATCCCCATCGGCAAACTCTTTAGCCTTCACTTTCTTATCATACCATCTAGCAACTCTCTTCTTATTTTCTTCTATACTCATTAAAGCTTTTAACCGATGCCCTGCTAGATCGTCCAATTCATCGGTCATCAAAGTGGCATAACCATCGGAAGTTAATTGATCTTGAAAAGATAATCGCCTAGATCCAGCCTTAATTTCCCAAGGCAACACTGCATCATGTCCATACACCAATTGATAGGGTGATACTTTGGTCGATCCATGACAAGCCATCCGATAAGACCACAATGCTTCATTTAATAATGTATGCCACCACTTAGGGTTTTCTTCAATCTTTCGTTTAATAAGCTTGATAATTCCTTTGTTAGACGCTTCGGCCTGCCCATTGGCTTGAGCATAATAAGGAGAAGAATTCAACACTTTAATTCCCATACCGATTGCGAATTCATCGAACTCCCCCGATGTGAACATGGTGCCTTGATCGGTAGTAATCGTTTGGGGAATCCCAAATCGGTAAATAATATGCTCCTTCACAAAATCAATCATATTGGCCGATGTGACTTTCTTCAAAGGAATAGCTTCAACCCACTTAGTGAAATAGTCAGTGGCAACTAGAATGAACTTATGCCCTTTGCTAGATGGTGGATAAATCTGGCCGATCAGATCGATGGCCCATCCCCGGAACGGCCAAGGCTTTATTATAGGATTCATAGCCGATGCGGGTGCTCTCTGGATATTACCAAACTTTTGACAACCTTGACATCCCTTGAAATATTTAAAACAATCTTCAAGTATGGTTGGCCAAAAATATCCATTCCTTCGAATCATCTACTTCATCTTAAAAGCTGACTGATGCGCTCCACACACTCCTTCATGGATTTCCCCCATCAAACTTCTAGCTTCATCATCACCCAAGCATCGGAGAAGAATTCCGTCGATAGTTCGATAATACAATTCATTTTCAAGGAGCACATACTTGGTTGCTTGAAATCGAACCCGTCTTTCAACTTTTTTTGGATGGATCTTTTAGATAATCAATAATTTCTTTCCTCCAATCACCGGCACCGACTGCCGATGTCGCATTAATCATTGGCTGATATCCCGAGGCATTCATAGCTTCCAGCCAATTGATTTATAACCAACATAGAATCCCCGAATATTTCAACAGCATCAGCACGAACTTCTCTTAACAACTCCAATCCCTTGATCAGAGCCTGATACTCAGCCTGATTATTTGTTGATGTGGCAACAATCGGCAAGGAAAACTCATACTTCCTCCCCTTAGGGGAAACTAATACAATGCCGATTCCTGCCCCCCGGTCACAGGTAGATCCATCAAAGAAGAGCGTCAGGGTACAATTTCCAAAGTTTCCACTAGACCGCAATGCTGAGTCACAAAATCGGCCATAATCTGCCCTTTGACTGCCTTAGCCGATTCGTAACGCAAATCGAACTCCGACAGCGCTAAAATCCATTTACCGATCCTACCACTCATAATCGGCATAGATAGCATGTATCGGACCACGTCATCTTTGCAAACAACAGTGCATTCGGCCGATAACAGGTAATGTCTCAGCTTGATACATGAAAAATATAAGCATAAGCATAGTTTCTCAATGGCCGAATACCTGGTTTCAGCATCAATCAACCTCCTACTCAAATAATAAATTACCCTTTCTTTCCCTTCAAATTCTTGAACTAAAGCTGAACCGATAACCGATCCATCGGTAGATAAATACAATCTGAAGGGCTTCCCTTGTTGAGGTGGAACTAGAACTGGAGGATTTACTAGATACTTTTTGATTTCATCCAGAGCCAACTGCTGTTCTTCTCCCCAAATAAACTCTTGATCGGCTTTCAATTTAAGAAGAGGATTGAAAGCACGAATCCTACCAGACAAATTCGATATAAATCTCCTGATAAAATTTACCTTGCCGATCAAGGATTGGAGCTCGGTTTTGTTGGTAGGGGCCACTATTTTATTGATGGCATCAATAGATCTTCGACTAATTTCAATACCCCTCTGATGTACCACGAAACCAAGAAACTGCCCTGCCGATACACCAAATGCACACTTGTTGGGATTCATCTTCAATCCATGCTTCCTTGTGCACTCTAACACTTTTTGTAAATCGGCAAGATGCTTTGAGAAATCTCCAGACTTAACCACCACATCATCAATATAAATCTCCACGAGCTTGCCGATGAACTCATGAAATATAAAATTCATAGCCCTTTGATAAGTAGCACCAGCATTCTTCAACCCAAAAGTCATGACTATCCATTCAAATAACCCAACATGACCAGGACACCTGAATGCGGTTTTTGGAATATCCTCCTCCGCCATGAATATTTGATTGTAACCTGCATTACCATCCATGAAGCTGATGACCTGATGACCAGCCGCAGCATCAACCAGTAGATCGGCGACAGGCATTGGGTATCCATCCATCGGCGTAGCTTTATTGAGATTCCTGAAATCAATGCACACCCGAAGCTTCCCGTTCTTCTTGTAAACCGGAACAACATTGGAAATCCACTCGGCATACCGACACTGCCGAATAAACTTAGCTTCAATAAGTTTGGTGATTTCGGCCTTAATATCAGGTAGAATGTTAGGATTACATCGGCGGGCTGGTTGCTGATGTGGCCGAAATCCAGACTTGATGGGTAACCGATGTTCAACAATTGATCGGTCTAAACCAGGCATCTCGGTATAATCCCAAGCAAAGCAATCTTTATATTCCTTTAACAAACTAGTCAATTGTTGCTTACTCTCAGGATCTAATTTAGCACTAATAAAAGTAGGCCTAGGCTTATCACCACCACCTATATCTACTTCTACCAAATCATCGGCCGATGTGAATCCCTGGCCTAATTTTCCATCATCGGCGAATCTATCCATTAAAAACCGTCGTCAGAACCGACTGCTTGGATCGGTGGAATCTCATAATCGGCAACTTTGAGAAAATCTTTCTCCCAAACTTCTCCTGAAATGCACCTGGTCCTTTCGTAAGTATCCGCTTCTGCCGATGCGATAACATAAGAAGAATCTCCTGGGACAATCTCAATCTTGTCACCTACCCACTGAACCAAGCATTGATGCATTGTAGATGGGATACAACAATTGGCATGAATCCAATCTCTTCCCAATAATAAGTTGTAAGCACCTTTTCCGCTGATCACGAAAAAAGTTGTCGGCAAGGTTTTGCTGCCGATGGTCAACTCTGCACATATCGCCCCCTTGACTGGAGACACGTTTCCTTCAAAGTCTTTGAGCATCATATCGGTCTTGGTCAAATCTTGATCCCCTTTCCCAAGCTTCCGATATACTGCATACGGCATAATATTAATAGCAGCTCCACCATCAACTAGGATCTTGGTCATTGGCTGCCCATCAACCCTTCCTTTGAGGAACAGAGCCTTAAGATGCTGCCTCTCGTCATCGGCAGGTTTCTCAAAGATAGCCGTCATCGGATCCAGAGCCAACTGAGCTATCTGATCAGAAAATTCCAACTCATCATCACTGGCTGGTGCAAGAAATTCCATCGGCAACATGAAGACCATGTTGACGCCTGCCGATGGACCTTCCCTCTTAGTGTCTGACGGCTGCCGACTTCCAGAGTTCTCTCCCTTGTTTAGCTCTTCTTGCCTTTCACGTTGCAACCTCCTTTTCTGTGTCTTGGTTAATCCTCCAGGGCACCATGGAGGAAGTGGCCTTTGCCTTGCCGTCGGGCGTCGGTTCTCCCTTGACTCCATACGATGCGTGTTAGCATCCCTGCAAAATATGAATTCATCGGCAACCCGCGCATCAGCCATTTCCTCGAGCTCTTCTTGGTTCCTGGGAAAATACCGGACACGGTCACTAAGTCTGTCGTGCCCACTAAATCTGCCCCCCAGCCGGTCATGAACTGACACCCTTCCTCTGATCGGCCCATTAAATCGCCGTTCATCATCATGATAATGTCGATCGATCCTATCGTACCGATCATAACCGTTGCACTCAGGGCAGTCTCTGACAGTAGGAAGCTTGATATTTTCCTCCCAACAATGGATGAAGAATGGACAATTCCAATGATCCCTGTGCCGATTCCACTCCTGTCGGCGTCTTTCTTCTTCCCGTCGATAATCTTCCTGCTGGCGCCGATACCGATCTTCCCGTTGTTGCCAATTTCCTCGAGGCCTTCTATGAGTTATGACGATACCAGATCGAGGAGGCCTTCTTGAGCTAGTTCCTTCTTGGACTAAGCCCTTACTTCTTGCATCGGCAGTAGTAACTTGATGCTGAGGATCTACCGATGCACTCTTCTCAGCTGTCTCCGATGTTAAGACCTTAGCCTTCCCCTTAGCATCCAACATGTTTGTCGGGAAAGGATGTTGGTCTATCTTCATCGGCTTCTGGGCTTTGGAACTGTCAAACTTGATTCTCCCTGACTCTATAGCCGATTGCAGCTGCTGTCTGAATACTTTGCACTCGTTGGTGTCATGGGAAGTTGCATTATGCCACTTGCAATATCTCATCCTCTTCAACTCTTCTGCCGACGGGATCACATGGTTAGGTGACAGTTTGATCTGACCTTCCTGAAGTAGAAAGTCAAATATCCTATCAGCCTTAGCGGTGTCAAAAGCAAACTTCTCTGGTTTTTTCTGCCCAAAAGGACAAGACATCGGCTTCTTGTTTTTTACCCACTCTGCCAAGCCGATTACTGGTTCTTCATCAGAATCTGAGCTTGTTGCTTCATCGACAAATGACACTTTCCTATTCCATGCTCTTTTAGGCTCGAAAGGCTTGATGTCTTGATCAGAAATCCTCTGCACCAAATGACTTAAACTTTCGAACTCCTGAGAGGCATACTTATCCCTGATATGTGGCAACAAACCCTGGAAAGCCAAATCGGCTAGCTGCCGATCATCCAGAACCAAGCTATAGCATTTATTCTTAACCTCTCGTATCCTCTGCACAAAACCCTCAACCGACTCATCATTACGTTGCCTCAACTTGACCAAGTCAGTGATCTTCTTCTCATGAACCCCCGAGAAGAAGTATTTGTGGAATTGCTTCTCTAGATCGGCCCAAGTAATTACTGAGTTGGGCGGTAATGATATGAACCAAGTAAAGGCCGATCCAGACAATGATGATGAAAATAGACGAACCCTCAATTCGTCCCTGTTACCGGCCTCTCCACATTGAATGATGAACCTGTTGACATGCTCCATGGTTGACGTGTCGTCCTGCCCGGAAAACTTTGTAAAATCCGGCACCTTGTACCGATGTGGAAGCGGGATCAAATCATACGTGGGAGGATACGGTGTCCGATAAGAGTAAGTGTTGACTTTGGGTTTTATCCCAAATTGTTCCCTCATTACTTCAGCAATTTTATCGGCCCAATATGCATCGGCATCTTGCCGATGAGGCGGCTGCGGATCTGGCACTTGGTGGCGAACCTCCACGTGTCTGTTCGGGACGTGATCTGCACGGAACATTGTATTGATCACCTGTCCTCCAATCTGCGGACCACCAAACTGCTGTCCACCGATTGGCTGTCCTCCGAGTTGCTGTCCAAAATTCATTGGCTGGTTGGGAATCCCCTGACCTTGGAACCCGGGATAGACCTGCCCTTGCTGGAACCCTGTAGTCTGGTAACTCTGCTGGGGCGATTGTGGAAAGGCTTGCTGTCCAAGCCATCCATTATTAGCGTTCATCGGCATAGGTGCTGCCGATGATTGGTAATTGGGTACCGTCGTTGAATTGACATACCCCGACTGGGCCATAGACCTCTGTTGCATCAGCATTGACTCTGCCGATGCATTGGGCATCTGGAACATTGAAGCTTGAGGATTTCTAGTGTGAGGCCTTGCAGTAGTAGTTGTGGTATACCGAGGACTCTGGTTCACCGGCGCATTGGGAGGTGCCGATGTCATAGGAGTTTTGCCCCTCATGTCAGTTATTTGTGATGTTCCCGGTGTCAACTCTGGAGGCATACCGTAACCCCACCAGTTGGGAGGAAGAGTCAACCCTAACATTGCCGATGCCAACATATCTGTTGTCAGTTTATGCTGCCCAACTGAAATTTGTGGGTTGGTTGTCATCGGCATAGATAGTGCACCAGTAGTCCCCGATGTACTTGGAGGGACGGCAGATTGTGCACTTGCAGTCGTCAAGGCAGCCGATGGAGCCGTGACCTCTGGTGCCGTTGGCTGATGATGGGAGGGGCCCACATAATCTGGTGGGATTTGTCCTTCCTTGAAAGTTCTTGCCACGGCATTGAAAACCGTATTAGACAGTACGCCAGCTTGGTTAATCAACGCTCGATTGATGGCATTGTCAACCATATCTTGAAGCTTGCCAGGATTGGCGTCAAAGGTAACCTGCCGTGGTGCCGGCAGTGCATCTTTCTGGACCACTTCGCCGCTCCTGTTTATGCTGAAAGACCTCAGGCATTGCTGCTTGAACTCTTCCATGGCTTGGGCAATAGCTTGCTTCTGCTCATCCTTGAGGTTGGTCTCCGTCACGGGGATGACGTTCTCTTGATCGAGGTCAGAGATCGACATGTTGATCTTGATCTTGAATCCTGTCCCACTGGGCGTGCCAAAAGATGTGTTGATGCAAAACTGATCTGCAAACACAAAGGGCTAATACCCGATTCAAACGTTAAGGCGTGCCAGCCGATTTGACCTTGCTATCGGCAAAGGTGATAACTCGAATACTTTAGTCCTGACAACAGCGATGCGCCCGGATGTCACGGCTAAGAGGTACTCACGCGGAACTTGAGAACACGCCGAGCTTAAGTCGACGAATTCCTAAGAACTCGTAACAAAAGGAAAAAGTATGACGAAGTCGTCGAAAAGTAAATGCTGGAATATGAGTAAAAACGTGTGTTTGATTACTTGATTGATTTTTTATTACAAGGCCCTAGGGTCTATATTTATACCCTGCTCAAAGAGCTACAACCAGACACGATTAGAATTCGAATTCCAAATTACACGGAATCCGTATACAAAACGATGCAAATAATTAAGGAAATAACAAAACTATCCCTCGTGACAAACCGAAACTCCTCCACATAACGACCGGCAGCTTCCGGACTCCCTCTTTGCATCATCAGCAGACCCTTTGCCATAGTCATCGGCAGACTTTCTTATCTAGCCATCGGCACCATATTACTGCCTGTGGACTTAGTCACGTTCAACTTCTCCCTCATCGGCAACCATCCTCATCGGCAACCCACTTTGTAAACATCGTACTGCCACCTTATCCTGCCATCCTAGACACGTGCCCAAAAACGGTGTCAACAAAAACATTGAAGAACAACTATACTAAAAGAGCATCGAAAGGATAACGACTTAGCCCTTTCGACGGATGTCCGATCCCTGGGCTAAAAGAAACGGGAATGGCTGTTCACCAAGTACAAGTTAGAGTCTTGGCCTAGCCGATACTTCCCGGGTCGATCATGCCAACCTGTACGGCTTAAATAACAAAGGCATAGACCCTAACTTATTCTAAGTAAACACCACGGCTTACGGTCTTCCAATTCAAGTGTCATAGAGATCGACGGGAACCGAAAAGACTACGAGCACGAGAAGTTCCGGTCTCTCTCAATCCATACGCCATTGTAGTTGGCGAGAGCCAAGAGAGGGTGGAACAAAGAGAAAAGAAAAGGGGAGTGGTCTATTTCTTTCCTTCCACTCGCCATGGTAAGAGACGGGGGATCAGAAAGAGTGACACACACGAACATGAGTGCTCAAACTACTTGTAGGGTACCACAACCTAGGTGCACTAAATGCACTAAGATATCTCTAGGGTTTTTTAGCAGTGCGGTTGTCACTGCGAGAACCTAAGAAATGCTACGGTCGAATAGGTACAAGCGTACAAGAGTTTAAACATGAAGAACTAAAAAGGCAGGAAAAGACATGGGCTTCACTTTCCATTGATCCGCTTGCCATAGCAACAGCGGGAATCATAGAAATGGAAGCAAAACACCATCCAAGCAAAAAGGGGCACAATCCATGTCTTATTGGATCGACGGGAGTGGAGAACAAGAGAGAAGAGGAATGGAGTCCATACCCTTTCGACCAACCCGCCATGGAACAAACGACAGTTGGATAAAAGAGATACGACCCCATGATCTACTCCAACTCATAACACTTCACGACCTAGGTGCTTCTGAATCGACACAAGGTCATTCCTGTAGTTCCAGGCGATGCGGTTGTCACCGCGGGAACTAGAGAAATGCCCGAGTCTAGGTGGCATTAGCATACGAGACAGATAAGATAAACATGCGAGAAAAATGGGATAAGCCTGATGGCCATGGTGAGGTGGACTCACGGCCATGATCTTCACCTAACGAGTTGGCTTCCGACTGTTCCATAAGGTTGCTCCTAATCTGTATCCCACTAGACTAGATCACAGAGGACTCGTAGGTGCGGGTAAGAACCGCGTCGTTATAAATATTGAGTCCGCCATGATCAAACCCTAGGGACGGGGATAAGAGCTATCAAGCGTAGCATGACGAAGTCAACTAAACACGGGGAAACGAGTTACGCTCGGCATCGTGATCACGGCGGGACGTGCCCACGACCAAAATGATCAAACATACTACGATCCCCTGACCGGCTCGAAGGCACGATCCAAAGCGACAAGAACCACACATAACCCGCAAGAACCACAATTTGACAAACGACCAACAACAACACCAACACGACGATACTCGGAGTAGCACATTTCCATAGCATCGAAAGAAGATAAATATACAGATCATGAAGCACAAGTATACAAAGGTATAAGAAGAGGACAAGGGTTTTGTCGACATCACAAAAGGCGTCGACTCGGTTCAAGGTTCGACCTTGGTGTGTAGGAGGCGCTGCTGTGGCTTGGCAAAGGTGGAGCTGGAGAAGTCTTGGGGTTCGGCAACGCTTCGCAGTTCGGCGCTTCGACATTAGCGGCACCTTAAGTTCAGCGGCTCTGGCAAGTGGTACCACGTGGCTACAGCTTCCCTGCAGCAGTGAAGGTTCACGGCGTGAAGGCCGGTCTCAGAAGACAACAAATGGCGATACAGAAAGGAAAACTTTGGTCTTGGCGCTCACGATGCTGAAGGCGCCGTGGCTCGGCGGGGTCGACGCGGCAAGGTCATGGTCGACACGGCTGGTGCGGCGTCCGCGCGCGACGTCGGGGTTCTGTGCCTGAGGATGGGGCTCGGGGGAGAGCTCGCAGTGCTGGCCAGCTCGGCTCTGTGTAGACGAGGACGAAACATGACGGGGCCAGCTCGGCTCTGTGCAGGGGCTTGGTGCAGAGCGACACCGAGGGCGTGGTGACCGCGGCAGGCTCGGCGTCGAGGGCTTCGACGACGTCGAGGCAGAAGCCCGACGAGGACACGCTCCGGGGTGCCGTGCTCGCGGTGCTCGAAGACAGGGCTCGATGTCGGGGTCGTGACCGTCGTTGCTGCTGCTCGGCGGCTCGGTCGACGGCGTGACGGCTCGACGAGGCAAGCTCCATGGCGGCACGGGAGCTCGCGGTCGACACCGTCACAGACGTGGTTGAGGGCTCCGGTGCAAGGACAGCGAGGTCGGTAGTGGCTCGGGCGTTGCTTGCTGCATGGCGAGGCCAAGGGCCAGCTCGGCGTCGTCGCGGTTGGCAAGGTCGTTGGTGCGGGTGGCTGGCGTCGTGGCTCGGGGCGAGGTGCTCGGCAAGGGTGCGGAGCTCCTGCTCGTCGTCAAGGTCGTGGTCACGGGCGAGGTCGATGATGGTGCGGCTCGATGGAGCACCGAGCGTCGTCGTGGGCGCAGAGGCAGCTCACGGTGACTGGAGCAGTGGCGAGCATCCTCGGCGCTGTAGGGGTGGCGAGCGGCTTTGCTGGGGAAGGAGATGGCGGCGGTTGGGAATGGAGCAAGCAGTGGCGGCGCGATTCTTATAGCGGTGCGAAGCTAGGGTTCTGGGATGGTCGTCCATCCTCGGCGTCCGTGTCCACAGCGGGACACGCGGCGTGAATCGTGCACACGCACGCCGAGGGGAGAGGGCAGGCGTGCGTGCGGCTTGCCATCGGGGCGGCGGCGGTGGCTTCTGCCTGGGAGCGCTCCGCTCCTAGGGCAGGGGAGGGGCGCGACTCGGTTGGGCCCTTGCCTGGGTCACGCGGCCAGGAGGGGAGCTGGGCCGGGGCTCGCCACTGGGCCGGCTGAAGAGAGGGCAATGGGCCTACGAGGGTCGCTTGGGCCAAGGCGAGGCGAGCCTCTGTGCGTGCGGGCCTTGGAGCAAGGGAGGGAGCTAGGCTGGCTGGTCGTGGTGGGGGAAGGGGGAGAAACGAGGGGCTTTCGGCCAGTTGGGCTAGAGGCAAGAGGAGGACGAGCTGGGCTGGCGAGTTCGAGGAAGAGGAGGGGGAAAGGGATCCTGGCCCAAGAGAATAGAAAAGGGTTTTCCCAAATATGACAAAGAATTTGAGATTTATCCTGTTAGATATTGAAACAATTTCGGAAGATTACAAGAGAGATTCAAAAGGAGATTTAGGATAAGATCAAAGAGGGAGAAGGTTTGAGAAGGGAATTTTGGGAATAGATCAAAAAGGACCCAAAGGAGTTTGAGACGTACTCCAACGAAAAGGTTGAGAAGGGATTCGCTTCGCCTTTGAGATAGGCTCAACAGAGATTCAGAAAGACTTCGCTACGGATTTGTGCACTCAAAATGAAACTTCAAACCCTAAACAAAACCCAACTCAAGACGACTCACGAACAAGAGCACTCGCCTACAACAAATTCTATATGTATGCGACCATTTGTTAGCGGGTTAGGATCGAGTTAGATCTAAAAACTATATGCTTCACACGGTTACAGGAAAAATTTTAAAAAGCTCGTATTTTTGGTTTTTGTAAAAAACTGGGATGTTACAGTTTGAGTCACCGGTTGATCCCAAGAACCCAACATTAGAAGAGATGAGAATCATTCACCTCAATGGTGAAGCCACAAATGTGTTGCTTAGTGCTTTGGATGGTGATGAGTACAATAGAGTGATTGGTGTTGACATTGCCAAGCAAATATGGGATACTTTGCACCTTGCACATGAAGGAGTTGACAAAGGAAGGCAAGAATTGATTTGATGATGGCCAAGCTCAACCGGTTTGTTATCTTGGATGGAGAAGGGCCACAAGAGATGTTTGATAGGTTGATGTCCTTGGTGGGCAAGATTAGAGGCTATGGTTGTGATGAGTTAGATGATCATAAAGTTGTCAAGATTATGTTGGAAGCTTATTAACCAAGAAATGAGACCGTAGTCACTCTAATTAGAGATAAGAAGAAGTTTGAGTACTTCACACCAAATGATGTACTTGGAAGGATTTTGACATTTGATATGCAAAGAGAAGAAGCAAATGAAAGAAAGAAGCTTGGTGAGCTGCAAGCAAAGCTAGAAGGCATTAAGATCAATGATGATATAGCTATCAAAGCCAACAAGTCAACCAAACGACCCTCTACGAGCAAGTCCAAGTCCAACAAGCAAGCATCAACTAGCAAGACCAAAGCACCAAAGCAAGTCAGAGAAGTAGAGACAACATCATCATCAAGTGAAGATAAAAGTGATAGTGAACAATATGAAAAAGTGCAAGATATTGCTCTCTTTTTGAGAAGATATCAAAAGGGACTCAAAAAGCAAGGCTACAAGGTAGTGAAGAGGAAGTTCCCAAACAAGAAGAAGAGGCTATGCTACAATTGTGGAAGCACCGAACATCTCATTGCTCATTGTCCTCATGAAATCGAAGACAATAATTACAAGAGAGATAAGAAAGAGAACAAGACCGACTACAAAAAGAGCAAAAGACACATGGGAGAAGCTCACATTGGACATGAATGGGACTCAACAAAAGATAGCTTTGTTGACGGTCCTTAAGTACTAAATTTAACCATCAAATAAATATAGAAAAGGATCAAGATGCACCAAACATCTAGAATTAGGGTTTTATCTGACAGAATTCCACGAGCTTTGGTGTTTGTCTATTTCTGCTGGGGGTTATCAGAAAAATATGGATAGAAGGCCCACATGTCATGTTTACAACGAGATAATTACATGCCGCGCAATTTTCCTTAATCTAGAAGAGTCTAGAAGCCACGAGAACGAACGGGAGACCGGACGGGCTCGGGGGCAGGGCGCCCGCCCTCCCCCCTTGGGCACCCGCCCTGGCCTCGGGGCCAATCAGACCCAAACTCTTGGATCGTGCTCCACCGACCTAAAGGATCAAGGAAAACCGTGCGATCAATGTCGATTTGATCCGACGGCCCAAATTCACTTGAAAGGACTATATAATCAAGGCCTCTCCACCCCAGGGGGAGAGAGGAGAAATCAATATCAGAGGTAGCCATCAAAGTTAGGGTTTAGACTTCTCTCCCATAGAGAATTAGAATTAGCTATTCCCTAATCCTTCAAGTTTAGAGGATTGATTAGATAGGAATTAGAGAAGTAGAGCACTACGCTCTGGATTCGGATCTTCGTTAATAAAGATTGGTATTATTTCATATCTTTCTCTAATACTTTGTTCTAACTGCATTATGTCTCTATTTATTATGCTCTTAGTTTGCTCTAGTTCTATATTTGATATAGTTATGTATAAGTTTGCAAAGCGCTTAGCTCTTGACACGTGGGAGTTAAGTGGTAGATCACATGTGGGCGTGGTGCTTAGATGTTATTTACGTGCAAATGTATCCTATTGGCCGAGTTGTGTGGTAGTTCGCAATAGTGACAGCTTCGTTGATTCTTATATAGTCCACCCTCCGTTGATAGGACAGGGAGAATTTGTATTGCGGAGTAAGTCTTGCGATGCTCTGATTTACTTTAGCAATGTTCCTTATACATGAATGAAGAGTCTTTTATACTATATATGATCTTGTAGATAACTAGAGTAGATTGTGACTTAGTAGATAGTAGATAACTTAGAATCCATTCTCTAGCTAATCCGACGTCACCTTACATATATGAGGAGTAGTCTATTTTCTAATCGCTGTGTTATTTACCCATGAGCTTATATTTCATTATCATTATTATTATGGCTTACCCCCTGTCAAAGTAAGTGACTGTGTGACGAGTTCCTCATTAGTAATCATGTTCTTGCAAGTTTATCTCTAGTCTATGCCTTGATAGATTTAATCCTTATCTTAGTTTCACCCCTGTTCTCTTAAGCAAAATTATAAATAATGATACCTAGAATACTTTCCTGGTGAAATGCTACAATGAGGTATTTTATCTGTGCGCTTGCGGATAGAATAGATTATTTCTCCATATTCATAAATACCTTTGTACACTCTGGCACCATGCTGGGGATGACAACCTAGTATTCAAGTGGTGTTAGCTAGTGTCAACAAGCTCAAGTGAGGAGGATGAGAAGATTGCAACTTTGGCTATTCACAAGCCATCCTCCACACCAAGGCTCTTCAACAACATGTTTGATGATGACTACTACTCCCCTCACATTTGTCTTATGGCAAAGGGTGAGAAATCCAAATCCAAACCTTCTCCCCCTAGTGACACATCTAGTAGTGATATAAGTGATTACTCTAGTGATGATGTGTCTAGTGATGAAGAAATTGATAACATAACTAAAAATTTAGATAGCAAGACCAAACTATTCATCACTAAGCTAATGGAGGATTTAGAGAGTGTTCAAGCTGAGTTAGAATCTAGTGAAGAGACTCTTATCAAACAAGAGAGCCTCTACATTGCTAGCAAGGAAGCTCTTGCATTAGAGAGAAGTGAGGTGGAATCCTTGCGCAAGGCTTTGGCCAAAGAGCAAGGGGCCCATGCTATCACAAAGAAAGCAAATATTGCCCTCAAGCAAAAGTATTGTGACTTAGATGGAAAGTACAAGCAACTTGAGGAACAATATAGCATTCTTTGGGATAGCAACTCACATCCCTCTAAGGCAAAGGATGCCTCTACTCCCTCCACTAGTCAAGGTTGTGGAAAATGTTATAATCTTGATTTGAATGCTCATTCTACTAACCTTGTAAACTTAGAGACTATGAGAAAGGAGATTGAAAGGCTCAATGAGATCATTAGTAAGAATTGCTTGGGTGGTAAGGCTCAAGTGAGTGATAAAAGGGAAAATGATCCAAAAGGACCTCAATTCAAGCAAGGGAGACATCCCTCAATCAAGCATGGGCTTGGACACACAATAGGAGCCAAGACAAATGGAAGAAAGATAATCAATGGCTATGAGTGTGTCAAGTTTGAAAGGAAAGGCAAAATTGGTGTAGAGCGGCCTACACAGATTGTGACAGTACAACGTCCCCGAGCGGTAGTGCCACATAGTGGCAATACCATGATGAAGGGTGGTAATGTCACGCCCCACAAAAATGGGAAGGCTACCAATTTTGTTCCTAATCAAACTAAGCCCGAAAATTTCCCAGAAGCCAAAGGAATTAATATGGGGAACTCCAAACAAGTATGCTTATCAACCAAAGGTCCATGCACCTCGACAAAGCTTGTCATCATGCTTTGTGTTGAAAAGTAACAACCGTGGTGAAGTTGTTGCTAAGTATGTTGGCAAGGAGACCAATGTCTACAAGAATACTTCCATTTGGGTTCCTAAGATACTTGTGATTAACATGCAAGGCCCCAAGTCTATTTGGGGACCTAAATCTAGCAACTAAACTTGTTTTGCAGGCATACTCCTCTGGTGGATCAAGTTGGGTGCTTGATAGTGGATGTACAAATCATATGACCGGAGAAAGGAGTATGTTCCAGTCATATACCCCAAAGGTGGACTCAAATGAGAATATTGTCTTTGGAGACAATTCTAAGGGGTATGTGCTTGATCTCGGTAAAGTTGCTATAACCCTTGAGCATTCAATTACAAATGTTTTGCATGTTGATTCGTTAAGCTACAATTTGTTATCCGTTTCTCAATTGTGTGAGATGGGTTACAATTGTCTCTTTACGGATAAGGGTGTGGAAGTCTTTAGAAGGGAGGATTCCTCTATTGTCTTTATGGGTCGTTTAAAGAATAAGCTTTACCTAGTTGATTTTAACAAAAGTAAAGCCAATCTTGAGACCTGTTTAGTGGCAAAATCTAGCATGGGTTGGCTTTGGCATCGCCGACTAGCCCATGTTGGGATGAGGAACTTGGCCAAACTTCAAAAGGATGAACACATTCTTGGACTAACAAACGTTCACTTTGAGAAAGATAGGATATGTAGAGCTTGTCAAACCGGAAAGCAAGTTGGTGTACCTCACCCACCAAAGAGCATCATGACCACCACACAACCATTGGAGCTCATCCACATGGATCTCTTTGGGCCGGTCGCCTACCTAAGTATCGGGGGTAACAAATATGGTCCTGTTATTGTTGATGACTATTCCTGTTTCACTTGGGTATTTTTCTTGTTTGATAAGTGTCAAGTTAGGGACAAAGTGAAGACATTTGTTAGAAGAGCTCTAAAGGAGTTGGGTCTCCCCATCAAGAAGATGACAAGTGATAATGGGACCGAATTCAAGAACACTCAAGTTGAGGAGTTCCTTGATGAAGAGGGTATCAAGCATGAGTTCTCAAGTCCATACACCCCTCAACAAAATGGTGTAGTAGAGAGGAAGAACCGAACACTCATTGATATGGCAAGGACAATGCTAGATGAGTACAAGATTTCAGATTTGTTTTGGTGTGACGCCGTCAACACCGCTTGCCATGCCATCAATCGCCTCTACCTACACAAGAAATTGAAGAAAACTTCATATGAGCTTCTAACCGGTAATAAACCAAAGGTGTCTTACTTTAGAGTGTTTGGGTGTAAGTGTTTCATACTTAACAAGAAACCCAAAACATCTAAGTTTGCACCTAAAATTGATGAAGGTTTTCTTCTTGGTTATGGATCAAATGAGCATGCCTATCGTGTTTTCAACAAAACCTCTAGGAGAGTTGAAATAGCGGTAGATGTGACATTAGATGAATCTAATGGCTCTCAAGTAGAGCAAGTTGATTCAAGTGTTGTAGGAAAGGAGGATCCACCTTGTGATGCAATCAAACAATTGGCTATTGGTGATATTAGGCCACAAGAAGATGAAGTCACTAATGTGGTGGTTTCCCAAGCTGCTGGTGAACAAGTTTCCACTGATGTACCTGATATTGAGGGGGAGCAAACCCCTGCTGCAGCACAACAGAGCAGTTGTGCCACACCTAAGAGTGGTAATGCCGCACCCCCTTCAACAACAGCAGCAAGTCCAACTCAAATTCGAGGACAAAACCTACAACCCATATTTGAAGAAGAAGAAGCTAAAGATCTAGAAAGTGATCAAGAGGCCATCGAGCATCCAAGACTCAAGCAAATCATTCAACGAGATCACCCCATCGATAACATCCTTAGGAGTCTTCAAAAGGGGGTATTGACACGTTCTCATTTAGCAAATTTTTGTCAATATTACTCTTTTGTTTCTCCTGTGGAACCAGTCAAGGTTGAAAAGGCTCTTGAAGATGAGGACTGGGTGATGGCCATGCAAGAAGAGTTGAATAACTTTGAAAGAAATCAAGTTTGGACATTGGTGGAAAGACCCAAGACGAACGTGATTGGCACCAAGTGGGTCTTCCGCAACAAGCAGGATGAAAATAGAGTGGTGACTAGGAACAAAGCAAAATCCAATACATATGTGCTAGTGTATTTCTATCGAGAGGCAGTTGCCCGACCTTTTGCTTCCTCTTAAGGCCTTGTTTTGTTTAGTTAGCGACAAGAAAAATATTTGGATATTGTAACATATTTATAACTATAGTAATTAACGATTTATCATGAACTAATTAGATTTAAAAAATTCATCTCGCAAAATATATACAAAATATATGGTTAGTTATTTTTTAGTCTATATTTAATGCTCTATACATGTGTCTAAACATTTAATGTGATGGAGCGAAAAATTTCTAAGTACAAACTGAACAAGGACTAAAGCCACGGTCTGAGGCAAGCCCAAAAACTGTACGCCAAAACTCTCTAGGAGTGGCACCATAGCTTAGGCACATGAGCTTCAATACAGAGAGTGGTGCACACGCGCTATAGAGGATGTAAAACCCAACATATATAGGAACAAGGAGGGTGAGTAGAGGGATGGGTGAATAGTTAATTTTAGAACTTTTTGCAAAACCTAGTCAATAATGATGTAGAATTAAAAAATAACGACCAAAACATGACTATACCACCAAGCATTAGAAGCACAACCAAAGGTAAGCAACTCCTACACATTTTAGTTCTAAAGAGATCAACAAAAGCTATATCACTAAAATAGCAAGGGTTGGCTCGGCAAACACCATGGATTGTAGTCATAATATCTCTACACTATGAATTGTAAGATCACAAAAGTAAAGTTCGAGTGTAGAGTAATGGATATTGCACAAGAAAGACAAAAAGATATATTTTGTGGTTCGGTAATTTGCTAGTCACACTACTACATAATTTCTTTTCCGAGGCGGGCAAAAGTGATTTTCCGAGACGGGCATCACAACCGCCTCAGATCTAAGGTCACGGTAAATCAAAGATTTACCGAGGCCGTTTGATGCCCGCCACGGTTAATAAAATAAAAAAAGAAAAAAGCCTGTATCCAACCCTAATTGGGCCTGGATCTGTCGCCGTGCGTACCACCGCCGTCACTGTCGGGGAGCAGGCCACGCGCACCACCGCTTCTCCTCTCACCGCCGCGCCCGGATCCGCCCTCAGCTCCTGGGCACTGCTGTGGAGGTCCGCCATCGCGTCGTCTTGCTGAGAGAGAGAGAGAGGGGACGGCCGCTGCCGTCGGCCTCCACCGGATCCGCCTTGCTCGCGCCACTGGCCTCGCCCTCCACTAGATCCACCTTGCTGGAGCCCGGGTGGAGTTGCTGCTCACCGAGGTGGAGGCGGACGAGGTCGCCACCGTGGCTCCTTGCTCCGAGGGAGAGAGAAGCCATCGGAGGAGGAAGGGAAGGGGCGCCGCGGAGGAGGAAGGGAAGGGGTGCCGTCGGAGGAGAGGGAGTGGGGGAGGTAGCGGTCGAGTGGGGGAGCAGGAAGGGCGCGCATGTGCGGCCGGATGAGGGAGACAATGAGGGCTTAGGGTTTCTTTCTCTCTGAACATATATATATTGCGACGCCGTTTCGGGTTAAGATGGGCCGAGGTGAATTTTGATTGGGCTTGGCCATATTAACCGAGACGGGCCTTATAAAAGGTCCGCCTTCGAAAATGAAGGTATTTTTGGAGGCGGAACCTCTTATAAGGCCCGCCTCGGTTAATACATTTTAGGAGATGGTTAGTTTGTAACCGCCTCCGTAAATCCATTTTGTGAGGCGGTTGTTTATATCCGCCACGGGTAATAAAAAATAACTGTCTCAGTTAATCCGAGGCATTAACCGAGACGGTTGAGAACCATGCCCGCCTCGAAAAAAGAAACAAAAACATCTCGTAAAATATTTTTTTTTAGTAGTGTCACCTACGCACACATTGAGGTGAGTTCAATATTCACTGCTTCTCTATCAAGCTTACAATCCCGAAAGGTTAGCTCTAGCATGAGCACTTGATCTCTAGACAGGTAGAACTAAAAAAGGAAAAAGTCTACATAACCCCCCAAACTATCTAAGGTGGAATACTTTACACCCCAAAGTATAAAACCGGATATTTTACCCCCTGAACTTTCAAAACCGGTCAAATAACCCCCTCGAGTGGTTTTAGAGGGTGGTTTTGTCTTTTTCTTTTTTATTTATTTCCGCTGAATTTTGAAAAATCATAATAAATCACAGAAAAATCATAAAATGAAAAGTTCAATTTTGTTGGACTTCTGATGAGTAGATCTACACAATGAATATATAATATGGTATACTTTAGTGCAAAGTTTTGGTTGTAGATTTAAATCTATGTTTTTCTATAATTAAAAAGAATAATTCATATATGTAGTTCCAATGGTTCAATTGTGGTAAATTTTTTATGGTGGACTCATTATTGTATGCTTGAACTATGGTAAAAGTTTCGTATCCATTGGATCAAGTAAAATTTAGTTATAGATTTATTTAGCTTTATTCTTGTTAAATCTATGCTTTATCTATAACTAAGTTATATGTGATCCAATGAGTATGAAATTTTTACCATAGTTCAAGCATACAATAATGAGCCTACCATAAAAATTTTACCACAATTGGACCATAGAAACTACATATATGAATTATTCTAATTAATTACAGAAAAACATAGATTTAAAGCTACAGAAAAAACTTTGTACTAAAGTATATCATATTATATATTCACTATGTAGATCTACTCATCAGGAGTCCAACAAAATTGAATTTTTTATTTTATGATTTTTCTATGATTTATTATGATTTTTCACAGATTCAGTGGAAATAAATAAAAAAGAAAAAGACAAAACCACCCTCTAAAACCACTCGAGGGGGTTATTTGACCGGTTTTGAAAGTTCAGGGGGTAGAATATCCGGTTTTATACTTTGGGGGGTAAAGTATTCCACCTTAGATAGTTTGGGGGGTTACGTAGACTTTTTCCAACTAAAAAACCTCTCTATACCTCCTATCTACTAGAATTGCTCTTCGCCTTCCTCTGATGGGGATGGGACAGGGCCTTTTACAAAAACAATCTTTGGAACGCCCACACAATCTCTTTGCAGTGCTTTCACAGAGCCACAAATATTGAGCTAAACAGACCTGCTAATAATCTACTAATTATTACCTGGAGAGATGCTAACTAATAGTTCCATAGCAGATTCACAGTTGGTAAGTGTTAATAATTCATATACACCTTTAATCCACTATCCAACCACCTATTAGCAGGCGTATCCAAAATACCCGCTTATCTATTAGCTAGCTAATTTTTAGTGCTAATGGATCCAAACAAACCCTACCCATTATTACTAGTATGAGATATTATTCTTACTCTCTCGGTCCACAAAAGAATGCAATTCACATATTTTCGGAAGTCAACCAGTTTCGCTAAAATTATATGAACATGTGCAGTTAGTTATAGAGTATATTTTTCATAATAAATTTATTTCTAAGAAAAATGCAATTATAGGATTCGTACCGGTCAAAGTAACTCAAGTTTGATTGACTTTACAGTAAATAATATTAGGGCCTTGTTTAGTTTCACCAAAAACCAAAAAAATTTAAGGTTCCCTGTCGCATCGAATATTGCGGCACATGCATGGAGCATTAAAAATAGATAAAAAAAATAACTAACTGCACAATTTATATGTAATTTGTGAGACGAATTTTTGAGTCTAATTCACAGTCATTGAAAACATGGGTATGGTGCCATGTTCCACGTCCCGGGATTGTGCGTTCCTGGGATTGTCCCGGAATATGGATCAGTTTGGTCCTGGCAGTGGAAAATCTTTTCTCAAGTAGCATACCACGTTCCATGTATCGCGTTTTTCATACCTATGCATTGAGAACTTTTGTGACTGTGGTCTAGTTAGTCTATAGTTGGATAATAATTACCAAATACAAATTAAAGTGCTACAGTGACGGAAATTTTTTTGTGTAGACAACTAAACAAGGCCTAGCATTTGTGTATGTAAATAAAATTTATTATAAAAATCTATATCTCTTATATAGATAAATCTCACTAGTAACACATCCACATCATCATCCACTAGAGCATCCCACTAACAAATTCTCTTGCCATACAAAGCGTCCACATCAACATCCACTAAATCACCCTACTAATACATTACCCCGCAATGCAAAGTGTTCACATCATTATCCACTAATAAATCAAACTAACACATACCATTTATCCTGCATCTATGTTATTCACATTAGCAAACCACATTATTTTTTAACAGATATTTAATTGTCCTTGCTAGAATACTAAAAATCATCCACTAATATATATTATGATAATATAATTTTACCGGTAATTTCCGCAGCAACGCGCAGGGCATTCTCCTAGTATATTCTATAACTAATATAACAGTACTTATTTTGTTTTACGAATAATAATGGTTTTTTATATAAATCTAGTAAAAATTTAAACCGTTTAACTCCTAGAATTGCATTGCTTCATGGACGAAGGTAGTACCAAAGGGGCTTCGTTCCCCAAAAGAGCTGAGGTGCCACTTGCTCGTGCTACGGGACAGTTGGCGCGTGAGCCACGCTTCTTGAACTCCTCGCCATCGGAACCGGAGTCGTGTCACACTGTATGCTCTCACACCATCCTGCTCCTCCTCCCTCCCCATCCGCTTCCCCGGCGGCCCGGTGGTCGCGGTCTCGCTCCGGCACCCGCCATCGCCCACCTCGAACTCGTCGTCCTAGTGGGTAGCTGCTCTCCTCCCACTCCCGGCGGTACGGAAATGCAGATCCGCCGGGACCTGGATTGATTCCTTCTTCTGTGAGCAATCATACGCGAATCACTTTACCAATTTGGTGGCCGCGGTGTAGTAGTACTGTTACCAGTTTATTTCCCCGCAAAAGAGGAGTAACTGGGGTTCGATTCATTCGACTGCATCCGCTAGCTGTACTGTTTCACCGTTCTGATCTCTATCCATATGGTTGGTTTATCCAGGCTTCAGGCGAGGCTTGTGGTGGGATCGGAGCCTCTTATCTGAGCGCAGCCATGGAGCAGAGTAGCGATGGGGTGCCAATCAACCAGCGGTGAGTTATCCCCATGGGGGAGTTTGCTGTCAGTTTTTCTTCTGCAGCATTAGGACTTGGTATCATGCTATGGAAGCTTGATTCTTAGAGAATCTGGTGGCGACTTGCTTCAGTAGAATGGGGCTTCAGCTTCATGTAGCGTTAAGTTTCAGCAGGGTTTTTTTTTTCTGAGTATAGGCATTTCGTATTACTAGCACTCCCTTTCCACTTCTTTTTATGGGAATATATTCCTTAGTATGTATATACTTTTTGTTGACCATTATTAAAAAAACAAGAATCAAAGTTATCACTGCGACTTGAAAACTTGATAAGAGGACTGATTACATAATGTTCACTTGATTATTGCTTCCTCTTTTAGGAGGGCTAACAGTCCAACAGAACACCCAAGCAAGTCAGATGAGGTTGCTCAAGACATGGTAATGCCATATCCATGCAGTGCTACCAGACAGAATACTCCAAACAGTCTTGTGTTTCCATATATGGACATCTATTGTACTACTGTTTACAGGGAGCCATTCTTGATATTTCAGAACAGTTTTACTATAATTTGAAATAAGTGTTTACCTTATTCAGTCCATTGTCAACTGTTTGCTATGGTGTTTAAGGCTTTACTTATTTCTAGACCAAGTGTTTTGTTACTGTAACAAAAGTAACCAGTGAGGAATTTGCATTTAACTTCCTGTCAAACGCTTTTTGTACATGCAACTCTATGTTTGTATAGCACCAAGCCACCAATTCCTTTTACTTTATCCATTAGAAACGTTGATTCAAGAATTTTTATAAATACTGATTTTGTTATTCCCTTTTATGTGACATTTTTATAAATACTGATTTTGTTATTCCCTTTTATGTGACCTAGCTGGATCATTAGTTCTTTTTGGTAGTTTTGTGGATCTTGTTAATTGAATGGTATCATGGTGCTGAGGTCATTTTTTAACTGCAGTTGCAGAGTGATATACCACATGAAACTGTGAGGCATTGCCAAAATGCGGAATCAGAAGAGACAGGCAGTTGGCTTTTAGCCTTGCAAGCCCATTTGAAGAAAGGAAGTCAGCAAGACATGGTAATGCCATATCGATGCAATGCTACCAGACAGAATACTCAAAACATTCTTGTGTTTCCTTATATGGACATCTATCTTACTAATGTTTACAGGGAGCTATTCTTGATATTTCCGAACAGTTTTACTATAATTTGAAAGCAGTGTTTACCTTATTCATTTATACCAAACTGCCAAGAAAGTCCATTGTCAACTGATGGATACAGTATTTAAGGCTTTACTTATTTCTGGACAAAGTGTTTTGTTACTATAGCAAAAGTAAGCAGTGAGGAATTTGCATTTAATGTTAGTTAAGCCTAATTGTTATGTATCTTACTTTATGCATTAGTAGTTGCAATGCCTTGGCATCCAAGTTAGGAGCAGGCATCTTTACCTTTTGCTTTAGCATATTCTGGAGTTGGTGGCTGACCACATTGCTATATAAGTGGCAGACCCCCCTCCCTCTAAACCAAGTCCTGTAATCCTTTTGCAATTCAATCCAAGCGGCCAAGGGCCAAGCTGCCCTCTGGGCTTTCCCCAGATCCCAATCCCAATGAACTGGGCAACAATTGGTATCTAGAGCCTTAGGGTTACCTAGAGAGAGCCATGTCCACCGAGAGTGCTCGCGCTCGGGCAGCCGCCGCCGCCATAGCAGCAGCATCCATGGTGGAGCAGCCGGGCGCCAGAGCGCCTGGCGCAGGAGATGACCGCAGGGCGCGCCTTGCTGCCGCAGAGGTAGCGGCAGCAGCCGCGGCCACCACGGCCCAGCAGGCAGCAGCGGCGGCGTAGGCTGCAGTTGCCGCCGCGACCGCTCTGTGCCGGGAGATGGAGCAGGAGGACGAGGCCTCCGTGGGATCACGGTCGCGCCGCCCCCATCGCTGCCGCCAGTCGCTGTCTCCAGAGCGGCGTCACAGTCGTCGCGGGCGTTCTGGAGCCGGGACGCCGTGGCCGATGCTCACCAAGAGCAACTACCATGAGTGGAGCCTCTTGATGAAGGTAAAGCTCGAAGCTCGCCATCTTTGGGATGCAATTCACGTCGGCGGCGTTAGATATGAGGATGATCGCCGAGCCATGGAGGCTTTGTGCGCCTCTGTCCCGCTCGACGTCGCGGCCTCCATCGCCAATAAGAGGACGACAAAGCTAGCGTGGGATGCCATTGCACTGCGCAGGATCGGGGGCGATCGCGGGGCGTGTGACGCTGTAGCGCCTACGGGGAGAGTGAGAAGGTCTTGCCTTTCAGCCCGACGAGCAAGTCGAGGACTTCGCCATGCGTCTTAGCAGTGTGATGGAGCAGATGGCGTTGAACAGCGACACCGACCTCAACGAAGAGCGGCCGTCGAGAAGCTCCTCCGATGCATGCCGAAGAAGTACATGCAGATCGTGAATTCGATCGAGACTCTGCTCGACTTCGACGCACCCACCATCGAGGATGTCATCGGCCGATTCAAGTCGGTCCAGGATCGTGAGCAGGCGGATGATTTCGACTCTATCAACGCTAGTGACAAGCTTTTGTACACCGCCGAGCAGTGGCGGGCCTTCTCGACATGAAGGAGGAGGAAGCGGCCGGGTCGTCCAAGGACCGATGTTGGCGTCCCTGCGGCGGCTAGAAGAACAAGTCGCGCGGCAAGCGCGACGGCGGAGGAGCTAGCGGCGGCGGAGCGCTGGCGAACAAGGCCGGAGGTGCGGACGACGAGCGCAAGGCGAATCGCGACGACCTCTGCCTCAACTGCCATCAAGCAAGCCATTGGGCTTGGGACTGCCCCCATCCCTGGTGCAATCGGGAGCGCGGTGGCGCCGCCAACGTCATCCAGATGGATGAGGACGCCGCCGCCTTCCTCGGGCATGGGTGCCTGGAGCTTGATGCGGAAGAGAGCTGTAGCAAGGCTCAAGCTTCAACCTTCTGCACCAAGTCTGCCTGCCTCGACCTCGAAGAACCCCGAGCGCGCCTACCTCGACACCGGCAATGGCGAGAAGCTAGATCGATGGTACCTGGACTGCGGTGCAACTCACCATATGACCGGTGTCGTCACGAGCTCTTCACCGACCTAGACACATTAGCCAGAGGATCGGTGAGGTTCGACGATGAGTCGAAGGTGGAGATCCACGGCGTCGGGTCCATCATCTTCTAGGCGAAGAACGGGGAGCACCGGATGCTCCATGGCGTCTACTTCGTCCCAGATCTTCTAGGCGAAGAACGGGGAGCACCGGATGCTCCATGGCGTCTACTTCATCCCAGCGCTCAGGAACTCGATCATGAGTCTCGGCCAGCTGGACGAGGGAGGCTCGAAGGTGGAGATCGAGCACGGTGTCCTGAGGATTTGGGATCGACACCGGCGGCTACTCGTCAAGGTACGCCACGGAGCCAATCGCCTCTACATCCTCCACCTAAACCAGGCAAAGCCACTCTGCCTCGCCACGCGCAAGGATGACGAAGCATGGCGCTGGCATGAGTGCTACGGCCACATCCACTTCGATGCGCTCCGGCAGCTGCCCAAGAATGACATGGTGTGCGGGCTGCCGGCGATCACCCACGTCGGGCAGTTCTGCGACACATGCGTCCTCTCCAAGCATCGTCGAGACCTGTTCCCGGCGGAAGCATTGTACCGCACGCAGGAGCCGCTCAAGCTCATCCACGGCAATCTCTGCGGCCCAATCACACCGGCGACTCCTCCAGGTGGCAGGTGCTACTTCCTGCTGCTCGTTGACGATGCCACACGATACATGTGGGTGGCACTGCTGACCACCAAGAACGCTGCCGTGGATGCCATCAAGCATCTCCAAGCTGTGGCAGAGAAAGGAAGCGGACCCAAGCTCTAGGTGCTGCGCACCGATAATGGGCGCGAGTTCACCGCCCAAGAGTTCGCTGTCTACTGCGTCGATGAAGGAATCGAGCGCCACTACACAGCCTCCTACTCGCCGCAGCAGAACGGAGTCGTGGAGCGGCGGAATCAGGCGGTGGTGGCCATGGCTCGTGCGTTGCTGAAGCAGAGGAGTCTTTCGGCTTGGTATTGGGGGGAGGCAGTGGTGCCTGTTTTCCATCTCCTGAACCGAGTGCCTACCAAGAGCTTGCAGGGCAAGACGCCTTACGAGGCATGGCACAGCAAGACGCCAGCGGTGGGCCATCTGCGCACGTTCGGGTCTGTGGCGTACACCAAGGACCTGGCCCAGCTGAAGAAGCTGGATGATCGGAGTCGCCCCGGCATCTTCATCGGCTACCCTGATGGCACCAAGGCCTACCTTGTGCTCGACCCAGCAACACAGCGAGTGCGCGTGTCGCAGGATGTCATCTTTGACGAGAGCCAACTGGGATTGGGTGAAGACTAGGGAGGTCACTGCTCCGTTGGACACAGAGTTTGTCATCGAGCACTTGGTGATCGGCGAGGAGGGAAGAGCGCGGGGCGAGTCTTCATCAACCTCCTCTGCCTCGACCACTCCGACCACCACTCCAGCTACTCCGACATTGCTTGGACCTTCTCCGACCACTCTGACCACCGGTGGCACAATTCCGACCGCTCCAGTCTCTCCGACCACACCCTCGAGCTCGCCGGCTCCGGGGGAGGATGGGAGCGATGCTGGAGCAGCCACAACACCACCTCCGACCACTACTCTGCCCGCCGTACAACCCCAAATCGAGCTCACGACGCCACTGGAGGATGACGAGGATCGCTTGGATGCCTTCTACGATGACGAGCCCCTCCGGTACCACAAAGTGACCAACATTCTTGGAGATGTGTCTCCTCCAGGCCTGGCACCGCGCCTCTTTGCCCAGCTCCACCCCACGCACACTGGTGAGCCCATCAACTATGCAGAGGCACGAGGTGATCCAGCATGGGAGGCTGCCATGAAGCAAAAGATCGAGTCCGTGGAGAAGAACAAGACTTGGGAGCTCGTCGACCTGCCTGCTGGCCACCGCCCGATCACCCTGAAATGGGTCTTCAAGCTGAAGAAAGACGAGAAGGGATCGGTGATCAAGCATAAGGCTCGACTGGTGGTGCGGGGCTTCGTCTAGCAGGAGGGCGTCGACTACGACGATGCGTTCGCCCCCGTGGCACGCATGGAGTCGGTTCGCGTCTTACTCGTGCTGGCGGCTGAGGAGGGGTGGCCAGTGCACCACATGGACGTGAAGTCCGCCTTTTGAACGGCGACCTCAAGGAGGAGGTATACGTGCGCCAGCCATCGGGCTTCGCCATCGCTAGAGAAGAAGGCAAGGTGTACCGCTTGCGCAAGGCCCTCTACGGCTTGCGGCAGGCATCGCGCGCCTGGAACACGAAGCTGGACGCCACCTTGAAGGCGATGAGCTTCACTCAGAGCGCGCATGAGGCGGTCGTGTACCGGCGGGGCAGTGGACGCTTTGTCCTGCTCGTCGGCGTGCACGTTGACGACCTCATCATCACTGGCGCGGAGGAAGAAGAAGTCAAGAGCTTCAAGGCGCAGATGAAGGAAAGATTCGACATGAGTGACCTTGGCCTGCTCTATTTCTACCTTGGCGTCGAGGTGCGTCAGGATGCCAGTGGCATCTCCCTCCGCTAGACCCACTACGCCAGGCGGATCCTCGAGCTCGGCGAGATGGCCGGTTGCAATCCAGCACACACGCCCATGGAGAAGCTTCGCCTGAGCAAAGAGAGCAAGGCGGCAGAGGTGGACTCCATGCACTACCGGCGGCTTGTCGGCAGCCTTCGGTACCTCGTGCACACTCGGCCGGACCTGGCGTTCGCGGTCGGGTACGTGAGCCGATTCATGGAGCGGCCCACGGTGGAGCATCTGCAGGCCATCAAGCGCGTTCTTCGCTACGTGGCTGGGACCCTGGACTATGGTCTGCACTACAGGAGGGCTCCCGGCACGGCGTGCTTTATCGGCTACTGTGACAGCGACCTTGCCGGCGACGGCGACACGAGCAAAAGCACCAGCGGAATGATGTTCTTCCTGGGCGATTGCTTGGTCAGCTGGCAGTCGATCAAGCAGAAGGTTGTGGCCTTGTCGAGCTGCGAGGCAGAGTACATTGCCACTGTCTCTGCTGCAACTCAAGCACTGTGGTTGTCCATGTAAGACATAATCTGCTGCCCCCCCTCTCTCTTCTTCCTGTCCAGGACAAAGGACAGTAGTTGGATCAGCTCATGGCTGTCCAAGCCTTAGGTCCTGTAGAGTATATGGCAATAGGCCATACTATGTACTAGTAGAGGTACACCAGCAGTATGGCTGGTACTAGAGTAGTTGTTGGCTGATTTCAGCCTTGTACCTTAGGAGTATGTAGTAGGTAGTTTTGTACCTTAGAAGGTACATGTATTGGTGTATATAAACCAGCCCAATGCAATGGAAGAAGGCAGTTCAATTGCCACTCATTCAGTCCCTGTTTCAGTCTGAAACCGTGTGTGCTGTGTGTGTGCTGTGGGAGCTCAGGGCTCTTCTTCTACCTTGGAGCAGGGGAGAGGGAGAGGGGAGGAGAGCAGGTGCTGCTCACCTCGGTGCAGGGTCTCTGTGCCAACAGTCCAGACTGCTCGGGGAGCTGCTGGGCAAAGAAGTCGATGTGGTGGAGTTGAAGGTGGACAGCAAGTCTGCTTTGGCTCTGGCCAAGAATCCAGTCTTCCATGACAGAAGTAAGCACATAAGGATCAAGTATCACTTCATCAGAGACTGCCTGGAAGATGGAAGCATCAAGACCAGCCACATCCCTACCACTGATCAGCTTGCAGACATACTCACCAAATCTCTGGGCAAGCCAAGTTCCAGGAGATAAGGAGGAGGATTGGTCTGGAGCAGATCAACCAGCATTAGGCTTAGGGGGAGAATGTTAGTTAAGCCTAATTGCTATGTATCTTACTTTATGCATTAGTAGTTGCAATGCCTTGGCATCCAAGTTAGGAGCAGGCATCTTTACCTTTTGCTTTAGCATATTCTGGAGTTGGTGGCTGTCCACATTGCTATATAAGTGGCAGACCCCCCTCCCTCTAAACCAGTCCTGTAATTCTTTTTGCAATTCAATCCAAGCGGCCAAGGGCCAAGCTGCACTCTGGGCTTTCCCCAGATCCCAATCCTAATGAACTGGGCAACATTTAAGTTTCTGTCAAACGCTTGTTGTGCATTCAACTATATGTTTATGTAGCACCAAGCCACCAATGTTAATTTATAAGTAGCTGCCTGTTTGCTCTTTTACATTATTCATTTGAAATATTGATTGGAGAATTTTTTGTAAATACTGGTTTTTGTTCCCTTTTCTGTGATTTAGCTGGATCATTAGTTCTTTCTGGTACTTTTTGTGGATCTTGTTAATTGAATGGTATCATGGTGCTGAGTTCATTTTTAACTACAATTGCAGAGTGATATACCACATGAACCTGTGAGACATTGCCAAGATACGGAATCAGAAGGGATAGGTAGTTGGCTTTTAGCCAATTGCAAGCTCATTTAAAGAAAGGAAGTTAGCAATATTCTAAATATTTTTTGTCTGTATCTCACTACGTCTATTTAGTTGGTATGTTAAAAACACAGATTCTGTATGTTGCCTATTTTAGAATGCACCTTCATTTTTAGCGGTTTGCTTGTCCAACTGGTGATGGTATTTCTGCTGTTGATGACTATAAATTAGTTGTAAATTATTTTGTTATGATTCTTCAGCAGTTTGACAATTCTTGCTTATGCATAAAAGGCTGGCTTTACCACTAGTTTTTAACAAAAGGAAAAATATCATATAAAGTAGTAGCTTATTGACTGATCATTAGTTCCTATGAGGCTATGACACTCCATGATTCAATTGCTTGGGAAAAAAAAAACACTCCATGGTCCAAATCCCCCCCCCCCCCCTGCCCCGATTCAAGAAAGGTCATGCATACACGTGCTTGTCATTCCACATACTATTTTTGTTGCTTTCAGCAAGTAAAGGTCGACTATGCGCTTAATTTCCTCAAGCGGTACATATGCCCTGTACCATGTTTTCAGGCATTCACTATCAAGGTGAGGCCTAAACAATCATTCTCTTACAAAGATACACAGAGTAGCCACATTTGGCCTAAGTTCATTCTATATTTTGGATACACTTAAGTGCTTTGTCATATAATTACATGCTGATGTTTTCATGCAGCAATATACTGCTCTCCCATTGCATGCATGCACCCATCACCATCAACTTTTATTTATAACTATTGCCTGTACTCCTATTTGTGATACGTTCTTCTCTACATTCCATATGCCTCGAATATAAGTGGATAGAATGTTGATTATGTATTTAGATAATGGTTTTTTGGTTTAAAACAGAAGGACCTCCTCGCAAGAAAATTGTCCACAGCTTCAAAGAGAGCAGTAGTTCCAAAAGTCAAATACGCAGATGGTCATCAGAGGAAAGTTGTTTAGACTAATATTTATCATTGACATTGTATTTTGTATTTATTCAAATTTTTAGCTAATAGAAACAAATTAACTTTCCTTCCAGGAAGATGAGGCACTCACGCAAATGGTAAACAAACATGGGACGAAAGACTGGCAAACTATTGCATGTGCTATACCTGGCCGAAATGCACATTCATGCTTTTCAAGGTAAATTGCTTCCACTGTACAGTTGGTTTCATCTTTTTTTTTCTATACCTGAAAACCTTTGCGAAAGGGCCTGTGGTCCAGTGGGATGCTACCCACCAGGGTTGCACCTTTTTTCTGGAATTTTTTTTCCAGAAAAGCAGGGTACACGCACGCATGCGCGTACGGTTGTACTGCACGTTTCTGCTGCTGCAGGGGTTTTGTAGCTAAGCTGTAAGGGTCACAAATTTCTTCCAATAAGATGTCCTGGAAGTTATTTACACTCTTAATTTCATTAAACACTGTTATAAATTGGAAGCCTTAAATTAAAGTACTGACTAATGAGAATGTCTAGTAGCATTGCTGATCTGCATTCAGATTCATTAGCCATCTAATGTTTTCTTCACTTATGTTCTGATGGGTCTTAAACACAGATGGAAATACATTCTAGACCCAGCAATAAACAAAGAGCCTTGGTCGCAACAGGAGGAACTAAGATTGATTCGTGCACAGCAAGTTTATGGAAACAAATGGTGTAAAATGGTCAAACATTTCCCAGGGAGGTAGGATTGGATGGAGGCACCTGTAAAGAAAATAAAAAAAACTTTTTGAGAATAAAAGAATATAAAAATACCTCTCTTTATGTTGGTTATTGTTATTGTTGATTTTAATTGATTCCCTTAACGAGAATTCAGTATGCATCTACCTGCTTCAAACCTCCTATGAGTGTGGCACTAAAAGTGTTGACCCCATGTACAATCAGGACAAATGGTGCACTCAAAGAACATTGGAGAGGTTCTATGAAAAGAAAACTGGATTCATACTTGGCCTCAGGATTGCTCGAACACATTCCAGACCTGCAAGATGATGTATCATTTCCACAGAGCAATCAGTCTGATATTCCAAAGGATTGCAAAGCTGCATCTGATAGAAATAGATTTTCATCACGTTTATCAACAAACCCCAAACTTAAACAAGAGCTCACAGAACTGGTTGAAAATGCTAATACGTCAGCAAGAAAAAGCTCTGACTTATTCTATGCTAAAGCACCTGATACCCATTCAGCCAAAATCTCAGAAATGACAATGGCCAAATCACAGCAGTGTGCAGGAACAAGAAAGAAGCTGGCTTTTCTGTCAACCCCAGTGGAGCTCAAGGTGTGAACTGTTGCCAAAGCTTTGCTGTTGTTTCATTTACATTCTTGTTTTTTCTTGCCTTTCAGATTAATATGCAGTTTTATGTAATTGATAACATGTGTATTGATTGTTTTACACCAAATTGCCAAGGACAGCCTTTCTTAACCATGGATACTGTATTTGAAGCAGTAGTACTTCTCAAACAGCTGTTGTATTACTATAAAAATTAACCAGCAAAGAACATGCACTGTAATTCATTGTCAAAAGCTTTGTGAATGCATTGGAAGCATGTTTATGCTTTCACTTGACTCATCAGAAAGGTTGGTTTGATATTTATATGAATCTTGAGTTTGTTCCTAGTTTGTGATCCAACTGAATGATTGTTTGCACTTACATTTTGATACTTTTGTATTTGTGTTATTCTAATGGTATCTATGTGCTTATGTCAGTTTTTAACTATGGATGCAGAATGTTGTACCACATGAAACCACCAAACATTGTCATGATATGGAATCAGAAAAGACAGGTAGAAGTTGGAATGCACCTTCACTATTAGTAGTGCTAAGTTAGTTGGAGTTCCATTTATTGAAGATGATTCAGCTATTCCTGCTCATGTATACAAGTTTGACTTTACTATAAGGTGCATCTATTTAGTGGAAGATACTACCTCCAGTGACATACACAAAAATGCTATCTCACACTTTCTTTCTCGATTTCAGCAAAAATGCTTACTCAAAGTTGAACGTGATTTCCCAAATTTAAATATTATGTTTTATGAAGGTGGGGTTCAACAGCCATATGATTATACCTGGGCCAATTCCAAACCATATTTCTTTCACATACTGTTGGGTGCTTTGTAGAATAATAGTTTGCATGTGTTCTCTTCTTGCATCATTATGATATTATTTCTGTTACAGATACCTCATGGTCAGCTTTCATATATAACTATCATCTGTTGTATTGGTTAAATTTTATTTGTTATATTCACATCTTTGTGGAATGGAAGTGTGTGTATTTAGATTATTCTTTTATATCAAGCAGAGGTCCCACTGTGCAAGAAAAATGCCCACTGCATCAAGGATGGAAGTAGTTTAAAAATTCCCGAAAGGGCCAAAGGCAAATGGTTAGCAGAGGAAAGTTGTTTGGACCAAAAATTTTATGTAGTATGTCAACTTGGGCTTGTTTCATCATGACTACTGAGAAAAAAAATATTTTCTTCCAGGAAGATGAAATTCTCACTAAAATGGTTGCCAAACATGGAAAAAACTGGCAAACTGTTGCATCTGCTATACCTGGCCGAGAAGCAAAACAATGCCGAATCAGGTAATTAACTATTGGTTTGTTGTACTGTAAGGTTGGCTTCTTTTTTATTTGTAGAAGTGAAAATGGTTCATCTATTTTATCTTAAATTTATATCTTGTGTAGGTTATATCCTCACGTGTTTATCATTTGGTTGTTTATGTTTAGCTTGTGTCGCCACCACAATCCGCAGCAACCACCATGGCACTGTTTATTTGAGCCTCATTGTCTACTTTACTAGTTAGCAGGGCTCAAATAGGACCCCAAGTCCTAAGTTTGACTCCCTGTGGGAACGAATTTAAACAGGCCTAGGTTAAAAAAAATACCCCTCATCAGCTACAGTCTGAGTTACACATGCAACCACATGAGTCATATGTCCTGGGCACTTGGTGGCATGTCCAGGGCAGCCAGCCTTTGGGGTGTTTTCAGCCTACGCTTGAGAAGTTTCTTCTTAATGCAATGCCATGGGGGCGGTCTTTTCCCTGCAGGTCGAGTTTTTGTAGAGTAACACTGTTCTGCTCTGAACATGCAGTCTCCTTTGTTACAAGTTTGCTCTCTGTTAGTTTGTGGTCTCAAGCAAAAAAACTAGGGAGCCTTTTACCTGAGTGCCATTATGAAAGATTGACCAAACCAGGAGGCCACTGAAAAGTTGTTTCACACCGCTGTACCCAACTTCATCTTTGGCTATACCCGTGTGCCATTTCGTCCATTTTGAAGCCTAACGGCAGTTAAGTGGCCTAGCAATAGACTTGAATGCCCCTGAGCCACTTGGTCTTCTCCACCGCACACGGGTATAGCCATTTGAAAGCAATCCAAATCACCGATATCAAACATTCTGCTGACAAGCCCCTCTCGGCTCTCTCCAAGAGATCCGAGTTTCTGCTATGACTGATTTCTGAAAACTTGTGTCCTTTGCCTTCAATTCTATGTCACGAGGAGACCTTTTAAAAGAGGTCAAGTCTATGGATTCCAGAGGCGTCGGAGCTCCTGCAAACTGGAAGCTAAGCTCAGGCAATGGCGCAGGTGGTGTGCCATTTCCCTCATAGTCATCGTCCCCAGGCCTTGGTGACAAACTCATCATTTCAAGGCATTCCAGCACTGGATCCATCATCTTCATGGGACGGCTGCCTGTCCTTGTCAACCCTGACCGTTTGCCATTGCAAACACTTTCAGGCCATGATTCACCAGAAATTGGTGTTGGATCCGCCACTGAATCGTACCGGTAGCTGCTGCCCAGTCCCTGCTGGGCACACAAAGCCCGAAATCTGGAAGAGGACTGCGATGCCCTCTTGACAATGAGCGAGAAAGGACTAATGCTATCGGCACTGCTGGGCGTCTTCTGTGTGGGGAGAAACCCTGACGACGGCATCGCTCCGGACATTTCCGACGCCGGAGTGCCGAAGTCCAGCAGACCGCTGAGCAGCGGCGAGCCCAACAGCCCCGTGCAGTCCGGGGTGAACCGCCAGAACGCGTCCTCCGAGGAGCATCTGGGCACGAAGATCTCGTCTTCGAGCAAGTCCACCCCACCTTCGTCGCGCGGGGACGCCAGCCAGTTCACCGACACCTCCTCATTGCCGCATTTTGTCGAGGACATCCAGGCTTCCGGCCCCGACGGCGAGGACAGCCAGTGGAGGAAGCGGAAGCACCCGGAGCGCTCGCGCGCGGCGGAGGCGTCCCTGGAGTTGAGATCGGATAGCGGGCTGCGGCGGCGGCTCGAACCAACGGTCTTGCGGCGGTCTGGCGGCGGCGACTGTACGTATCTTGCTGTGTTCCGTTGTACGTACACGAGTTGAGCTTGGCCTTGGCGAGATCGATCTGCAGCCTGACGACGGGCTGTCCTGGCTGAGGACGTAGCACGCGAGGAGCAGCAGAGGCGGTTTCAAATCTCGGAGATCGGAGGCCGGAGGAGGAAGAGGAACACCGGCTATCTCCCGTGACTGGAAGGGCAAGAAGGACATTGTGCTAGCCGAGACCCACGTGTCAGACCCCTTAAACGGAAGAAAACGAACGGAATGAGGACAGAATGGCACACGGGTATAGCCGAAGATAAAGTTGGGCACAGCGGTGCGAAATAACTTTTCAGTGGTTTTCTGGTTTGGTCAATCTTTCATAATGGCATACAGGTAAAAGGCTCAAAAACTAGATGCTTGCTGCTTGTGGCCAATGTGGTCTGCGTTTTTATAATAGCAAGATTCTATTTCTTCCCATATAATAGGAACCATAAAAGTGAGATGTCATCTTGTGTCGACATAATAGGAATCATAAAAAGGAAGATAACATCTTACACCCACATCCTTGAAAATTATGCCTCCACTATGAATGTAAAAAGGAATAAGCTATTTGTTTCCAAATACAGTCCCTTCAACACTTTGGCCTTCTCCAGTGGTTGATCTGAACCTCTGGCACACAAATGTCATGTCACACACCTCGTGATGTTGCATCCTTTGGAATCCCACAATAGGGAAGAAGCTATTAAACTACTACACTCTTTGTCTCAATGTCTCTCCAGTATGCCTGTTTGTAAGAGCTTTAATTTTTTTTATTGCCATGATTTGAACCTTGTTTTGGGTTGATGCAAAGACTCTTTGCATGGTTCGGTGTCCTCCGGGCTCCGATAGTATGAGTCAACTCAAATAACGTTGACACTATTCATTTGTTAATCATTGTTGTTAATTAGAAGCCTTTATGGTTTAGAGTATTTACTAGTGAGAATGTCCATTATGCATAGACTGCATTCAAATTTTCATTAGAACTGCATGATTTTTTTCTTCACTTTGTGCTGATGGGCCTTCAATATAGATGGACACGCAGTCTTGACCCAGCAATAAACAAAGAGGGTTGGTCAGAACAGGAGGAGCTAAAATTGATTCGAGCTCATCAAATATATGGAAGCCAGTGGCTTAAAATGGTCAAACATTTCCCTGGGAGGTATGATTGTATGATTTTACTGTGCAAAAAGAAAATGTGTGCTTCTCCCATCATCAGTTTGTCCTGCGTCCAATATTCCCTCTATTTTTCAGTTACTGTCATTTTTCAGCCTTTTGTATAATTCAGTATCTCTGTACCCTGCTGATCTGTGTTTGTTATATTGTGTATATAACCAGGACAAATCATGCACTCAAAGAACACTGGAGAGGTCGTATGAAAGGAAAACTGAATTTTTATTTAGCCTCAGGATTGCTAGAACAAGTTCCGGACCTGGAAGAAGATATATCAGTTCCAGAGAGCAGTCAGTCAGATATTCTGAAGGACAGCCAGGGTTCATCTGACAGAAGTCGACCGCCATCAGTTCTACGAACACGGCCCAAATCTAAACAGGAACTCCCAGAACTAGATGAAAATGCTGGTACATCAGAAGAAGAAACTTCTGCTTGCATTTGTCCTAAAGGGCCCAATGCCCATTCAGCCAAAGTTTCTGAAAAGGTATTGGCTAAATCAAAGCAGCGTGCCAGAGCCCGAAGGAAATTGGATTTTTTGTCGACCCCAGTGGAGCTCAAGGTATGCACTGCTGCAGCAAGCTGTGCAAGGCCTCCCCTTAAAATGGATCAAATGAGTCCAGCGGCCGACAATATCTCTGCATCAGATGTATGTCAAGACATTTCACAGAATGTCCCATCAGAACGTGTGGATGCCATCATACCACCAGCTGCTAATAATCATCGCAATGATTTGCATTCACCAGCAACCCTAGATCCATTCTTTCTGGAGATGCATGAGGTCAACGCATCAGATCTTCTGGACATGTCCTACTGCGATGACTTGATAATCGATTCTCCTTGTTACCCACATGACGGTAGCTTCATATAGAAGAAAAAGTTACGGACACAAATGCAACTTCGGGTGTTGCACTTGCTCTGTTGTACACTTTTGGTAGCAAGAGACGATGAACTTGTCTTCCTAAAATCCAGCAACTCCCTGTACTTGTTGCATGTTGGATGGAACGACACTATCTTGTCTTGTCAAAAATAATTGCATTGCTGCTCTGTTTAATGTTGTAAAATTAGGTTAACGAGGATGCCATTGCCGGCCCTCGGTTCCGTGTTAATATAGGCAAGGAGAACAGCCTTCCTGCGGTGGCGTACAAGAGGTTACAACAATCATATCTCGGTTGGTTACAAATCAACAATCTAGGCCTATAATTGTGGAACTACCATAAACAAATGATCCTGTACTATATATAGGAAATATCCTATTTTAACACTCTCTCTCAATCTCAGCCACGAACAAGGTTGAGATTGTTCCTAAAGTCTAACAGCTTCACACGTGGTAGAGCTTTGGTAAAACCATCCGCCACCTAGTCACTTGAACTTACAAACCTGATGTCCAACGTCTTTGATGCTACTCTTTCTCTCACAAAATAATAATCAATCTCTATATGTTTAGTTTTTGCATGAAAAACTGGATTAACTGAGAGATAGGTTGCACCTAAGTTGTCACACCATAGTAGAGCCGTAGGAGCATGAGGAATCCTCAATTCATTCAACAATTTTTGGACCCAAATCATCTCTGCCGTTGCGTTGGCCAATGACTTAGTATTCAACCTCAGTGTTGGACCTTGACACAGTTGCCTATTTTCTGGAGCTCTAGGAAATTAAGTTGCTCCCTAGGAATACTGCAAAACCTCCAGTTGATCTTCTGTCATCAATACACCCTGTCCAGTCAACATCAGAGAAAGCACTTACTATCATGGACTTAGATTTACCAAATCTTAACCCCAAACTCAATGTTCCTTGAACATATCGAAGAATCCTTTTGACTGCACTCCAATGGGCTGTAGTGGGTGAATGAAGAAACTGGCAAACTTTATTTACTGCAAAAGATATAGCAGGTCTAGTCAATGTTAGGTACTGAAGTGCTCCAACCATACTTCTGTACCTTGTACAATCTTTAGACCCGAGAGGATTACCATCCTCCAAACTCATTTTTTCACTGCTAGAGAGAGGGGTATCAATTGCTTTGCATTTGTTCATCCCTGATCTGACTAAGATATCTCTAGCATACCTCTCTTGATTAAGTGTTAGACCATTTTGTACCTTTTTTACTTCAATGCCGAGGAAGAAGTGCAACTCCCCAAGGTCCTTCAAGGCAAAATCCTTCTTCAAATTCTTGAGCAATGCACCAACAGCTTCAGATGATGAGCTTGCAACAATTATGTCATCAACATACACCAAAACAAAGATGCTCAGTTTCCCTGAATAAAATAGAACAAAGAAGTATCTGACTTGGATGGTATGAAACCCAATGATACTAATTTAGCACATAGCCGAGCATACCAAGCTCTTGGAGCTTGTTTTAGACCATAAATAGCCTTATCAAGCTTGCAGACATGGTTAGGGTAT
This sequence comes from Sorghum bicolor, assembly GCF_000003195.3. Taxonomy (NCBI): domain Eukaryota; kingdom Viridiplantae; phylum Streptophyta; class Magnoliopsida; order Poales; family Poaceae; genus Sorghum; species Sorghum bicolor. Next base: position 13,901,876 of record NC_012873.2, on the reverse strand, counting down.
CTGTGATCTTCATATCCTGGAGGTTGCTGCATATAAACCTCCTCTTCTAGGATCCCGTGGAGAAAAGCATTTTGAACATCGAGCTGCTTTAAGGTCCAACCCTTTGACACAGCCACGCTGACAACACTAATCGAATAGTAGCAGCTTTAACAACTGGACTAAAAGTGTCTTCATAATCAATTCCATACCTTTGCTTGTAACCTTTTGCCACTAGCCGAGCTTTGTAACGTTCAACAGAACCATCTGCTTTTCTCTTTACTTTGTATACCCATTTGCACCCAATCACATTCTTCCCTTTGGGCCTAGGAACAAGATGCCAGGTGTCGTTTCTGAGCAAGGTTTGATGTTCATTCTCCATAGCATGTGTCCACTGAGGACTCTTAAGAGCTTCACCAACACAGCTAGGCTCATCAATAGATAAAATACTATGCATACACCACCTCACCGTGCCATCAGTATACTATTTTGGTCAATTGATGCCGTGTTGTGACCGTGTAGCGGGTCGTGTAGCAGTAGTAGGAACAGGCGCCGCAGGATCAGACGCAGACCCGGCTGGAGCACCGGATCCAAGGTTTGCCATAGCTGATCCAATCGGATCAGCCTTGAGCTGGGAGCCGGACATTGACGTTGTTGGCTGTTGTTGTCGCTCCCCCTCGATTGGATCAGGGTGTGGCGCGGAGGCGCGCGGCGCTGAATGCTGTAGAGAGGAGGCCATCGCAGAAGATCCACCCGAATCGGTCCCACTGTCGGCCCCAGTGCCAGACGAGGACGGAGCGGAGCCCGAGGTTGATGGCGCCTGCCACCGTGTAGGTGAATCTCCACCGGGATCGGTGCTGCCTCCTGGGATCTGACACATGAAATGACGATCTCTTGGGCCACCATTTGAAGCATGTGAAGAATCAGTAGAACTTGAATTTGTTTCAGAAGTCACGTGCACATCAACGGTACTGGAACTTCCATTAGTATTACCAGGAGAACCCATCTGTTGATCATGTACAATTGCATCCCCAAATTGCATAGATGGATTGCGAATAATTTCTGGTAAAAGGTGGAGCTCGGCCCTTAAGCGTGCACCGGCATTTTTGTGAAGAGATGCAAAAGGAAAAATACTCTCATCAAAAACAACATCTTGTGAGATGTAAACGTGACCTTCTTTTGGATCCAAGCATTTGAACCCTTTATGAGAATTGCTGTAGCCAATGAACACACATTGTTTGGAACGAAATTCTAGTTTGTGTGAGTTGTACGGCCTAAGATTTGGCCACACTGCACATCCAAATGTGCGAAGAAAAGTATAATCTGGTGTATGGCCATAAAGCCGTTCAATGGGGGATTGATTACCTGTTACTTTTGATGGTAATCGGTTGATCAAAAAACAGAGGTGAGAAAAGCTTCATCCCAAAACTTCAAAGGCATAGATGTGTGGGCTAGAAGGGTGATCCCCATATCAACTATATGACGATGTTTACGCTCAACTACACCATTTTGTTGATGAGCATGGGGACAGGAGACATAATGAGTAATGCCAACATTTTTGAAGAATGAATTAAGAGATTGATACTCTCCACCCCAATCACTTTGCAATGCAAGAATTTTCTTATCAAATTGACGTTCTACTAGACTTTAAAACTCACAGAAACATTGAAACACATCTAATTTGTGTCGAAGCAAATAAATCCAAATAAATTTGGAATAATCATCAATGAAACTCACATAGTACTGATAACGACCAACTGAAGTTGGGGCAGGCCCCCAAACATCAGAGAACACAAGCTCCAAAGGACTAGTAGACACACTAGTTGACTTTGGATAGGGCAATTGATGCATTTTGCCCTATTGACATGAATCACAAACATGATTATTGTTCTTATCTTGACTAACAGGAAGACTATGATGACTAAGAATATGTTGGATGATTGGAGCAGAAGGGTGACCAAGCCTATGATGCCACAACGACGATGACACCTTTGCAACACCAAGGGCCTGCTTATCGGATGAAGACTCACTAGAGGATAACTTGATGGGATAGAGGCCAGCCTCGCACTTGCCTCTATGGAGTATTTGCTTCGTCCCCTATTCCTTTATAAGAAAATGTTTAGGATGAAACTCAACAAAGGCATTATTGTCTCGGGTGAGACGATTAACAGAAACTAGACTTTTGTTAGCGCTTGGAACATGAAGAATATTCTTGAGATGAACTTTATGCAAAGGGGACTGTAAAGTACTATGACCAACATGTGAGATCTCCATACGTGAGTCATTGGCCGCATGCACCTGCTCTCCTCCGTGATACTTGTCGCGGACGGTCATCTTGTTCAGCTCTCTAGTGATGTGATCAGTGGCACCTGAATCCATGTACCAGTTGGTGTCCACCCCGTAGTTGGTTGATGCAGCGGATGCAGACTTCTGTGGACGACTACCTTTGTAGCGCTCATCGAATTGATTGTAGCACTTCCAGGTAGGGTGGCCCTAGAGGCCACAGATCTGACACTTGACGTCGTCTTGGTACTCGGGGGAAGGAGTCTGAGCACCGGTGCGACCGCCCTTGGGGCCACGATTGAAGCCTCCACGGCCACCGTTAGGGCGGCCACCACTTCCTTGGTTTGGCTTGAAGTTGCTGTGATTCCCCTTTGCAGCGACGTTGGCGGACGACTGGCTTCCACCGCTTCTCATCTCCACCCTCTGCTCATGACTCGCTAGTTGGGTGTGTTGACGGTTCTTAAGTATCAATTTTAATTATCAAATAAACAAGGGAAAGGACCAATATACAAACAACACCTAGAATTAGGGTTTGATCTGACAGAATTCCACGAGTTTTATTGTTTATCTGTTTCTATAGGGGGTTATCAGGAAATAAGGAAGAAAGGCCCACATGTTGAGATTACATAGAGATATCAACGCACCGTGCAATTTTCTACCAACTAGAAGACTCCAGAAGCCACGAGAACAAAGCGGAGACCGAACGGGGCCTGGCCCAGGGCGCCCGCCCCCCTTTGGACTCCAATCAGAACTCTTTTCGCGGACCAAGCTCCACCGACCTAAAGGATCAAGGATAACCGTTCAATCAATGTCGGTTTGATCCGACGGCCCACGTTCACCTGAGGGGACTATAAAACCAGACCCCCTGGCCCCTGGAGGAGACAAGTTCATCATAGAGTTGAGATGTGCCCTCGAAGGATAACCTCTCCACTAAATAGATTTTTTTAGGGCTTAGCATCCAATGTGAGTAGAATTAGATCTTCTAGTTTCTACTAGATTGAGAGAGATAGAGTGGAGGTGTAGATCGGAGGAAGCCCGGCCTGTCGGTGTCTACTCCGAGGTTGTATCTGCGGGATCAAGTTCTCCTAACCAGAAGCTTGCTCCTAGGATTCTTCAGTATTTCGACTTCTAAATTCTAGTAAGTTCTTGCTTTATTGTTCTTTGGTTTATGAGTTTACTTTAATCTCTTTGCGTAGAGTTTAGAGTAATCATCTCTAGCGTAGACATGGTGTTTGGGCTAGGATACTCATAGATATCCCCTGACTAGCTGGACCGTGGTAGTAGTGAGGAACGTGACATTTCCGAGTTCCCTTTGCAAACCATATCTCGTTAGCAGGAATGATAGGGTTTATAGGTGCGGGTTGAACATCCTCTGTGGTGTCTAGATTCCGTAAGCTTCCCCAACAGAATAGTAGATTATCCTTACCAAGGTTAGAAAGAGACTACGGTTGCAGTCTTCTCTATATATCACTCACATCGAGAAACATTCTTTGTAGCCTAAAGGTTAGTAGTAATAGACTGGGTTAGTCAGATGCACTCTTTCTCCTAGTGGTAAAAAAATAAATACGATACTCTGGATAACATCCCGGGTGAAGTGCTCACCGATATCCGTGCGCTTGCGGATCAATTCCTTATTGCGTTCCCAAATATCAACAAGCATTTCTGGCGCCGTTGCCGGGGAGAAAGAAGGTTTTCTGAGATAACCTTGAGTCTTACTGTTGACGGTCCTTAAGTATCAAATTTAATTATCAAATAAATAAAGAAAAGGATCCAAATGAAATCAAGATCTAGACTTAGGGTTTTATCTGACAGAATTCCACGAGTTTTGGTGTTTGTCTATTTCTGCAGGGGGTTATCAGGAAATATGGAAGAAAGGCCCACATGTCGGGATTACGTAAAGATATTAACGTGCTGCGCAATTATCTTACATCTAGAAGACTCCCGAAGCCACGAGACCGAAGCGGAGGCGAAACGGGGCCAGAGGCAGGGCGCCCGCCCTGTCCTACTGGGCGCCCGCCCCCTCCAGGAGTCCAATCAGGACTCTGCTTTGCGGGAGATCTCCACCGACCTAAAGGATGAATCTAAACCATACAATCTATGTCGGTTTGATCCAAGGGCCCATATTCACTTGGAGGAACTATAAAACCAGACCCCCTGGCCCCTGGAGGAGAGAGCCTCTCAACCCTAATTCATTGTTCCATCAAGGGAGAAGAAGCCTCTGATCAAGATTAGAGCCACCACATCAATTAGATATCTAGATTAGCATAGCTACATAGGATTAGAACTAGAAGGAGTCAATCTTCGATTGGTTTCCGGATCTGTCAGGAGGATTCTTGGTAATTCTCTAATTGTGCTTCTAATTACTTTCTAATTATCTTTGTTCTTCAATATTATGAATATGACTTTGTTCTACTTCAATATATTGCTTATGACTTTGCTCTACTTGTTTATATTCAAGATTATATTGTTCTTAGTTTATCATAGTTATGTACTTGGCTTAGTTAGATACGATCTATATACATGCTTAGGATCGTATAGCGTTTATCCATCGGATCCATGGGTAAATGATAGATATTGTGTAGGCGTGGTGCTTATACCGCATTTATCTGCGATTGTACCCAATATGCCAGATCGTGGGGTGGTTCGTGATAGTGACAGCTTCATTGATTCTTATATAGTCCCCCTCTCGTGTATTGGGCTGGCAGAGCAACATTATTACAGGGGAGTGATTGCTATGTTTCTCATATTCCTTGCTAATATCACTATGCATGGGCGTAGTCTTGTCTCGCGATGATTGCTAAGTATGCTTGCACTAACTATGATAATGCTAGACTATATAGTTAAGAATAACTTAGGGAATATTCTTGTAGTTCGTTCTAATACCATGCTAATGACTTTCTAGAGTATCTAATTGAGGTGCTTATCATATTTATTATGTGGCTAGATCAGATTAGTTATCTTTGTCACTATTATTATTTCATATATCTTTTATGTGACACTTATCCCTGTATGAAGAGTTAGATATAATGTTCTCAATTATACATGCAATGATAGATGCTCAATCTCATATTCTATTCTGTAATCAATAGTGATGATTTCTAATCCCTTCCCAGTGGTAAAAATATAAATAACGATACCTGGAATACTTCCCGGTTAAAATGCTACATCGGTATTAATCTGTGCGCTTGCAGATCCCATTCATTATTTATTTAGAAGAGCAATTGCATATTTCAATACCGCGTCTCTTATATCATGCTGGGGATGACAACTTGGCTTAAGTGGTGTGAGGGATAGGTTTGGTATTTTTGGCACCGTTGCTAGATTTAGAACTTAGTCTACTTTTAGTAATGATGTTAAGAATACCCAACACTTACTACTAGCTTGTATCTATACTTTTATCGTTTCTTATCTTTTATATTCTTTATTTTCTTTATTCTTACCTTATGGAAAACCAAGATTCTAAATCAATCTATCAATTTGCAACACCTTCGGAAACTGACCTTTTACCATGGGAGTCATCATAGCCTATCCAAACATCCCAGTATAGGTTTAGTTCCAGGTTAATTACCATGATTCAAAACCTATCTTTTTTAGGAAAGGAAGACGAAAAACTCTTACCTTCATATTAGAGATTTTGAGCAAACATGTGATTGTCTTCGCATTGAAGGCATTTCTGATAAAACTTTACGTTGGAAGCTTTTTCCTTTTTCTTTAAGGGAAGAAGCTAGACAATGGTATAATCAGAAGGTAGGTCAACAACGAGGTGAATGGGGAGTTTTACGAGCCAACTTTTGTCTAGACTTTTATTCCCTCGACCGTATCGGCGACCTTAGACTCGAAGTCCTATCTTTTAAACAAAAAGATAATGAAACTTTGGGAAAATCCTGGAAACGTTTTTCTGATCTTTTAGAATCTGGTCCAAACCTTAATCTTGAAGACCCTGTTCTTTTATTTCACTTTTTTCGAGGTCTTCAGAAAGATCACAAACAAATGCTACATACAATGTCTAGAGGTTCTTTCTTTCGCATTCCTACTGATGACGCTAGAGTGATCCTAGATAGAATCCTAGAAGCTGAGATGGATAATACCCTGCATGATGAAACCCACGAAGCCGAAGTAGACACTCTGCCAAATTCTCCATCTACTTTAGCTATCCCAAGTTCTGAGCCACAAAAGGAAGAAATTCCACCACCTGACTTCATGCTGGATATAGAATCTGATCTTTTTGCCGATTTTGGAAACATTTCAAACTACCATTCTATAGATAGACCCCAAAACGGCCATTTTAGCATTTGTTTGCCAACCGAATATCAATTGAGAGAGCTTATCTCAGTCATGAGTAGCGAATGGTTAGAGGAGTCAGAGCTTTCCTCTGATGTGATCCGTTTGGACACACCCTCTATAACTATACGTTGTGCTTATGATTCTGATCGCTTTGATGCTCTCTATAATCCTGTTGTGGGGATCAACATCATGTCTGAATCCTTTGCACTTAAATTGTTTAAAAATTTGGTCTTAACCCCCACAACAAAGGTCATAAAGGAATCTTCGGGATGATTAGTCCCCAGTCTTGGAATTATTAATGTCCTACCTCTTACGGTAGAAGGCTCTATGGTTCATTTGAACTTCTATATCTTTGATACATGGGACTTCGACCTGTTGATAGGACAACCTTTTAGAAGACTCCTTTATGAAGGTCATACTGGAAAGCTACACATTTCTTTTGGAAAAACTTTTAAATTTCCAATAACAATTTCACACTCTTTAAATAATAAGGCCGAGTCATATCTTTTGCCTGATCCTATGGAGGAGGTAAAGGCTGCATCTCTAGAGCTTTTAGAAGAACCAGACTTAGAAGACGAAGCTCCTTTCTTCATAGAAGCAGCCGAACCTTCTGAACCTGAACCCTTAGACGAGTTTGCAGAAACGCCTAGACCTCCCATAAAGCTTAAAGCTTTACCACCCGGTCTTATCTATGCTTTCCTAAACAATAATCCAGAGTTTCCTGTGATTATTAGTGATAAACTCACTCAGGAGCAAACTCTGCGATTGATGACCATTCTTGAGAAACATCACTCAGTTTTCGGCTACTCACTCCAAGATCTTACAGGAATCAGTCCTATGATTTGTACCCACCGTATTCCAACAGATCCTTCTGTTTCACCTTCTCGAGAGCCCCAACGTAGACTTAACAATGCGATGAGAGAAGTAGTTAAAAAGGAAGTTATAAAGTTGCTGCATGCAGGGATTATATATCCTGTGCCGCACAGTGAGTGGGTGAGCCCAGTTCAAGTTGTGCCTAAAAAGGGAGGCATGACTATCGTTATGAATGAAAAGAACGAGTTAATTCCACAACGCACCGTCACAGGGTGGCGGATGTGCATAGACTATAGAAAATTAAACAAAGCCACAAGAAAGTTTCATTTTCCTTTACCTTTCATAGATGAGATGCTAGAGCGATTAGCGAACCATTCGTTCTTCTGTTTCTTAGATGGATATTCAGGGTACCACCAGATCCCTATCCATCCTGATGATCAAAGCAACACCACTTTTACATGCCCATATGGAACTTATGCTTACCGTAGAATGTCTTTTGGGTTATGTAATGCACTAGCTTCTTTTCAAAGATGCATGATGTCTATATTTTCTGATATGATTGAAGAGATTATGGAAGTTTTCATAGATGATTTCTCTGTATATGGACAAACTTTTGATAGTTGTCTTGAAAACTTAGACAAGGTTTTGCAAAGATGTGAAGAAAAGCACTTTGTCCTTAATTGGAAAAAATGTCATTTCATGGTTAGGGAAGGAATAGTGCTGGGACACCTAGTGTCTGAAAGAGGTATTGAAGTAGACAAGGCTAAAATTGAAGTAATTGACCAACTACCTCCACCTGTGAATATAAAAGGAATTCGAAGCTTTCTTGGCCATGCTGGTTTTTATTGTAGATTCATAAAAGATTTCTCATTTATTGCTAGACCACTTACTCTTTTGCTAGCCAAGGATGCTCCTTTCGAATTTGATGATGCATATCTAACATCTTTCAATTTATTAAAGAAAGCACTCATCTCTGCACCAATCATTCAACCCCCTGATTGGTCGTTGCCTTTTGAAATTATGTGTGATGCTAGTGATTATGCTGTGGGGGCAGTTTTAGGACAAACTAAAGATAAGAAGCATCATGCAATTGCTTATGCCAGTAAAACTGTGACAGGAGCTCAACTTAATTACGTAACCACTAAAAAAGAGCTTCTGGCTGTTGTCTTTGCCATTGATAAATTTAGATCTTATTTAGTTGGAGCTAAAATAATTGTTTACACTAATCATGCTGCACTAAAATATTTGCTCACTAAAAAAGATGCTAAACCTCGCCTGATTAGATGGATCTTATTACTCCAAGAATTTGACTTAGAAATAAAAGATAAAAAGGGAGTAGAAAATTCTGTTGCTGATCACTTGTCTAGAATGTATTTTAAGAGTCCACAGAAACCCCCATCAATGATTCACTCCGGGACGACATGCTCTATGGGATTAACAGGTCTGGCCCCTGGTATGCAGATATTGTTAATTTTATGGTTTCAGGGTATGTACCACTAGGAGCGAACAAGAAGAAGCTTGTTCAAGAAAGTCGTTCACATATATGGGATGAGCCACACCTCTTCCGAGTATGTTCTGATGGCTTACTCAGGAGATGTGTGACCACTGAGGAAGGATGGAAGATCATTGACAGATGTCATTCATCACCATATGGAGGTCATTATGGAGCATTCCGTACACATTCAAAGATCTGGCCGTGTGGATTCTACTGGCCTACAATGTATGAAGACATGAAGCAATATATCAGAAGATGTGGGCCATGTCAAAGGCACGGAAACATAAACACAAGGGATGCCATGCCACTCACCAACAACCTTCAGATTGAGCTCTTTGATGTCTGGGGAATAGACTATATGGGTCCATTTCCCCCATCAAAGAAATGTGAGTACATCTTGGTGGCATTTGACTGTCTCCAAGTGGGTAGAGGCACTACCTTGCAAGCATGCCGACAACATCAGTTCAAAGAGGATGTTTGAAGAAGTTATATTTCCAAGATTTGGAGTTCCCAGAGTAGTGATAAGTGATGGAGGAGCACACTTCATTGACAAACGCTTCAAGCAATATCTATCAAAACATGGAATCCGTCACAACGTTGCTACCCCCTACCATCCTCAGACAAGTGGCCAAGCAGAGACTTCCAACAAGCAAATTAAGAATATTCTTCAGAAAACAGTCAATGAGATGGGAACGGCATGGAAAGACAAGTTACCCAATGCACTCTGGGCATACCGGACAGCATACAAGACCCCAATTGGAATGTCCCCATACCAATTGGTGTACAGGAAGACTTGACACCTACCTGTTGAATTAGAGTTCAAAGCACACTGGGCCATAAGGAGATGGAATATGGACCTAGATATCGCTAGAGATCAAAGAAGAATGCAACTATCAGAATTGAAAGAATGGCGAGAGAAAGCATATCACAATTCGAAGATCTATAAAAGAGTTAAAAGGTGGCATGACAAGAGGATCAAGAAGAAGGAGTTCGCACCCGGAGATAAGGTATTACTTTTTAATTCCAGGGTGAAGCTTTTCGGGCATGGAAAACTCTGGAGTAAATGGGAAGGACCATTCAAGGTAATCAATTCATCATCCCATGGAGCTATCACACTTCAAAATAACGAAGGTACGTTAGTCAAGGTAAATGGTCAACGTATTAAATTATTGTTAGAGCCCAATAAAGAATTAGAAGAAATAGACACAATCCACTTTTACCTTCCCATGGAGAATTAGAGCCCAACCTTTTTATTCTGACGTTTTAGGGTCACACATATATTTTCCTAATAAATTTTGCATCTAGAAGCACGCTCGAGGAAGCGGGCCCACAGAGGGGCCAGGCATAGGGCGGGCGCCCAGCCCCTAACTCCTCTCGGTCCTGGTTTCCTCCGTTATGAAAAACACACTTATGGTAATCCGAATAATCCTTCAGATAGAAAGTTTCGTACTCCCGGCGATGGGAGTAACCCGAACAACCCCTATAGGCACTTTTTGACCCCCTATAAACAAACCCCTGACGTCAGTTTTCAAACACCAATCCACCCAAGCCTTCTCTTCTTCTTCTTCTTCAATTAGAGCTTGTTTAGTCCCTCGCTGCTCCAATGGCCGAAGAATTCCACGACGATTGGGAAGTCGTCCCCTTCAACCTCAACATGAAGCCTAAGGAAGACCCCGACGCCCGTGCTCTCGTCCCGGCCAACACAGAGCGACAGCTAGAAGCCATGCCATTACGCCAGCGCAGCTCCGCCCAATTCTACCATGCTCAACCAGTTCTCACCGCACCACCACAGCCCCTACTTCTCAAGGGACCATCAGCCAAGAAGGAGACCACCCTCAAGGTGCCAGCCGGCACGAGGATCCTTCCACCTAGACCCAATGAGAGGGTCGTTGGAGTCAAGACCAACCGGAGCGGCGAGATCAGCAACATCCGCTACACTACGGAGGAGGAGAGGCCTTACTTTGAAGGGATTAGAGCAGCCAAAGTCCGTTTCATCCCTCCAAAGTAGCCCCGAAGCACGCTGTCAATGCTTTTGAGACACCTCCTAAACGTCGCAAGACCATAGTAGATATTGATGAGGACGTTCGCAGGCTAGACAGGGTCATCATAGACCTATAGTCCTTGGTTAACTCTATCACTAGGCAGCTCTCTAACCACAACACCGTTATACTAGGCCTTAGGCATGATCTTGCTAGTGCCAACAAAAAGATCAGGGAGTTAGAGCACCGCTAAGTTATCTAGATTAGACCTTGAGGCAATGCATCTTAGTTATTTATCTTTATCTTTAAATTCAGTTTAGATCTATTATTAGTTTCAGTTTGCTACTAGTCATTTGTAATAAATGTCTCAAGATTAATAAAGAGTATTATTATTATTATTATTATTATTATTATTATTATTATTATTATTATTATTATTATTATTATTATTATTATTATTATTATTATTATTATTATTATTATTATTATTATTATTATTATTATTATTATTATGTCTTGTGTGTCTCTACTTTATTTTTGTGCAAGAAAGCAGAAAACAAGTATGGGGGAGATCCCTCGACATGCCAAACACACTTCGACTACACCACTCCACGATTCAGGTACATACTCTGTACACTTTATACATACACATATATCTTGGATTATGCAGAATATTGTCTCCGATATGATTAATTAAAAAGATTAAAATGTTTCTAATCATGATTAATCTCACTCTGTGATATTTCCTGAAAACTTGCAACTCATTTTAAAACCCTGTGCTGCTTAAGTCACTGTGGAATGTGAGATGGTAGAGTATGAGTACCTTATTCTTGATATCATTGTTGCTTGGAGAATTTATTTAAAAATTCTAGCTACCATCCTCAGTGTTTTATATGCCTGATAAGCCTGAAAATATTAATAATTATAAATGCTATCTGCTCTGTATTGAGTTTGTTCAAAATGAGTTAGACCCTTGTTGAGGGATTTATCATGCTCCTAAGATCAAGACATTTATTCAGAAAGATTCACTCTTCCGAAGTATTATTGCATTAGAGGCATGAGCTATGTAAAAATAAGGATATTTCGAGGAAATAAAAAGGAGCAAGTGCTCAATAACCTCGCAGAAAAAATGGACAAGTGTCCGGCAGTAGAATTAGGGGTACCTCGGTATCCACTTAAATGAAAAAAAGAGAGAAGAGAAAAGAAGAAAACGATAGCCCATGGTCCCTCTAATAAGCAATATGCCAATAAGAGTTGACAAGTTTTTAATTTCCAAAGTCTTTGATCTAAGAGTATGGCATTCCTCTCCTCGGATCCCGTTTTGATCAGGCAAAAAATGCAAAGTAAGTATGCTTGAGAATTTTTGCAAATTAAAACAGCCTGAGTGAGATATATAAAAGATAAATGAGTGACCTGAGAGCCTATGAGGATAAAGGTATGCAAAAACTCCAAGTGACAGGATTGGAAAGAAAGGACCTCTACTCTTAACCATATATTTTCCTGACTACAGTACACACTGAATTTTTTACACCATGCAGGTATGAAGAAAATGCTTTACAATGTTTTAACCCCAGATATTTTTTTTAACCATCCTTTTCTCGAGGACGAGTAAAAGCCTAAGTATGGGGGTATTTGTTGACGGTTCTTAAGTATCAATTTTAATTATCAAATAAACAAGGGAAATGACCAATATACAAACAACACCTAGAATTAGGGTTTGATCTGACAGAATTCTACGAGTTTTGTTGTTTATCTGTTTCTGCAGGGGGTTATCAGGAAATAAGGAAGAAAGGCCCACATGTCGGGATTACATAGAGATATCAACGCACCGCGCAATTTTCTACCAACTAGAAGACTCCAGAAGCCACGAGAACAAAGCAGAGACCGAACGGGGCCTGGCCCAGGGCGCCCGCCCTAGGGACCAAGGCGCCCGCCCCCCTTTGGACTCCAATCAGAACTCTTTTCGCGGACCAAGCTCCACCGACCTAAAGGATCAAGGATAACCGTTCAATCAATGTCGGTTTGATCCGACGGCCCACGTTCACCTGAGGGGACTATAAAACCAGACCCCCTGGCCCCTAGAGGAGACAAGTTCATCATAGAGTTGAGAGGTGCCCTCGAAGGATAACCTCTCCTCTAAATAGATTTTTTTAGGGCTTAGCATCCAATGTGAGTAGAATTAGATCTTCTAGTTTCTACTAGATTGAGAGAGATAGAGTGGAGGTGTAGATCGGAGGAAGCCCGGCCTGTCGGTGTCTACTCCGAGGTTGTACCTGCGGGATCAAGTTCTCCTAACCCGAAGCTTGCTCCTAGAATTCTTCAGTATTTAGACTTCTAAATTCTAGTAAGTTCTTGCTTTATTGTTCTTTGATTTATGAGTTTACTTTAATCTCTTCGCGTAGAGTTTAGAGTAATCATCTCTAGCGTAGACGTGGTGTTTGGGCTAGGATACTCATAGATATCCCCTGACTAGCTGGACCGTGGTAGTAGCGAGGAACGTGACATTTCCGAGTTACCTTTGCAAACCATATCTCGTTAGCAGGAAGGATAGGGTTTATAGGTGCGGGTTGAACATCCTCTGTGGTGTCTAGATTCCGTAAGCTTCCCCAACAGAATAGTAGATTATCCTTACCAAGGTTAGAAAGAGACTACGGTTGCAGTCTTCTCTATATATCACTCACATCGAGAAACATTCTTTGTAGCCTAAAGGTTAGTAGTAATAGACTGGGTTAGTCAGATGCACTCTTTCTCCTAGTGGTAAAAAAATAAATACGATACTCTGGATAACATCCCGGGTGAATTGCTCACCGATATCCGTGCGCTTGCGGATCAATTCCTTATTGCGTTCCCAAATATCAACAGGGTGTACAGTTCCCCAATAGAGATCGGCTGAGTCCTATTGCTCACGCCCGTGACGATCGAGTCATACTCAGGGTCGTTTAGCCCGGTGAGGATGTACGCTATGAGCTCATCATCTTCAATTCTTTTGTCGGCCGATGCCATGTCATCAGCCAAGCCCTTCATCTTCGTGAAGTACTCGTTCATGGTGGAGCTCCCCTTCGTCGCCATTGCCAGCGCCATACGTGTGGAGACCAGATGCGCACGGCTTTGAGAGGCGAACATCTCTTCGATGTGCGCCCATGCAGATGCCGACGTCACCTTTATGGAGACTTGTGCGGCGATGTCCCATCCAAGATTGAACAGGAGATAACTCAGGACCGTCTGGTCCTTTGCTCCCAGGACGAGTACTCCGGATTGGCCACCGGAGGATCACCTTCCTTCGCATCGGCCTTCGGCGAGAGGAACCAATCTGGAGCCGCCGCCGCCGGCTCGATGAAGCCGTCAAGTTGTGCCCCCTTGATGGCGGCTATGACTTGTACTTTCCAAAGCACATGGTTGCTGCGCGAGAATTTTTCTGCAGGTGGGATGAGGAAGACGCCGATGGCGGCTGCCTGCGCTGCGGAAGAAGCAAACGCCATGGATGTCCACTGGGACTATGAGGCTCTTGATACCATGTAAAATTAGGTTAACGAGGATGCCATTGCCAGCCCTCGGTTCCGTGTTAATATAGGCAAGGAGAACAGCCCTCCTGCGGTGGCGTACAAGAGGTTACAAAAACCATATCTCGGTTGGTTACAAAGAAACAATCTAGGCCTATAATTGTGGAACTACCATATACAAATGATCCTGTACTATATATATATATAGGAAATATCCTATTTTAACAAATGTCACTGCCTCAGTGGTGTGGAGAGCAATTTTCCTTTTGCAGGTTTGAAGGGCATTTTGAGGGGGGTTATAGGTCATCTCTACAAATGAAATTTTCTGGTTTTTAGAAAGACGAGAAATTCTAAGGCGACAGAGGTTTTCTGATGCACTGTTTTGTGTTGGAAAGGTCCCTAGAACTCTTTTTATGCAAACCACAGTACATACCTTATAAACACCATGCTCAAATGACTCATGTTGTTGGTAGCTGAAACCAATGAAATATATGCATGCCTTTCTAAACTAGGTGTCATTAAAAAAAATAAACTAGTTGATTGGTAAGGTTATAAGTTAGTCTTTTACTAGACTTCTTATTTGGCTCAAAAATTGCTCGAGTACCATGCACTTCAGGATGAGGGAGTAGCCATTTAAAAGAGGCACGTGCATAGGGCATCAAATATGAAATATGATCCGTGGTGGTACTGGTAGGTGTGTAGGCGTGTAACCACGTTCGTTAATCTATATCTATTAATAAAAAGATAAAATTTAAGGGTTTTTTTTCGTCCATCCATTCTTTTTGTCTAACTTTTCCTATCTACATCTGTTGACAAGGGAATTAGGACAGAGTTGTTTATCCGATAGAGAGTCAAAATAGAAGATTGTTGCTGCATTCTCCATATTAAAAAAAAAGGAGATACAGAGGCAAACCGAAACCAGGATAGAGTTGTTAGAGTGTGTTTGGTTCACGTTTTCAACTTGGCCTGGCTAGCCAACTAAACCAGGGTACCCCAAGCCTGGCTCTCGCAATGCAAGAGACAGTTGTTTAGTTGACTTGTCTTAGCTAAGCCTGGATTGCTTTGATCATGTTTGGTTGTCTGGTCAGCTTGAATATAGTCACCTCTTCCTTGTTCTGGTAGCTTCACCTCTTTGAGGCATTACATCGAACAGTTGGTGAGCGATGCTCTGCCTTGACGATGCTGCACAGACAAGCTCTGCCTCCGGCCATGGCTACCGATGCTGCAGATTTCCGCAGCGTGCGCCCCGACCAGCTTGCTGCTCACGACGAGCTCTGCTCCACCAGACCACGACGGCTCACCACCGCGGTATCCCGTGCGTGCAGGACGCCATGCCCGACACCGGAAGCAACCACCACCGCGGCATCCCGCGCGTGCAGGACGCCCATGGCGCGTTCCCAGATGCCCAGATCGGCATCCTGCAGCAGCAGCAACAGGACGTGGAGGAAGAGGAGGACCTCGGCACCGCTGACACGGCCACCGTGCGGGTGCTGCACGGGCAGCTCCTCCTGGACAGTGGTGTGACAACGCCGACGCCGAGCTCGACGGGGGAGCTGGTTGCAAGCGTCGTCATGTGCCAGCGGAGCTGTAGACGAGCGTGGATTTGGAGGTGGGGGCGGCCGTCGGAGTCCGGTGGTGGTTGCCGGCTTGGAAGGAGGGATTCAGAGTCCACTGTCGGAGTTTCTCCCACCGACCGCTTGACGAACTCCGATGGCGGCGTGGTGTCCCTCCACACACCTTGCTCCAGGCACGGCCGTCGGAGTCCTAGGCGCGGGCCAGATCTGGAGCTTGCCGCTCAGTGCGATGGGGGGAGGAGGAGGAGGAGGCTCGTCGGTCGGTGGGGTGGAGGAGGAGGAGGGCTCATCGGGCGGTGGGGTGGAGGAGGAGGAGGAGGGCTTGCCAGGCGGTGGGGTGGTGGTGGAGGAGGATTCGTCGGCCGAAGTCGAAGGGAGAGAAGAAGACCGAAGGTGATGGTAACCGTCACTCACCCTGGCCAAGCCAGGCTCCGCGAGAACGCCCGAATCGAGCGTTTCCGGGAAACCATCTAATTGGTACAGAATGGGCTTGGACAAGCCTGACTACCAGCCCAAACAGGGAACCAAACAAGTCTAAGTTGTATTATGGAAGCCTGGCTAGAGCCTAGAGCAGGGAACTAAACACACCCTTATTTGACAGAGAGTCTAAATAGAAGATCGTCGTTGCATGCTAGCAAGCAACTTAGTGTCAAGTGCAGTCTGGCTTTGTAGGATTGAATCCTTAACTTTTATTTAATTATTAATAAATAAATATTTTGACCATAAAATATTAATGTAGTTTTGATAAGGAATAAAATTTATTTTATGAGTCCATATCAAAAGGAAATGTGGAAGCAAGCAACTTAGCATCAAATGCATATGGATTGAACCCTTATCTTTTTTTTAATTATTAATAAACAAATGTTTTGACCACAAATTGTTAATGTAGTTTTGATAAGGAATAAAATTTATTTTTATTAGAATTTAAATAAGTGATCCAACTAATCAACCTGTGAACTAAAATTTTTAAGTAGTTCTAAGGTAACCAAAATAAATCTATCTCTAAGCCATATGCATATAATAATGTGATTCTCGACGTGGGCTACTATAAGAAAATTAAGAGAGATCTCTATTATAGTCATGAATGGATAGATCAATTCTTGCCACAAAACCCATTACCTACTTTGATCAGGTAATAGAATTACATATTTTTATAGGTCTTTAATAAAAATCATGTACGTAGAGATGTAAGTCTATCAACACAGTGATAGTATAAAAATTAAAGTTATAATATATTTATGACTAACTAATTTTATGCCTTACAACGAAAAAAATATCTACTAAAATTATATTTTTAATTCAAAACAGATTTAACATGATACTATTATATTATTGCTAATATTAACTTATAACGCATTCTGAGATGACATTATTATTATAAAATAAACTATACCTCATTATTCTAAATTCTAATAGGAAGTGAACAAAAAATAAGTATGTAACATTCTCATTTTTCTTTAAGGTTTAATAGGTCTTTTCTCTCTCGTTGCAACGTGCGGCCATATTTGCTAGTCATCTATAAACCATTGCTTGGTTCTAATAAAAATTCATGTGTTAGAAACAGTAGCACAAATTTAAGTTACCAAAACTGTGTGCTGAAGCCCTTCAATACCTAATAAAATCTAGCATTTTCCTTAACCTGATTCACCGTGATAAGTCCCCAACTTCATATGCTGCCCATGCTTCACCGTCATGCACTCATGCAGTACAAGTGACTTGCTTCCAACGACCGAGTATGATTAGACTTTTAGAAAAATAATAATATTAACATTTGTATCTTCAATTATCTACAATAAAAATATATTTTATAATTAACTTAATCATATTTAGTATGCATCAAAAAAGTTGTAGCTTACGTAAGTTAGGTGGTAATAATAATGAGTATATTTTGGTGGTAGTGAGTACTAACCATAAAAGATTAGTATCTTTTCATCCCACTGGCTTCTTACAACTACTAGTAGCGTGCCCGTGCTAACGCTACGGTAATTTTTGGTTGTGCAAGTTAGAACCACCTAAATATAGCACAAGCTAGGTACTCCCACAAATTACATTCCAATGGTTTTCTTTATAGATAATCACATTGTAACTACACTAATTACAATACGACTACATGTATAATTGGAACTTGCCATGAATCCTGACCTAAGGAGTGGAAACAACCACCACCGCATCAACATCACATGTAGCATTAGCATACTGCATACTTAATAAATAAATATGTGGTAAATAAATACATTGTGTCTTTTAAAATTAATTTCTTGGAAGAAAACAAAGAAAAAAATTTAGGAGTCAGTTTGCACATCGTTTCTAATATACTCCCTCCATCCCAAATTGTAAGTCATTACAAGAATCTTGGAGAGTCAAACTATCATAAGTTTGACCAAATTTATATGATAAAATAATAATAATAATAATGATACCGACTAAGTATCATTATATTATTTCTTAATTATATTTTCATCGTATGCTCACCTTATGTTACAAATCTTAGTATTTCTCTCTATAATTTTGGTCAAACATGAAAATGATTTGACTCTCCAAGATTCTTGGAATGACTTACAATTTGGAATGAAGAAAGTAATTTACATATGAGGTTATGAATTCAAAACATGAGACTATAATAATTTTTTTACACACAAAAATCTCATCTCTTGGATGTGTTCCAATATTTTCCATTGAGTATGAAACTCGACCTGCACCCACACAAAAATCTCATCTCTTGGATGTGTTCCAATATTTTCCATTGAGTATGAAACTCGACCTGCACCCAAACCTTTTGTGAGTCTTGTCTATTAGTAACACAACAAATCTTGTCTTTAAGGTGGAATGTTAGCACTCTTGGATGATCTTGACTCAAATGATCATTAATAGGTAAGAGGGATATTGCTAATCTGTTGATCGAGTATCACGCTGGTTCGACCTGCCACATGAAGTGAAGTGCAATGTAAGGAACCCAACCACGTTGACACCTCGGTGACGACAGGGCACCGCCCCGCAACTCCCTTCGCCGACCATGCCCCCTCCTTTGGATCCCCGACGACGAGCTCCTCCGGATTCCAACCGCGCCCCTGCTCACCCATTCCCCAGCCATGCCCTGTTAAAGTCCTCAACATACGTGACCGCCTCGCCCCATGTTGATGTCATTTAATCATGGCATTTTTTATGAACAAGGCAAGCCTTCCAAGGAAAAATGTGAAAATGATATAATTTGTGTTAACCTTTTCATCGTTTGAGATATTAGTTGAATTGACTTGTAGCTATGAGATCCACAAAAAAACTAAAAGAAGGTTCATGCCAGTTTCTTGTGTTTCAACAATATTTCAAAGGTCGCAGAAAGGAGCTGCAGTCACCCCTACTGAATCTACTGGTTGCTTCAATCTCTCACTCTTCTCTTCTAGATAAGTTCCTTCTTTTTCAGAACTATGAACAATGAAAATGAAAGTACATTGATCAGGTCATAAAATACAAGACAATGCCAACCAGATTTTAAAATGGCCAGTTCTCTCGTTAAACTAAATATCAAGATCACCTTGAAATAGTTGAGCAAAAACATAAAAAACAGAGCTTACCAGGGGCAGAGCATGTTGCACCAAATAATTGTTATTTGCAGCTCATTATGGTTGAATCTTTCCCTAATATATAATTATGAAAATTTCAGTCCACCATATTTTTATATGTCCGCCAGTCTGAAGATTAATTAAATGATGCTCCTCTCGTTCGGATCTGGTTTCCTATTATTTTTAGCTCTTTTTTTTCTGTTTATGGCACGAGGACTCCTAGTCTAATTGGGTTAGGCGAAAAAAAGGAAAGTTATGGGCTGAATCTAACTTCGAAGCCTAACATGAGTTTAAACCAATTTTAGACCGAAACAAGCGAATGGTTGGGCTCGACCAAAATCCAAAATGACCAGAAATTTTGCCTTTCTATTATTAGAGAAGAAGAAGAAGGAAGTACAAATTAGGACTTCGATTTTTCTTTTGCCTCCGATTGACATCTAACTAAATAAAGAAAGCGGAGCAAAATAAAGAACATAATTCTTATCCTTTTCTATTTGACTATTAAGAGTTCTATTTAGAATACTTAGGATGTGGGGAATCTATTTATATTAGGACTCCTACTCCATATTGGTTTAGACGCAAGTTATTCTAACTCGTATGAGCATGAGTCCAGATAAAAGAAACTCCCCACCGTTAGGAAGACAGACAAAAAAATGGATGGACGAAAAAAAAGCCTAGAATTTTGCCTCTTTATTTTTAGGTTTATATATATAGTGGTGCCATGTCAGATTATTAATTAAAATAGTAAAATAATGCAAACAAAAATTATTACTGATCTAACTTATTTGTTGCAAGGCATGCGTAAAAGCAAATCACTTGACAGCCAATTCGCAGAAAGCAGGATCACCAACACATTTAGAGTCGTATCATCTCAATTGAACTCCACCGTACAGTTTAGGCAAGACCAAAAGGTAGCCATTCAAACATAACTGTTTAATCCAAGATCATAACGTTACATGATGTCCAACAGGCTCTACTAATGTCCAGCGTGCTTTGTCATCAGGTTGTAGTTCATGGATGCATTTGGTTTCTGAATTTTTTTCCCGAGATTTGGTTCTGAAAAATAGGAGTTACCGTGTTTCGAAACCAGGCTCGTTGGCGTCTGTGGTGCGGCCATGCGGGCGAGCAAGGGGCGTTGAAGCCTCGGTGACGATACAAACAATACTGAGCATTAGATTGCGTTGAAGCCTATCAGAAAGATACGTGAGCCATTGATTTAAATGTTGCTGCATTTCTGGGGACATATTTTGGAGTGTACGGAGGAAAAATCATGACTGTAGGGATCAAAATTGTGGGTGAACTTAGTATAATTTCAATGGTCCATCATAGTATAGACTAGTATAGTGCCCGTGCTAACGCTATGACAATATTCAAATTTGCAAATTATAACTGAAATATATTTAAATTAAAACAAACCAAATTTCATTGCAGAAAAGGCAATATAAGTGTTCCAGGTAAGAAAGAACCATTATCCATGCCAATGATAGGGGCAAAACAATCCTGACAATTATGCAAGCATCTTCCATATATGGGGACTATTATGCTACAACAATCTACTATGGGCACACTCCTAACTTCCTAAGAAAAGTAAGGTCATCAATAATATAATTTTATTTCAGCTATATCCTCTGGTTAATTTTATCCCCTTCCAAAGATTGCAAAGAACAATTGTGCGCACATTCGTCATCAGCACTGCAATTTAAGACAGACGAATCACTTATTAGCCACACTCTTGGAAGGAGAGGAATCAAGAAGGGCAAAATGCCAGCAAATTAGGGTTCAGCCTAGTGGAATTAAAATAATTGAAAAATTTTGCTGTGGGGCACTCGGATTATGCAAAATTGGTTTTGGGACACTGAAACCATTTTTCTTTGCTGTGGAACATTATTTTCTTTGCTGTAGGACACTAGACGGTGTGTTACAGCTAATATTTTTTTCTCCAGTGTCCCACGACTAATTTCGACAATTGTTAGTGTCCTGTAGCAAAAATCATCAGCTAGAGAAATGCATATCCGGCCATTGTTCAAGCAAATTTACAAATTAGTCATGACAAAGGATTAACAAAAATAGGGAGAAAATTGCAACATAATTAAATCATATATCTTGTTCAAGTCCAGAAAACTTCACCGTGTTGCAGGTAATAATGAGTATATTTTGGTGGTAGTGAGTACTAACCATAAAAGATTAGTATTATTTTCCAATCATCTTTTCATCCCACTGGCTTCCTAAAACTATTGTTAGATCATTCAAACAAGGAAAAAGTCTATTTTTCCTCTCTCAACTTTTGCTAACGTCTATTTTCTCTCTCCGAACTCTAAAATTAGGTAAATCATCTCCCTCAACTTTTGAAATAGTGTGTTTTACTTCCCTTGCCCAGTTATAAGCGGTTTTAAAGGCAGTTTTGTCTTATTTATTTATTTTGATTGAATCTTTAAAAAATTATAGTAAATAACTAAAAAAATCATAAAATAAAAAATCTAGTTTTGTTGGACTCTACATGACACAGTGAATATATAATATGGTATGTTTTAGTATAAAGTTTTTGCTGTAAATTTTGATCTATTCTTTTCTGTAATTAATTGGAATAATTTATAACTGCAGTTTCTATAGTTCAATTGTGATAAAATTTTATAGTGACCTAATTATTGTATGATTGAACTGTAGTAAAAATTTCATACTCATTTTTTCTGGAATACGCAGGAGAGCTGCGTATCATTGCATTAAGATATGAGAGAAAAAATTTTATCATAATTGGATTATAGAAACTGCAGTTATGAATTATTTCAATTAATTACAAAAAATAATAGATCAAAATCTATAGCAAAAAAATTATACTAAAGCATACCATACGTTCACTGAAATAAAATTAGTTTTTCTATTTTATGATTTTTTTATGATTTACTATAATTTTTAAAGATTCAGCCAAAATAAAAAGAAAGAAAAAGGCAAAAACCACTTTCAAAACTATTTATAACGAAGAAAGTGAGGTAAATGCACAGTTTCAAAAAGTTAAAGGAGGTGGTTTGCTTGATTTTGAAGTTTAGAGAAAAAACGAACTTTCGCAAAAGTTAAGAAAAAAAAGTGGATTTTTTTTTTCATTCAAACAAAGAAATATGTCAAGTGCCCAAAGCTCTAATCCAGCCCATCATAACCTAGCTAATCTAAGCAAAGATGTTCAAACCCATCGAGAATTTCTTGTGCGTCGGAGGATACCCAAAACGAAACGTCTCCGTGTCCGTGAGCATCCACACCTCCACTCAGCGCACCAGTTATTGCTGCACTAGCCAGTAGCCTGCCGAGTGCCGACGACTCGCCGGCGTGCGGTGCGGCGCCCTCGTTGCAAGCAAAGCAAGCGCAGGCGCAGTACAAACAGCAGGAGCACCTCATCGCACGCAGAGGGACCAGATATGCTCTCTGCGCTCCTCGGCGGCTACCTGACCGCCTACCCGCCGCCGCCTCTCCCACCCGCAACAGCAGCAGCACCAAGCCCGAGCGCGCGTCTCCCGGCTCCCTTCCCTGCTCGCCTCAGGCACGCGTCCCTCCACGTCGCCCGACGGCGCGCGGCGGGGGCGGGGGAGGCGCTGAGCGCGTCAACCGCCTCGGAGGGCGACGACGAGTACGAAGCGGCGGCGGCGCTGCAGGAGGAAGGGTTCCCGAGCTGGACGGGCGGCGGCGAGGAGGAGGAGGAGGACTACGACCACGACCCCGAAATCGGAGACATTATGGGGGACTATTTCGACGACCCCAAGAAGGCCCAAACCCGCGTGGGCTCCCCTGTCTCTTCTCTTCTTCGTTCTGACGAATGCACAATTTGGTGTTTGCTTTACGCCCTGTGCTCGCTCTCGTGCAGATGGAGGATAGGATAAGAAAGAAGCGCCACAAGATCGTGCAAACCAAGACCGGCTCGCCCAACCCCATGAAGGTCGTCTTCAACAAGTAATGTGCTCCTCTGATGCTGCCATATATTTGTACAGTGTGCAAAATGCAGTTAGCTAGATAGGACTAGTTTATACTTATACTGTGCAGTTTGAACTGACGAGTCTCCAAATTTTCATTTACAAAATTGGCCTCCTAAATAGATCTGTCAGTGTTAAATTCTTTTACTATATTTTTTGATAATGGAATAGAAGTATCACAGTCTCCACTCCAAGTGAAGTGATTCTTTAGCCGTTCATTATTACAATTGCTGCACTCGAAGCAAAAGCAAGCTCATAGGTGAAAAATAGCGACCCAACACCTTTAAAATAGTCTATGTGTACTTGACCAGCAAAAACCTCTATCGTGGTGACCTCCAAAGCCACTTCTGAGCATGATTCTTTTACAGTATATTGTTAACCATGATCTCATGAAAAGTACTTCTGAGCACGAGCCCAATGTCGTATGTGAGATGTTGGATCAACTATTGGTGAAAAATCACAAAGTTTAGATCTCGAGTACCTTATAATGTTCAATGAAGAAGTCAAACTATTGACAACCATTTTGAGATCTTTCTTGATTGCTTAATGGAGTTTTGCTGGTTTCCTATTCTAGATTTGACTTCTCCAATTCATATATATGGTTCGAGTTCTACAATGCTCTGTTGCCAAAAGATGTTACCTTAATTTCTGATGTGAGTTCTTTCTCTTTATTTTTTCCCAACAGGAAGTATTTTCCACACTTATAAAAGAAGCATAGTATGTATCAAATCTATACGCATGTTTGCTCATGATGTTGCAACTTCCCTTTTATTGTGCTTGCAGTCTCTGCGATCGTGGCATATAGTTGGCCGTCTTGGTGGCTGCAATTCTATGAATATGCAGGTATAATGGTTGGACCACATTTATGCTGTCTGAGGCCTTGTTCAGTTCGCAAAAATTTTCAGATTTGACACTGTAGCACTTTCGTTTTTATTTGACAAACATTGTCCAATTATAAAGTAATTAGACTTAAAAGATTCGTCAAGCGATTTACATATGAACTGTGCAATTAATTTTTGTTTTCATGTATATTTAATGCACCATGCATGTGCCACAAGATTTGATGTGATGGGGAATCTTGAAAATTTTTGGGAACTAAACAAGGCCTGAATGTCATTTTGGACAACCTTTTTTTGTTTTCTTGTCACGTCTTTCAAATGTAGTAAGGAAACAAAGTGGTTGAAATGATACTAGTCAGGGTAACATAATCCTTCCATTAGTAAGAATGTAAAACTCTGACCTCCATTCTTTTCTTCAAAATGTTGGTAAGTTAAATGATTTGATCAAACTTCTATGCTTTGAACTAAGGGCTTCAAAAGTTCTTGTTTATTTTACAGTTATCGCAGTTGCCTTTAGATTGTAAAAGGCCAACTTATGATGCTCTTGAAGGAGCTAACGTCACTCCGACGTCCTTTTACAACATTGGTGATCTTGAGATTCAAGATAATCTAGCACGAGTATGGTGTGTAATATTTCTCTTCTAAGCTGGCTTTACAAACTGTAGACTGTAACCTTTTTATGTTGTCATGTGAATTATCGTAACTCATTGAACTAGGTCTCATCCATTTCCCGGTCCTCAAATTATTGATTACTATCATCTGTTCTCACATCATTCTGGATTACAAACACTAACTGTTTGGGTTGACAAGCTTATGAAAAATACCATAAATACGAAAAGAGATTTATCACATTCTAGACTCTCTGTATTCTAATATTCATGACATAAGTTCCATCAATGTGGGTTTAATCATGAAAAATCATTTTTAGGTGATTTATGAATTTGTGGTGCAGTAAGCCTGCTGGACCACTTTGGCTAAAAAAAATACTGACTACCATTTAATACTAGTACACTGCAATCCTATGGCTTTCTAGAAAGCTGTAGCTCTATCCATGCAATTGTATCTTTTTGCACCATGTATGTTCGAAAAAATATTTATTCCAGAGAAAATATGCAGATGCATACCTTTTCAATTTCTAATCACATTGATTTAACCCATGACTCTTTATTTTCATATTATTAACTTGCCCAGGGTAGACATTGGCATTCATGAGCCATTGCTTTTGGACATCCTGCTTAATGCCTTAACAACGATAAGTTCAGAGTAAGAACCAGACTTTTGAATTGTCAATATTTTGGTAATTTATTTACTTGTATTATGTTATTTCTGCTCATCAGGATCTGGTTTCTAACATATGGTGCACTTCTATATTTATATCTTGCTCTGGTTTTCTGTTTGGCGCCTCTAAAAATTAAAAGTATGTGATGTGGCACAACTTGAGTCCACTGCAACCTGTCCCACAGGAATGCAGTATGTTTTGCCGAACTGCCATGTTTGTGAGCCCTGTGTTCCACAGCTTATACACTTTTCTTCTGTTATAGGAGGAGAAACAAACTGTACGTTTTATTTTAACTGAAGGGAAGTAGTAACTACTGATTTGGAATGTAATCCTTGCTAGAAAGGTGTTCCTGTAGTAGGGCAAGATTGGGCTTGTGGGGTTTGGCACACCATTATGGAGGAGCACACTTTTTTATTGCCTCATCATAACTCAACATAGTGTTGTACTGTTGTTACTCATGAAAAATAATATGCGAGCTGCCTCTTATCTTAATGCCTCATTTGTTCCAGATTAATTGTGTCTATGGGTGTGTGGGGGGGGGGGGAGGGGGGGGGGGGGTCCAAGCTGACACTACTTAGTGCTTACTGTATTTGGTCATGTTAATTTGTTATCATACTCCTGTGTCTCATCCGTTCTTCTGTTTGATTTTTTACAGTCATGTTGGTATTAAGCAAGTACAGTTTGGAGGGTTAGAGTTTTTGAACTGGAGTGAGGACTTGAAAACAGAAGAAGTTGGATATAGTGTGTGCAAAATCTAAAATAGCACGATCCTGAGATTTGCATAAGCAGCTACTGTTTTAGCTAAAACGCAAATACAGCATCTGGTTCCAGAACGTAGGGTTTCAACCACCTTGATCCTGCAAATGAGAAGAAAAATGGTGACAACACAATGGATGAAAAGTTGATGTCCAAGCATATGAACTTCTGAAAAGAGGTTGCGGTCCTTACAGGACTCTGCAAGCTACTCATCATTGGTAATCCTTTTGGATGCATGTAATATCCCAGGTCCTCTGATGTACAACGTCTGGATTGTTACTCCACAATCTGACACTAGCTGGTAGGTGAAAACTTGTAAAATTATGTTTTCTTAGGGCTTGTTTGGTACAGCTCAGTTTCACTGCAAATGAGAACAAAAATGGTGAGAACACAGTAGTTGAAAACCTGTTGCGGTTTGCGTTTATCGATATGCATAAATATAGTTCTTGTGAAACAATTGTTCAATGTGCAAATACAGTAGATTCATGTGATTATGCTAAACTGAAGTACATACAAACTGAAAATACAATAGATTCATGGGCCGAGTCCAATAGCAGGCACTGAGAGCAAGGGAGAAGGCAAGTCAGGGGAAGGAAACTGGTGCTGGCAACCATGGAGGAAGCGGCGGCTGTGGTTCTGGACGAGTGTGGGTTCAGTGGGGCGCTCATTGCGCGGCTGCGCGCAGAGTGGAGGCTGTTGTGGAGCGTCGTGGACACAGGGAAGGGGCAGCACGGTGGCGGCTATCAAGAATTGTACTCCCTCAGTATCGCAAACAAAGTCATAACGACACGGTTTTTAAAGTCCAACTTTGACTCTTTATTTTTTATAAAAAATATTTATTAAAAAATGATATATATATATATAGACACCCATAAAGAAAGTACTTTTCAAGACAAGTCTATTCATATGTTTTTCATATTTTTAAATTTAATAATTTAAAAGTTATTCATAATTTATATTTCTAAAGTTTGACTTAAACTTTGTTCAAAACGACTTTCTTTATAGGTACAGAGGGAGTATTTTATTATTATTATTGAGTTGCTATCTCAGAATTGTAGATGGAAAGGGCGACGGCATTCGGTGAGGCAAAGGCGAGATGCCGAGACTAGTGGGGAAACAATATCTAGTACATAGTTTTATAAGTGAAGGAGTTAAATAGACAACCAATCAAAAGTTGAGAGGTTTATATAGAGTTTTTTTTCAAAGTTTGATGAGGGATCAGATGATAAAACTGCTAGTTTATGGCGAGACTATAGAATGTCACCTATCATAACCAACATTTGACGGGGCATGTGCTTGTGGCATCATGCAACTGTCAAGATAGTACCAGCAACGCCTCTGCTAGTGGTAAGTTAGGGTTTGGCCGTCTCCCTCGGTTCTAGATCTCGACGATTGAAAGGTCCAAATGGCTAGAGGGGGGTGAATAACCTATTTAAAATTTCTACAAACTTCACTAAGCAAGTGAGTTAGTAAAACAAATGGCGAAGCAACTCTAGCTCTAGCTCAACTAAGCTATGCTAGCCACCTATACAAACTAGTACAAAGCTAAACACTAAAACACAATAACAAGAGAAGGCTAGCTACACTCCCAAACAAGAAGACTAAACTAAACAAGCTAAACAACAAGCAAGGTATACAAGTAAGTAAAGGAGTGGAGAGTGATTGTCATACCAACGTTGTAGAGTAGAGATATAACCAACCAACCAACGTTGTAGAGTAGAGATATAACCAACCAATCACTCACAATCACAATCACAATAGATAATCCTCGGCAAGAGATGACACAAGATTTTTTACCGAGGTTCACTTGCTTCCCGGCAAGCTACTCCTCGTTGTGGTGATACACCCACTTTGAAAGGATCAAGATGCCCAAGAGGGGGGGTGAATTGGGCTTCTCTAAAAATTTAAGCAACCTATAACCTCCAATTCAACCCCTTGTGCCTAGTGTGACTAGAGAGCTACCGGATAAAAGTTTTGCAACCTAGTTCCAATCCTATTTTAGCATGGCAATTCTAAGAATGTAAAAACACAAAGTAATTGCACAAAGTAAATGCTAGAAAGTAAAGGAGTAGTGGAAGAAAGTGCTCGACGATGTTTTGCCGAGGTATCAGAGAGTCGCCACTCTCCACTAGTCCTCGTTGGAGCACCCGCGCAAGGGTCTTGCTCCCCCTTGGTCCATGCAAGGACCAAGTGCCCTCTACGAGCTGATTCTTCGACACTCCGTCGCGGTGAATCGCCCAAAACCGCTCACAAGCTTGACACGAGCCACCCACAAGAACTCCGGGCGGTCTTCGTACCTCCAATCACCACCGAACCGTCTAGGTGATGGCGATCACCAAGAGTAACAAGCAAAGAACTGTCACTTGACCCAAACAAGGCACTAGAGAGTGGTGGATGCACACTTAACTCTTGGAATTCAACTAGAGAAGGATTCTCACAAGAAATCTCTCAAATCTCAATCCTCTCTAGGCTCTTGCTACTCTCTTGCTCCACAACAAGTTTCTCAGATGTTCAAATGGGCAAGAGAGCTCTCATGGACGAGGTGGAGGAATATAAATACACCCCACGAAGTCCAAGGGTCGGCCAACCATTTTCCACAGAAAACGGGGTCACCGGACGCTGTTGATGTTGCACCGGACGCTCTGCACCGAGTGTCCGGTGACACTTCAACAGCTAACTATACTGTCTCTGACACGTCACCGGACGCTACTTCCCAGCGTCCGGTGCTCCGGGGATTTTTTTCAACCTCCCTGAGTTTAAGACCGGACGCTACCCGTCGCGTCCGGTGCTCGGGGAGAGTTTACAAACTCTCTGGGTATGGGACCGGACGCTACTCGGTGAGTCCGGTGCTAGCGTTCGGTGCCTAACCCTAGGCACCACATCCTCCAACGGCTAAGTGACCTCACCGGACGCACTCACAGAGCGTCCGGTGCAGCGTCCGGTGCCTACTTAGGCACCCTAACTTCATCGAAACGCGACCGTTCCAAAACAAAGTTGGTTCCTCTCAATCTAAGGACTATCTCTGAGCTACCTAGTGCTAGGTTTACCAAGTGTGCACCACACCTAAACCTAAAGCCTTGCCTAAGTCAAGCTACTAGATTAAAGCCCCTCTTAATAGTACAGTCAAAGGAAAACAAAGTCCTAAACTACTCTAAGTGCCCTTCTTCACCATATGGCACTTAGACCTAGTCTAGTCTTGACGATGTCCATCCATCCTTTGAAAACCAAAACGATTTCCACTATTAAGTAGGCATGTACGTCCCTATTCATCGAGTACCTATTACCATGACCTCACTAATGACTTTGCCTCTGCAAAACACACGTTAGTCACAGTAATCAACATTGTCATTAATCACCGAAATCATTAGGGGCCTAGATGCTCTTTCAATCTCCCCCTTTTTGGTGATTGATGACAATAACCTCGAGTATGAAAGAGAATGAGGTTTTCAAATGACTTGGTTTCTATAAGCATGAGACAATAAGAACAAAAGGATTAGGCATGCTTATATCAACCAAGTCTACCATCCTGCATCCAAATATGTGAGATGTATACAACAGGATATCAACACATATGGCTCATAGTACATCGGAGTAAAAACGCGGAAGCAAAGTAATATGAGCCAAACACATGACATAAAGATATCACAGATGGGCATAAGTCATGTCTCACGATCATAAAAGTATCTCACAAGAGTATCTCACACAAATGCAATGCATAAACGTAAATATGATGCATGGAGTAGCACACAAAATAATCAAAGAGCCCCCACTAGCTAGCCCTAGCTCCCCCTGACTGACATACTCTCACTCTCTCCCCCTTTGGCATCAAGCGCCAAAAACCTCAGACGACAGAGGTGGAGGCGGAGCAGTGGAGTCCCTCGGCACGGCCTGAAACTGTGCTGCGTTGTCTGATCCATTGGCCGTCGAGTCGGAGGAGATAGAGTGACCCTCTGAAGCTGCATGTGCTGGAGAAGCGGTCTGGGTTGGCTCTATGGGCTCTGAAGCTGTCACGGGCTGTGCTGGCTGCTCAAGTCCTGCTGACGAGGCTGGCACGGACTCTGTCGCTGTAGCTGACGTCTCTGGTACAGTAGAGAAAGGGGCAAGCTGCTCAGATGAAGCTACTGACGACAACAGACACTCAATAGTGGTAAATGGGACCGTAAAGGCTGCAGGATCCTGTAGGGGTGAGGGAGTAGGGTCACCAGTCAGAGCACTGTAGGAGAAACTGATGTGCTGGCCTGCCGACGTATCCAACACAAGCTGTGACGCTGTCGCTGACTGAGGTGTAAAACCAGAACGTAGAGGCGTGAACTGAGGCACCTGCTCAAAGCCAGAAGAGATGGCACCCTGAGAAACCTGGTGCTGTGGTGTCGAGAATGGCTGACTCTGAGCAGGGAGCTGGAGCGGCGGCTGGGACTGACTCTGTGGCACTGGGGTAGGAGGCCTGACTGACGAAGTGCCTCGGAGCTGTATCTAAGGAAGCTGAATCCCTGAGGCGGCCATAAGAGCGGCCATCATCGTCGTCTGCTGAGCCTGGAATGCAAGCTGCTGCTCTTGGAAGGTCAGAAGCTATCTCTGGAGCTCGTCCTGCCTAGCCTACATGGCTACATTGATGGTAGCCTGATCCCTGTCTCTCCTAGCCTGCTCCTCAGCTGCCCTCCGCTGGTCGGCTCTCATCCCCTCTAGAATAGGAAGCAGAGCGGGGTCTGAAGCACTAGAGGAACCTCCTGCCTCGTGGTCGTGCGGCCTCGGAGGAAGTTCTGGCACTGGAAGACGATAATCATCGTCTGAGCTGTCTGAAGCGAAGTCAAACTCCTCCTGAGCCCTAGCGTCTACAAACGCCCCAATGGCGATATCCTGCTCCTCCTTAGTCTCTAGGACTGCTCCTAAACTGCGAGTGCCCCTAGGAGAAGGTGGAGGCACTTGGCCACGTGGTGCTCGAGGAGGTGGTGGAGCTCTAAGGTCGTGATGCACTCTCAGCATCTGCCGGAAGTCATAGTGAGGGAACACTGTGTCGAAGTCTGTCAGCTCTCTCTGCAAGTGAGCTGGGAGAGGCTCTGGCCTAGCACAAAGTATGAGCAGTGTGATCTAGTGTGCGTATGGCAGCTGACGACGACCCCTGAAGCTCTCTGAAATCATGTCCTCAATCTCTGACACTATCAAATCCCATAAATCAAACGGTGTCTTCAAGATCAGGTGAGCTACCAACCACTGCTGAATCCTGGTGAAGCCGTCTCTGTAGCCTGTCCTGGGAAAGAGCGTCTTCCTCAACACAAAGTCAAGGATCCTGGCTGGGCGAGTCAAGTCTCCCACTGTCCTGCTGGAGCCCTCTCCAAAAGGCCTACGGAAACAGGGAGTCACAAGGTCAACCGGTGATAGAG
This sequence comes from Sorghum bicolor, assembly GCF_000003195.3. NCBI lineage: Eukaryota > Viridiplantae > Streptophyta > Magnoliopsida > Poales > Poaceae > Sorghum > Sorghum bicolor. The sequence goes on along the minus strand of NC_012873.2, from coordinate 13,870,204 downwards.
CACCACTGTGAGGACGTCGAGGGGGCTCAAAGTTCCCGTAGCACAGCTGGTGGATCCTGGTAGGAGAAGCGGCCAAACCAAGCACCTCTCTGGCCCTCCGAGTTGTCACTCTGTAGTCTGTGTCTGCCAGTGCGTAGTGGATGTAGCTATGGTCTGGTGAAACCCACACTGAGGCATAGAACTCCCTGACCCACTCCTCACAATAAGTACCAGGTAAAGCAAGCAGCTCTGGGAGACCGATCAGATAAGTGAAGTACTGTCTGATATCCGCACCGACCACGTTCCCGAGCACCTCGAGATCGAGCACCCTATGCTCTCTGAACTGCGTCTGTGAGCGGACAAATGCCTCATACAGATCCTCCTGGATAACTGTATAGAATCTGGCACTAGCTCTCGGATCCCTGGTAGCTGGAAACCAAGTAGGAAAAGGAACGAACCGCAGCTCCTGGATCTCTCGAGCAGAGACCTGGGTGTAATCCTTATGTATTCTCACTGGCGCTGGACGTGGAGCTGAAGTGCCACGAGCTGGAGTAGAGCGAGCAGCGGAGGTAGACTGACCCTGTGTACCAGTCCTAGGGATGGCCTGAGTACGAGCGCGAGTCGACCTCCTGAGGGGCTGCTCCTGCTGCTGGGCCTCTGTCGGGCCCTCTGCCTGGGCCTCTGTCTCTGTCTCAGTCTCCTCCTGTGCAGACTCTGTCACATTGATCCTAACACGCTGACCTCCTAGCATGATGGTGCCAGGAGGAGTCCCATGAAGTGCCTCAACCTCAAGAACTGCACGCCTCTGCCGTGGCATGAGATCGGCCCCAATCCTCAGGGCACCTGAGCGTCCACCCCTCTCTGCTGCCTCAGTTGCTGCTGCCTCAGCTGCTGCTGCTACTGCCTCGGCCACCTCTGCCTCTCTGTCACTGGCCTTTCTCTTCTTTGTGGCCAGCTTCGTGCCTTTTCCCTTCTCTGCCGCTGACAGGCAACGGGGAGGATCGCCTCCACCATCACCTCCTGGAGAACCCCCTGAGCTGGCTGCCGGACCACTGACATTCTTGTAACGTGCCATTGCAAGAAAACTGCCTCTGAACGACTACCAACAACTGAGCAACTGACAAACTGCCAAGCGAGATCAACGCGCTACAAGAGATGGAATAGATAGGGTATACATAAGCAAACATAATGGCTAGAGGTGAGAAAACCCTATAGATCGCAAGATTAGATAAAGAACGGGTGCGAACGGCTTACAATCCAAAGACGAGACGCGTTCCGGACGAAAGATTACAATCGAAATCCGCCGAAGAATACGAATCGACTCCTCAAGGTGCTGCACAGATGAGACGAACCAGATCGAGATCAAAAACCTCATCCTAATCCAATGACACATATAATCAAACACCTTGAGGGCGCAGTTAAGAGAACTCACCCCAAACCCTTGAACTCACGCGAGAGGAGAGAATCTCTACCCAGGGAGGAAGGAGGGAGTCTCGGGGACGAGATCTGCGTGGGGGAGAAGAAGTCACCGGAGGAGAACTCGAAGATCTCGGCGGTGGTGGCTTCACGGCGACTGGGGCACGGGCGCGGTCACGGGGAAGAAAAAGAAACTGCCGAGCCAAACCCCCGAGGCGTGGGTTATATGGGCTGTCCGCGGGGTCACCGGACGCTCTTTATGTGGCACCGGACGCGTCCGATGACCACCGGACTTAAACACAGAGAGCTCCGCAGATGACCCGATCACCGGACGATGGCCACCGGACGCTTTCCTTAGCGTCCGGTGCCCTAGGGCATGCCTGGCTGAGCACCGGACGCACCTCACCGGACGAAACAGGGACACTGTTTCTGCGTCCGGTGAGTGCTTTCCAGCAGGCTCACCACACCGGACGCACCACAGCAGCGTCCGGTGCTTCATCGGGTGCACTCCTGAGCAGTTTTTCAACTTCGAACTTCGCCCGACTTTTACCCAACCAAGTTCCAACTTCAAGAAAACTCAAATAAACACAAATTGGAACTGGTATGAGTGACCTCTCTCAAACCCTCAAATTTTCACAAATATTTAGCCTTAGGTTTAGTAGTTTTTATGAAAATAGTCAAGTGAAAGCACCGAGGAGCATCGTGTGGCCATAAAGCTAGGGGTTTAAATCATAATGAGCTTTGAATGCTCCCCCTATATATGGACGAACACAGCGGATGCTCAAAGAATAACCAAAAAGAAACGGTCAACTAACAAGCATGCATATGATATGAGGTGAAATGCAATACTTGAAAGTAAACTAAAGCTTGTCAAGTTTGATCCAAGGTTAAGCTTTTTCACACACACAAGGGGGTTATCTTAACCATGTTAGACAAGCCCTACAGATAATTCTTTTTGTATTTTAGTTTTGGTATGCAAGATATGCAAAGCAAAAACTATTTACAAGGTCAACACACAACTTCATTTTTTAGTGAAGTTAGAAAGATCAAGCACATGAAGTTCATTTCTCAACATACAAAACCTAGCTTCATCTAGGGGTTTTGTGAAGATATCCGCCAATTGATTTTCCATTCCCACATTCTCTAGAGATATGTCACCTTTAGCAACATGATCCCTAAGGAAGTGGTGGCGGATGTCAATGTGTTTTGTGCGGGTGTGTTGAACCGGGTTGTTAGCAAGTTTTATGGCACTTTCATTGTCACACAACAAAGGTACTTTGTCTAGTACTACTCCATAGTCTAGGAAAGTTTGTTTCATGTAAAGTATTTGTGCACAACAAGCACCGGCGGCAATGTATTCCGCCTCGGCCGTTGACAAGGCAACACTATTTTGTTTCTTTGACATCCAAGAGAGAAGTGATCTACCTAGGAAGTGGCACCCTCTGGATGTGCTTTTTCTATCAATGCGGCACCCGGCATAATCCAAATCGGAATAGCCTACAAGTTTGAATCTTGCACCTTTGGGATACCACAAGCCTAGGCAAGGTGTGTATTTTAAATACCTAAGAATTCTCTTGACGGGAATCAAGTGAGATTCCATAGGCATTGCTTGATATCTAGCACACATACACACACTAAACATAATATCAGGTCTAGATGCGGTGATGTAGAGTAGACTTCCTATCATGGAACGATAGAGAGTCTTGTCAATTGGGTTACCTCCCTCATACAAGTCGAGATACCCATTTGATGCCATGGGAGTCTTGATTGGCTTGCAATCCATCATCTTGAACCTCTTGAGAAGATCTTGAGTGTACTTCTCTTGAGAGATGAAGACCCCTTCCTTCATTTGTTTGACTTGAAATCCTAGGAAGAAGGATAGCTCGCCAATCATGGACATCTCAAACTCCTTAGACATCAAATCACCAAATTCCTTGCAAAAATCTTCATTAGTTCAGCCAAAAATAATATCATCAACATAAACTTGGCAAATAAAGATTTCCCCATTTATTTTCTTGGTGAAGAGTGTTGTGTCAACTTTCCCAATCTTGAAGACCTTCTCAATGAGGAAGTCCCTAAGCCTCTCATACCAAGCTCTAGGAGCTTGCTTGAGACCATAGAGAGCCTTGGACAACCGGTAGACATGCTTGGGGTACCTAGGGACTTCAAAACCGGGGGGGTTGCTCAACATACACAAGCTCATTAATATAACCATTCAAAAAAGCACTTTTCACATCCATTTGAAACAACTTGATATCATGACTAGATGCATATGCAAGTAGGATACGGATTGCTTCAAGTCTTGCCACTGGTGCAAAGGTTTCACCGAAGTCAAGACCTTCCATTTGTGAAAAGCCTTTTGCCATGAGCCTTGCCTTGTTGCGCACCACTTTGCCTTGATCATCCTTCTTGTTCCGGAAGACCCACTTTGTTCCAATCACTCTTGCATCTTTGGGTCGCTCTTCAAGTGTCCACACTTGGTTGCGAGAGAAGTTGTTCAACTCCTCTTGCATGGCAATGATCCAATCCACATCACGAAGAGCTTCCTCTATAGTCTTTGGTTCATCTTCAAGAGACACAAAAGCGTGATGTTCAATAAATAAAGCATGTCTAGAGCGTGTAGTTACACCACATGATGGACTCCCGATGATGAGATCTTGAGAGTGGTCTTGGAGGAGATGTGATGATCTTCTTGGCGCCACTTGAGGGGTTGCTTGGGGAGCATCAACATCTTGTGCTTGTGGCACCGCTTGCTCATGAGTGACTTGGGTGTCTTCATGAGCATCTCTCACATCCTTGTCTTCATCTTGTGGTACATGTGAGGTGGATGGTGGCTCAATGACTTGCACATCATCATCTTCTTTTGGCTTGATGTCTCCCACTGGCATGTTCTTCATGGCATCCCTCAATGGTTCACCACCTACATCATCAAGATTATCACTTGCTCCTTAGGAGCCATTAGTTTCATCAAATTCAACATCAAATGTCTCTTCAACCATGTTTGTGGCATGGTTAAAGACCCTATATGCCTTGGACTTTGATGAATAGCCAACCAAGTAGCCAATGTCACATCTTCTTTGGAACTTGCCTAAGTTTTGGCGCTTCTTGTAGATGTAGCATTTGCACCCAAACACTCTAAAGAATGAGACATTGGGCTTCTTTCTATTGAGCAACTCATATGGTGTCTTCTCTAGGAACTTGTGAGGAAAGAGCCGGTTTGATGCATAGCATGCGGTGTTGATTGCCTCGGCCCACATCTTCTCCGAAGTGTTGTACTCATCTAGCATTGTTCTTGCCAAGGTGATCAATGTCCGGTTCTTTCTTTCTACAACCCCATTTTGTTGTGGTGTGTATGTTGAGGAGAACTCATCTTTGATTCCAACTTCATCACAATATTCTTCAATGTTGGTGTTGTCAAACTCTTTGCCATTATCACTCCTAATCTTCTTGATCTTGACATCAAATTGATTTTGGGCATTCTTTGCAAACTTCTTGAATATTGATGCAACTTCGGCCTTGTCTTGCAAGAAGAATGTCCAAGTGTACCGGGAGTAATCATCAACTATGATCAAGCAATATTTGTTGCCTCCAAGAATAGCATATGTGGTTGGTCCAAATAGATCCATGTGAAGTAGCTCAAGCACTCTTGAAGTAGAGAGATAGGCCTTGGTTGGATGAGTGTTTGCAACTTGCTTGCCGGCTTGACATGCACTATAAAGCTTGTCTTTTTCAAATGTCACATCCTTCAAGCCTCTAATCAGTTCTTTCTTCATCAACTTCTTGAGGGTGCCTATTCCAACATGTGCTAACCTTCTATGCCACAACCAACCAAGTGAGGTCTTGGTGAATAAGCAAGTCTTGACATCAACTTCATCGGATGAGAAATCAACTACATATAAGTTGTTGTGTCGGAAGCCTTTGAATACCATTTCATTGTCATCCTCCTTGGTCACTATTACTTCTTTCTTCTTGAATAAGCATTCAAAACGAAGATCACAAAGTTGTCCAACCGAGAGCAAATTGAAACTCAATGATTGCACATAGAGCACATTGGTGATGGAGTTGTCATTTGATATTGCAACTTTTCCTAGACCCTTGACCTTGCCTTTTGAATTGTCACCAAATGTGATCTTCTCTTGGTTGTCAACATCTTTATCAAGTGAGGTGAACATCCGGGGATCTCCGGTCATATGTTGAGTGCATCCACTATCAATTACCCAATGTGATCCACCGGTCTTGTAGTTCACCTACACACAAGAGATCAAGCTTGAGATTTAGGAACCCACATTTGCTTAGGGCCCTTGACCTTCTCTACTAGTTGCTTTGGCACCCAAATCTTCTTTGGCCTTTGTTTGTTGGGCGGCCCCATGAAGCTAACCTTGACCTTGCCACTCTTGTCTTTCCTTACAATGTAGTGAGCATTGAAGGCAAATGGTCTAGCATGCTTGGGAAAGGGTGGTGGTAGTGGTGCCTTACACTTATGAGCAAAGTGTCATTCTTGACCACACTCAAAGCATCTCTTTGGCTTTGGCTTGCTTGGTTGATCATGAGTGGCTAGTGACTTGATGAGCTTTGTCTGATGAGCCTTGTAGCCAATCCCACTCTTGTCCATCTTCATGACGGTGTTCATGAAAAGCTCACTTTGAAGGTCCTTCCCTTTTGTGAACTTAGCCAACCCCTTGGTTAGATGTTCCTTTTCTTTTTTGATCTTGCTATTCTCTTGAGTTAGCTTCTTGATGATTGGGTCATTGTTGCTTACTAACTCATCTAAGAAGAATGACTCATCTTCTTCTTGCTTGTCATACATCAAACCAAGCTTGAGATATTGATTTTCTTCTTTGAGTAACTTGTTTTCATATGCAAGCTTCTTCTCTTGATCAAGTGACTCAATCACAATTGTCTTGTGCTTGGCTTGCTCTTGCAACTCTTTCTTGAGCATGACAACTTCTTCCTTAAGCTTGATAGTGTCCTCATAGCTCTCGGCCACTACCACTTTCTTGCCCTTGCATTCAACACATTTGCTTGTGCTCTCCACAAATAAGTCATCACAAGATGTGGCTACATTAAGCTTAGCAACATGTGTTTCATTAATTGCAAGTTCATAAGCTATCTCAAGGTTGTCATAGTTTGCTTTTAGAGTTGTTAGCTCTTCTTTCATTGCTCTATATCTAGTGATAAGCTCATCATGAACACTCTCAAGTTTATCATGTTTTTCTTTGAGCTCTTTTAAAGAGAGTTTGAGCTCCTTGAGCTTAGTGGTCATGATCTCATTTTGATCTCTAAGCTCATCACTAGATTTAAGCTTTGCTAGAAGTGCTTCATTTTCAAGTTCAAGCTTTTCATTTTCACTTCTAGTCTTTCTTATGACTTTTGTATATTTGTTTAGCAATTTTACAAGTTCATCATAAGAGGGTGATTCATATTCACTATCACTCTCACTACTCTCATCCTCACTTTGTACCTTCCGGTCACCCTTAGCCATGAGGCATAGATGTGTAGAGGATGTAGATGGTGGTGAAGATGATGGTGATAAAGCATCAATAGCAATGGCGGCAACCTTCTCATCATCACTCTCATTGTCGGAGGAGTCACCACTAGAGCTCTCAATGTCGGTGAGCCAATCACCAACAATGTAGGCCTTGCCATTCTTCTTCTTGTGGTACTCCTTCTTCTTGCCACCTTTCTTCTTGTGTTGCTTCTTGTCATTCTTCTCATCATCACTTGAGTCATCATGCTCTTTGTTCTTCTTCTTGTACTTGTCCTTCTTGGGCTTTGGACATTGGTGAGCAAGATGACCAAGGTCACCACAATTGTAGCAATCCATCTCGGAGATGGGCTTTCTCTTGCTACTTGTGAAGAACTTCTTCTTATTGGAGTCAAAGTTGACTCCATTCTTGTTGAGCTTCTTCAATATCTTGGTGGTTCTTCTCACCAAGAGGGCAATGGATGCATCATCATCACTTGAAGTTGATGACTCAACTTCAATCTTCTTGGCTTTGCCCTTGTGAGAAGCTTTGAGGGCCAAGTCCTTCTTCTCCTTCTTGGCCGATGAGGAGCCATCTTGGGGGTTCATGTGCATATACATCTCATGAGCATTGATCTTCCCCAATATGGCCGTTGGTGTAGCGGTGGAGAGATCGCCTTGATGAAGCACGGTTACTATGTGCCCATATTTCTCAATGGGAAGCACACATAGTATCTTCCTTGCGACATCCACCGCACTCATTTGAGTGAGCCCAAGTCCATTCAGCTCCTCTACAATCACATTCAAGCAAGAATACATTTCATTAGCATTTTCTTTAGGAAGCATTTCAAATGTATTAAGCTTGTTCATCACAAGGTGATAGCGTTCCTCGCGTTCACTCTTTGATCCCTCATGGAGCGCACAAAGTTCCTTCCATAGAGCATGGGCGGTTTTGTGGTTTCGAACGCGGTTGAACACCTCTTTGCAAAGGCCTCTAAAGATGTGATTTTTGGCCTTCGCATTCCACTTTTCATTTTCTTATTCTTGTGGAGTAAGAACGGCATCTTTTATCGGAGGGGTAAACCCTTCGGTCGCGGCTTTTAGGCACTTTGAGTCACATGCCTCAAGGTATGACTCCATCCGTATTTTCTAATACGGGAAGTCATCCCCATCGAACATGGGTGGCGGTCCATCCCCGTTAGACATCTTTCTCTAGGCGATGAAGCCTAAATAATGAGCACTAGGCTCCGATACCAATTGAACGGATCAAGATGCCCAAGAGGGGGGTGAATTGGGCTTCTCTAAAAATTTAAGCAACCTATAAGCTCCAATTCAACCCCTTGTGCCTAGTGTGACTAGAGAGCTACCGATAAAAGTTTTGCAACCTAGTTCCAATCCTATTCTAGCATGGCAATTCTAAGAATGTAAAAACACAAAGTAATTGCACAAAGTAAATGCTAGAAAGTAAAGGAGTAGTGGAAGAAAGTGCTCGACGATGTTTTGCTGAGGTATCGGAGAGTCACCACTCTCCACTAGTCCTCGTTCGAGCACCCACGTAAGGGTCTTGCTCCCCCTTGGTCCGCGCAAGGACCAAGTGCTCTCTACTGGTTTATTCTTCGACACTCCGTCGCGGTGAATCGCCCAAAACCACTCACAAGCTTGACACGAGCCACCCACAAGAACTCCTGGCGGTCTTCGTGCCTCCAATCACCACCGAACCGTCTAGGTGATGGCGATCACCAAGAGTAACAAGCAAAGAACTCTCACTTAACCCAAACAAGGCACTAGAGTGTGGTGGATGCACACTTGACTCTTGGAATTCAACTAGAGAAGGATTCTCACAAGAAATCTCTCAAATCTCAATCCTCTCTAGGATCTTACTACTCTCTTGCTCCACAACAGGTTTCTCAGATGTTCAAATGGGCAAGAGAGCTCTCATGGATGAGGTGGAGGAATATAAATACACCCCACGAAGTCCAAGGGTCGACCGACCATTTTCCACTGAAAACGGGGTCACCGGACGCTGTTGATGTTGCACCGGACGCTCTGCATCGAGCGTCCGGTGACACTTCAACGGCTAACTATACTGCATTACCATGACCTCACTAATGACTTTGCCTCTGCAAAACACACGTTAGTCACAGTAATTAATATTGTCATTAATCACCGAAATCATTAGGGGCCTAGATGCTCTTTCACACTTGATGGATCGCGAGCTAATTGGCAATCCAAAGCCAAACCCTCAGCGGGTGCCGCACATCCACTCACAAGATGGGGATCCTCCAAGCCACGAGCAATCCACTAGAGTAGCCAATTGCGATCTCTCGCGGGGAAGGCTCAAGAACCCCTCACAAATCACTTGGTGAGGCTCGAAACAATCTCCAATCACAAGCTCAACACCACCGCTGCTCCAAGCCGTCTAGGGCGTCGGGAAACACCCAAGAGTAACAAGAAATCCCCAGCAAACTCAAGAATCAAGTGCCACTAAAAGTAACTCTCAAAGCAATGCACTTGAATCTCACTCAATCACTAGGATTAGCAATCAAGCAAGGAGATGAGTGGAGGGAGTGTTCTCTAGCTCAATGTATGTCTCAAGTAATCAAATGTGCAAGAGATGAGCTCCCAAAGCCGGCCACCTTCTATTTATAAGCTCTCTCAAGGAACTAGTCGTTGGCCACTTTCACTAGGCTGAAAAAGGGGGCACCGGACGCTACTAAGTGATCATCGGACGCTCGAACCCCAGCGTCCGGTGCTCAGGGGTAGGCCACGTGTCCTTCTTGAATCCCGCGTGTCAGTTTCTAACGGCTACCTACAACACACCGGACGCTCTGTAGGTCCACACCGGACGCGTCCGGTGCACATCGGACTCATGCGCAGAGAGTTCCGCAAACCTGCAGAGTCACCGGATGTGAGCCACCAGACGCACCCTGAGCGTCCGGTGCTCACCGGACTTAAACACAGGGAGGGTTGCAAAACGCCCTCACACCGGACGCTAACCACTGGACGCTCTCAGAGCGCGTCCGGTGCACAACCCTAGCAGGGTCAAGCACACTAGACTCTGAGGCCAACGTCTGGTGCCTCCGCACTCAGCGTCCGGTGAGTGTTTCTCAGTGAGAAAACACTCCCACGACTTCTCCAAATTTCCCATCGGCGCAATAAAAAATATGCACTTCATTTTCTCAAAAGCCTAGGAACTCCACCTCCTTTGTAAATGTGCTAACACCAACAAGTGTCCACCACCAAAGTGCATATGTGTTAGCTTTTCACAAACATTTTCACCAAAGAAGTTAAGTTAGCACTTTACTAGATCCTAATGCATATGCTCAAGATATGGACCTAGTAGCACTTGATTCGAGAGATAAACGTGATTTCCCCTATTGATAGTTGGCTATCTATCCTAAACCCGGTCAATCACTTCTCTACTCATCTTAGACCGGCAAAAGTAAAACCCTATGTTTATACCTTTGCCTTGATAACTTTGCTTCTCGTCTATCACCATAATCTTCACTTCATGCTTCATCCCTTTGTGATCATGTGGCTACCTTCCACGCCACCTTGCACCTTCATCACATGTGTTGCTATGCCTAACTTAAATCACTTAAACACACGACATTAGCAACTTGGTGTCATTAATTACCAAAACCAAACTTGGACTTTCAACGGTAGGTGGGGAGGGTGGTGTGGCGACAGAGCGCTGCCAACCATGGTAGTAGAGGCGGAGGTTTCGATGGAGCAAGTGTGGAGAACTCTCGTCAATTGATAGAGGCAATGGATTAGCGAACGACGGAGTCAACGGGCGAGGCGGTGAAGTGCATGTCGCTGCCAGCCACTAGTGGTGGTGGGAGGCGGCAGCAGGCAGGGTTTGTGTGCTTGTGTGGGAACACGGAGATAACTCTACCCTATGATAACCATATTTGCACGTGTATTGCTACTAGTACTCATAAATAGTATATTTTAATGGACTATTTGACTATTTTTATGTGCAAACACGGGGATAAACTCTACCCTAGGATAACCATATTTGCATGTGTATTGCTACTACTAGTACTCATAAATAGTATATTTTAATGGACTATTTGACTATTTTTATGTGCAGACAAAGTTTATACGGTTCAAAGTATTTGGCCTAACTTATTAAACAAGAGCTGGATATGGGCCATTTTCATCACAGAAGAAATACATGTGGGCATGTGTCAGCATGTTAATCGAGGAAACTTGCCTCTAGCAGATAGAAGAGCTGGACATGCGCCATTTTCATCACAGAAGAAACACATGTGGGCATGTGCTGCATGTTAATCGAGGAAACTTGCCTTTAACAGATTATAGAAGTTAGAATGCACATAGACTTAAATATTTTTCTCTCATAATAAATTAGTATCAGCATCACCCGAATAGGGCCACGGCCACTATGGGTACTCAACCATTCAACGGTGAATCAACCAACCCTACACAAGTGTTGTAAAAAAACAAAATAAACCCTGCACATGTTAAGCTGCAATGGTAAATATGTAGAGCATCTCTAACAGTTTGGCAAATGACTTCTCATCTATAATTTTTTTAGTAAAATAAGAAAAAACCCTCTCTAGTAATTTGGCATTCCAATTCTCCATCTTTTGGAAGCAAAATTTGCAAATCGTTGGCGATGAGTTTTTTTTCTCTCCATATTTTTTTAGGAGTTAACAAATACCAAAATCTGGAAAACAAATTTTGTCAAACGGTAAGAGATGCTGTGCCAACGCCCCTCCTTGTTGGCAACGCCACCGCGCGTCCACGCCGCCCCCACCTGGCGCTGCCGCCAGCCCGCCACCTTGTCCTCTGGGAGTCGGAGTGCCGGCAGCGGGCAGGCATTTCCCGTGCTTCGGTGCGGGCTTGAGGATTGAGCGATTGGTTCTGTCCCTGCACGCGGCGGCAGCCATGCGGCGGAGCGGAGACGGCGTCACCACGCGGCGGTGAATCAATGAACCCTTCCTTTCGATGTCCCCATTGGCCCCCATGATTTCCTTCTATATGTTCTGTCCTGGTGTTTGAGCACTTTTAGCGATTCTATTCGACGCCCTCTGTTTCTTGGATTAAACCGCCCGAACAGCATTGTTCTTGTTCATATTATCGCTGTCCGGAAATCCATCCAGAGAATCGAGTACAAAAGCAGGAGCTTTCAGCTGACCATTACCCTGTCATGTTCCTGCAGGAGCTCCGGCAGCGGCAGGTCCTCGAGTTGCTCGCGCGAAATCGATTGGATTGCAGACGAGGTGCGGCCACACATGAATGGACTATTTTACTGTCCTGAATGAAGTTTACAGTGACTGGAATCAGAGCTGGCACGAGTAGATCAGAACTAGAATTACTTTGTTAGTCTGTTCCATCTTTTTAAGCCTTCTAAATCAATTCCGATTTGGCTTCTAAATGAATCTCACCTACAAGTTTTATTTCTTCGTAACTGTTAATGTAGCATGGGGGACTCCAGAGGCCTTCTAAACGATTCAAGGCTCAAGAATGGAAAAAGACAGGTAAATGTAGTCTAGTCATAGGTACATCTGAATTTTTGTACTCACATGTCTCAAAGTTCATATGTGGCTGTTTCATGGAAGATAGGTAGTGCCTTTTCTTGATCTAACTAAAACAGACTATATTAATCGATAGATTAGTCTCTCTCTCTCTCTCTCGAATGTAATGGCAGGAGCTCCGCCTTTCAATTAAGAAGAATAGAATTGGCCTAGTTTATAAGGAAAAGAAGTTGATAGATTAGTCATAGTTGAGGGGATGCATCAAGAGTGAGTAGGAGATTGCTTCTATTGAAAGTACTTTCTCTGCAACCAAGCTAGAGCGAGTCACCCACAGCCACAGTGCATCTATATGGTACAAAAAAGATTGTATTGCCTGGAAGCTATTTGTGAAAACTGCATGTGATAATGTACAATCCCAGCATGCTGTACATTATTAAAATTGATTAAGTAGGATAAAATTATGCTATGAGTGTACTGGCCCTGAAAGTACTGGTAAACTGACAGTTTACAGACCACTTGGTTGTAGTGCATCAAGTCATGGTTCCAATTCCTCATTCAGGCATAAGAATAAAAAATGCAAACTTAGTGTGTATCATGAAAAGGGTGTAACCGTGTAAGTTGGATATGAGAGTAGGCAGACTTGTTTCATGATGACTACTTTTGCAGACTGATACTAGTGCCTTTGTTGTGGCATGATGAAGCTAATGGTAGGAAATTTGGATGATATGGGTGAATTTGATTAGCTGAATTGGAGTTGACCATTTTTGCAATGAATATGCATGTGTGTAATTGTGTATATCTCCATTCCATCATTAAATCATATTTCTGGTTGACATTTATTTGACTTTGTAACACTCGCAACCCCAATTTATGCTTTTCAACATCCATATTTGATTTCATTTTGACTCTGCTGTGTAGCTGAGTGTCTATCCCACAAGACAGGTAACTCAGTCAAGAGGAGGAACACATGGTCACAAGATGTAAGTTATTAGTTTATTTCAGCTACCTTCAGTTATTGTATATTTTCCTCCTGTTCACTATTGCTAAAAAATGAACATATGTCAGGAAGATGATATTCTTATTCAAATGGTAGGCCCACATTGCAAAAACAAATGGTCAGATATTGCACGCTCTATACCTGGTCGTAGTCGACGACAATGCCAAGAAAGGTAAAATTTACAGGAACATTGTTGGGTTGCTTCTCTTTATGATTCCAAATGAAAATGATTTGTCCTAGCCATTACTTTTGGTTTCTTGATCCTTTGGCAGCCTCATTGAAGGCATCTCACCACACCAGCATGTGAATACCAGTCTACCACCTTTTAGCTTGTTTGATTTAATCCCGATAAAGGCAACTAGATGGTTGTTTGAGGAAAAGTATTGCTTTCGAGGTCTTGATATTTTACAGTGCAGTCTTTGGTACAAGCAATGCAACTTCTTTTTTATATACTCTCAAGCCAGGGTCTTTTTGTCTGTTTACAGTGTGGTGTGTGGTGTGTGTTGTAAAGGGTTCTTAACCCATCTTTCTTCTTAATATAATGAAGCGCAGCTCTCATGCGTTTTTCAAGAAAAAATATAGTTTATGATGTTTTACACTTTCACAGCATGTCCAACCACACTTATAGCTATATCCAAAATAGTTTGTTCAAAAAACAACTAAAGTAACAATAGAATCTTTGTTGCTGGACTTCCTATCCTTCATAAATTGATGGCTACAACATTTATATTATTCCACAACACCTGTAGAACTATAAACATCAGATGATGGTCCCAAAAAATCAATTAAAATATTAACTCTGAGGTCTTAAATATCTAAGAGAAACCTTGATTACCATTACAACGTTCTATAGCACCGTTTATAAAACCTAAGTGCATGTTTTCCTGAGAACGCATTCTTTAACTAAAAGACACTTTGTGTTCATGTTAGAGTATGTTAGGGGCCTATTGGGCCTGGTCCGGTGGCATAGCCCATTAGTATTAGGATTAATTAAAGATAAGGATCGGTTGCTTAGGGGTTAAGTAAGTCTTGCTTGTAAGTCAAGTAAACCTCTCTATATAAAGAGAGATGTATCAATCTAATCAAGCAAGAATTAAAAAGGAAATCCCTTCCTTCTTGCTTGGCCGTGGGCAAGGCCCACGGTGGTCGGCCCTCTCTCGCCCTCGCAGCCCTAACCCATGAACAGTACCCGTGGTACTGTAGCACCGCAGCCGTCGTCACTCCCCTCAACTCTCACCTCTTAATCCTAGCAGCCACATAACAATCTGGTATCAGAGATGTCAGGTTCTCTTCCGCAGCATGCCTCCACCGTTCCTCCCCTACGGGATGCCAGGCTATGGCATGATGCTGCTGCCGTTTTAGGACGTGTAGCCAACGGTGCTGCCGTTCCTACACGTGCACCACACGGCGCTGCTGCTCCAAGGCGTGCAGGCAACCGCCCCGGTTCCCATCCATCAGCTGCGGATGCCGCCCTCCCCCTTGCCGACTTCGTCTTACGTCATGGCATCGACAACGGGGCCGGTGTTCACCATGGCGAGCGCTCAGCCCTCCGTGGCCACTGTGGCAGAACCGCTCGAAATAACACACTTTTAGAGTACTTGTCTTCCATTAAACACTAAGTATTCCAAAAGATAGCTATTCTAGCCAGCTCTGTCGAGTACAGCCAACAGGAGAACTCGAAACAATCCACGTTTACATCCAGAATCCAATAATGAGTAGAGCTTACAATACTTAATCCATTTCATACAACAAGTCTTGAAATTTATTTATTACAATGCCAAAGTTCAGAGTGCATAAATAAAACAGTGGAAATAAATCTACATCGACGATACAAGGACATCCAGCTGTGTCCACCAGCGGAATCCTCCACACAGAAACCACTCCTCAAGCTGCACCTACAACAGGATAAAATAAACCCTGAGTACACAATGTACTCGCAAGACTTACCCAAAGGGATATATTTACATCTCTCAAGGATTATGAAAGGCTTTGTGGCTGGTGTGCTATTTATTTTGCAGAAAGCATTACTAAGAGTTCATCCTTAGTTTTCATTTTGATCAGCTGTCAATTTTACTTCATTAGCTAACCATTCTAGATAAGCACCTGTTCTACTTTCAAGCAAGAGTTGAGCAAGCAGAACCATTTTACCAACTTCCACAGCTCCACATTCTTACTACGGTGCTAGACAATAGCCAAGTCGGACCGTTGATAACAACGGCGATTCGTGAACCAATGTATCCCAGCTGGGTACCCTGAAACACACATCTCGCTTGCACCCCAGGTACAAACAAGACCAACCCACTCCGCTCCTGTCAAGGGGTCCAGGTCCCCGTCCAAACTTAGACCCTAAGCCCCCGCACATAAGGCTCGGCCTTACTACGGTGCTTAGACCTCCACCTGTTCCCGCCTCCAACCAGTCAGTCCGGAAAGAGCCGGAACCCACGACAAGAGAGTAATGAGCCTTCCCGCTCCCATAAGCAAGTATGTGCTCAAGATAAGTCTGTGACATGACCACCATCAACAGCAACGAACGGTCCTCAATCGACACGGACAGGGAAAACAGTGTAACCAAGCTAAGCCCGTGGTTGCGGGACATAACTTCTCACACCCACCAGTACCCAAACCTTATCCCTGTCTGGTCTCCATTTTCCATTCTCTTTTTATCATAAGTAAGTAGTATTCACCTACTTTGTGAGTAACAGCAGGTTACCCACGCTACCGATAAACCTAAGCAAAGCAGCTATCGATCCTGTACTAGTAAGACTCATAGGATAAATATATTTATGCATGTAGGTTTCATACCATTCCTGCAACATAAATGCACAACACATATATATATATATATAGTGACATTAAAAATAGGGGTTATGCACCGGGGCTTGCCTTGGGCAGGCGCAGTGTCAGAAGTGTCAGCTGCTGGCGGCTCTGGGAACTCTCCGGGCTCGAGCACCTTCAGGTACTCCTCGACGATCTCCTCGAACTCGGGGCTGCCGGGAGACGCGTACTCCACCACTTTGTTCTCTACATGTATGCAATGATGATGCAAACTTAGCAACTAAGCAACAACCACACTACTAAGAGACACACATGCTACTCTCATTAAGCTAACTCTAATGGCTAAGGTATTATTCTGACCAGCAAGGTATTTCATACAGATTTCACTAGCTTTGCCAAGCACTTGATTTATTAATCAATTTTACTTTATTATTCAAGCTTATATAAGGCATATTTATCTACCCTAGTAACCAGTCTAGTCTTAAGCTACAAAAATTACAGTAAACTCCTAATATTACAACTAGGCTACTGTAAAAGTTTCAGGACCAAAGCTATTATAAATTAATCACAAAAGTTACCACAACTTAATCATTTAGCTAATAAAGCATTTCTAAATGATTTTATGATTTCTAGAACTACTCAGATAAGTATTAACAAAGCATACTATCAGATAGAGCATGATTTTAGGAACACAACACTAATTTTGGACATCTATACGATTTCTTATGACTTTCCAAAGTTTGGCACTGAAACTTAAATATTAAAGCATTCTTAATTCTCTAAAAATGAAAAGGCATTCGACCCATCGCGGCATGCGACGGAGCGGCCCACGCGGGAAACGCAGCCCACAGCGGGCGGAACCCGCATCCCCTAGACATTTTGCAAAAATGCCCTCGAGCTATGGCTTAATTATGCGACGGACCGAGGCACTATTGACACAGAGACAAGTTTTGCAAAGACGACCCTAGAAGAAGTCATCTTCGCCACGGGAAGGTCCCTGGCCATGCCTGCGCGCTCCAGAGCGGCAAGGCTGGCACCCGGCCGCTACGCCAGCCACCTAGGGGACTGGTAGAGGGAACCAAGGGGCCGATGCTCATCTGGAAAGCTTGCGCGATCGATTGGCAACGGTTGGAGGGCTTGGGGGGCAGCACCACAGCTCGACCACGACGATACCGATCTGCGAGGAAAGGCGGTCGTGTTCCGGTGAGCCGAGGGGCGAGGGGACCAGAAGAGCGCGCGATAGAGCACCAGCGACTTACCCAGACACTGGCCGCTGCAGTGGTTTGGTCGGATTTCTCCCACACCGAGCCGACCACATGCGGGTGGGATGTGCGGTGGCGCTCTGGCGGTGACAAGGGTGTGTCACCGGTGGCACGGTGCGGTAGAGCACGAATGGGAGTGAGCACGCGGTGGAGAGGGTTGTGGCAAGTCTGCTGGCACGACGAATTTGAAGGGGGAGGACGCACGAGTGAGTGCTGCTCAAACACGGCTAGCTCTGCATAAAGCGCGATGGAAGCTCCACCCAAAAAAATTGAGGCTCACCTGAGCACGAAACCAGGCGGGGTGGGGTCGAGCAGCTCGGTGACATGGATGCGACGTTGTGGACGCGATAGCTCGGGACAAAGTGACCTCTCCTGGCCAGGCATTGAAGGGCACCACGACGGGAAGATCGGTCGAACACAGACACCCACGCTGCGACAAGGCTCGGACGTGAAGCAAGTTAAGGCGGGGTTGGTGCTGGCAAGGAGACACCTCACGTGGTCAACCGACCTTGCGCCATGTGCCGAGACATCGGTGTCCAAGTGCGTGCTCAGACACGACGGCGGCCACGCGGTGGACGCGACGTGAGGGGGGGGCAGCTGCAGCGGAAGAACACAGGCATGGCAACAACGAGGTCGGGGCATGCAGCGCGTAGCGGCGGGGCAGAGAGGTAGCAGCGCGGTGCAAAGAGGTGCACGTGGGTGCGAACAAGGGCACGACGCCGAACGCTGCTCGCGCGGTGATCGCGCACAGAGACCTGTCAGCCGGAACACGTGGTCGTGCACAGATTTTAAAACGAGCACAATGGCTAACTCGATCAACCTGTTACTCAACCAACTGCACTATGACCCAGAGGACAGCTAGGACTGCCAAGGGGACTCAAGACATCGCCCTAGTACTTAACTAGTTTACTCAGAATTAAAATGAGAACTAGCTTGTCTGCAAACTCAAAACAGCACTTAAACCCTAGGTTGAAAACCTATTTTAGATTCAAACTTTGATTCCTCGAAAGAACTAGCTAGAGACATTATTTTTCGATGCCACAAGTTGCATTGCTTTCTTCAAGACTTGTACTAACAACTTTATTAAAGCACTTTCTCATGTTCTATAGCATTTCTGTTCGCAAAAATTACAAGTGCAACCCTACGCAGTAACAGCGAGACGAGAGATTGATTTACGGTTTCCGATTCTCTAAACTTTTTCTTTCCTTACGATGTCACGCATGCATTCACAACCATAAACATGATGCTTATGACAGTTTCAGTGGTTGATTATGCGGTAACACCGAGGGTGTTACAACCACGATGACGATCGCCCTAGCGCCCACCACCAGCGACGTTGTCCTTCACGGTGGACCTAGCATCCAGCACCCATTCCCTGATGGAATCTTCTGTAGGGGCACTGGCGCCCTGAAGATCCAAGACGAGGGAGAGAAGTCGCAGCTGATAGAGCAACCAAACATCGTGATGGAGCCGGCGGGGAAGATGCTTACCCACCAAGTGTGGGCGGCAGTGCGGCTGCAGGCTGCTGCGCGGGGCCTCCTTGCACGTCAGCGGATGCGCGATCTGCAACAGATTAAGCCTTGCACCCCTTCGTAGCTCCTCCAAGTTGCGCTTCGCCGCATGGAGGACTTCAATTCCATCCGTTGCGTTGGGGATCTTCGACATACAATTTCCCCCACAGGCAGTGGGCATGCTGTTTTCCCCGAGGGCGGCGAACTCAAAGTCTGCGGCGTTTGTGGTTGGAAGCCCTCCGCTCTTCTCTGTGCGGTGCAGACTAGCAGCTGTCCAGCGGGGAGAAGGCATGGTGTCACCAGCGGGAGTGCACCGCGTAGCACCGCTGCATTCCGCTGCCGACCACTTCCAAGTGGCCATACACATGAACCCCTTTCGTCCAGATGGTGTCCATTGGATCCAAGAGGTTGTACACGTGCAGGTCTGGCATGCGAACAATGTCCACCTTATGTTCAAGAGTAAAAAATAAAGAGTCCAAGTCCATTTCAGGTTGAGAATAATAAAATAAGTCGAGATGTAAAAGGCTTGTTTTTAGGTGTTAGGTTTGTGTCGAGTCGATTCATCGCTATAAGTTAGTTAGGTTGCAGCTCGAGGACGAGCTGCATGTCCAGGTGGGGTGTAGTGTTAGAGTATGTTAGGGGCCTATTGGGTCTGGGCTGGCGGCATAGCCCATTAGTATTAGGATTTAGTATTAGGATTAATTACAGATAAGGGTCGCTTGATTAGGGGTTAAATACGTCTTGCTTGTAAGTCAAGTAAACCTCTCTATATAAAGAGAGGAGATGTATCAATCTAATCAAGCAGGAATTGAGAAGGAAATCCCTTCTTGCTCGGCCGTGGGCAACGCCCGCAGCGGCCGGCCCTCTCTTGCCCTCGCACCTCTAGCCTGTGAACAGTATCCGCGCTACTGTAGTGCCGCGGGTACTGTAGTGCGGCAGCCGCCAGCGCTCCCCTCAACTCTCGCCTCTCAATCCTAGCAGCCCACATACCAGTTCATTCAAGTAACCCTAGCAAAACTTGGTGATTATTCTACTATGGTTCTTTTCTCAGTAATAATATGTCATAACCCAAATCTAGGACCAATGACCGAGAGTACTTTCTACATACTACAGTCTAGCAAAGCCTGGCAATTAGAGAGCCAACACATATTTTTCAAAACATTGTTAACTTGTTGTGCTATATACCTATTTACACAATAGTTTTTTCTTTTCGAACATGCCTGGCATGTATTTCATTAAGAGGAAACTCATTACTGGGTCGCAAATTGCGTTCAAAAAAAATTACTGGGTCGCAAATCAAAAAAATTGAATCAGTAGTTTCAGTTATACCTATATATTGTAATCCTTGTACAGATTTCTATCTTTGAAATTCATCCTTTCAAATCTGTCTCAGAACTAACTGAGAATTTACCTTTGTGAAATTTGATGATCCAGATGGATGTATTATCTTGACCCTGCTGTGAACAACCAGCCATGGTCAGAACAGGAGGACATAACATTGATCCGTGCTCATCGTATTTTCGGAAACAAATGGTGTAAACTGGCTAAACATTTTCCTGGCAGGTGAGATCATGATGTTGAAACAGAACTTGAAGGACCAAATGTCACCTGTTCAGTTTGTATCAGATTCCTACAGAATAGTAAATAGTAACTTGTACTGAATTATTGTTACGAAACGGGAGAGGGCGAAGGCGATAGGGATGAGAGGGAGCCGGCAGCAAGCGAGGGCGTCGCCGGCGTGTGGGAGGCGCCGTGATCGGTGGCTGCTGGGAGAACGAGAACAGGGAGACAGGGTCCTGACGCCCAGGGGAGACTTATGTCTCAATCCAGGCTTAATCTCCTTAAGAGAAATAATCTCAGCCTTATAGACTTGGCTGGTTACAAAAATAGAAACAAACCTCCTACTTTCTCTCTTCCTAAACAAAACCTCCCTGGACTCTAGAATCCTAACAGCACACGGCCTGGACTCTAGGTCCCTAACAGCCCACGGCTGGCTGCCCTCCCTCAGCCATGCGCCTTCCTTTTCCTTTGATAGGTGTTGCCTACCATAACATCTCTCCCCTCCTCGGGAAACAGCTCGTCCTCGAGCTGTAAGTCCGGGTGTGCTGCTTGGAACTCCTCCCGGTGCTCCCACGTGGCTTCAGACGCTGGCATATCAGCCCACTGCACAAGAACGAACCATTCCCCGCGACGCAGGCTGGAACTGAGGCGCTGAAGAGTTTTCTGGATGCCTTCATGCGCCCCGGTGTGCGCAAGCTGGAGAACGTCGTCGAGGGCCTGCGCATTAGCAGGGATGAACACCCGGCCGTTGTGGAGGATGAGGCCGTCGCGCACGCTCCAGCTGGGGCCGTGCGCGCCCGCTGCGACCGCATCCCGTCGAGCGCGCAGGTCGGAGTTCGCCTGCAGCTCCGCGCGCAGGTCTGCGAAGAGCTGGAAGGCCGGCACAGACAGCGCTGCCAGCGCTGGCTCTGTGATCAGGGAGTCCAGCAAGGGGGAATCGCCGTCCCGACGTGACAAGGCATCGGCGACCACGTTGAGGCGGCCTTGTCTGTACTGCACCTGAAAATCATAGCCGAAGAGTTTGCTCACCCAGTGGTTCTGCGGGATTGTGGAGAGGCGCTGGTCGAGGAGGAACTTGAGGGCGTAGTGGTCGGTGCGAACGATGAACGCGCGCCCCCAGAGATACGGCCGCCAATGCCGGACAGCCTGTACCAACCCGATGAGTTCACGCTCGTATGCTGCTGACTTGAGATGGCGAGCAGCGAACGGGCGGCTGAAGTAGGCGATCGGTCCTTCCCCTTGGTGCAGCACCGCACCGAAGCCGGAGCCGGAGGCGTCGCAGTCAACGATGAAGTCCCGCGTGAAGTCTGGCAGGTGGAGGACCGGTGCAGCCGCGAGGGCTGCTTTGAGCTCGTCAAAGGCCGCAGTCGCCGCGTCGGTCCACTGGAAACCGGCCTTGCGCAGCAGCTGCGTTAGGGGCGCAGCAATGGTGCTGTAGTTGTGGATGAAGCGCCGATAGTACCCTGCGAGGCCAAGGAAGCCACGCAGGCCTCTGGTGGAGCGGGGCTGCGGCCACGCCTGGACCGCAGACACCTTTGATGTGTCCATGGCCACACCGGTCGCCGTGATGACGTGCCCAAGGTAGTGCACGGCCTGTTCGGCGAAGGAGCACTTCGAACGCTTGACGTGGAGGTGGTGCACCCGAAGGGTGTCGAGGACGGCGCGGAGCTGCTGCAAGTGTTCTGTCCACGAAGCACTGTAGACAAGAATGTCGTCAAAGAAAACAAGGACGCACCGGCGGAGGAACGGCTTTAGGACGAAGTTCATGAGCGCCTGGAACGTTGACGGTGCGTTGGAGAGGCCGAACGGCATGACGAGGAACTCGAAGTGGCCGTGGTGAGTCCGGAACGCCATCTTGTGCACGTCATCGGGATGGACGCGCACTTGGTGGTAGCCGGACCACAGATCGAGCTTAGTGAAGAACTTGGCACCGTGCAGCTCGTCCAGGAGCTCATCGACGACCGGGATGGGGAACTTGTCTTTCACGGTCGCTGTGTTCAGCGCCCTGTAATCCACGCAGAAGCGCCATGTCGCGTCAGCCTTCTTGACCAGCAGGACGGGGGCCGAAACTGGTGAGGTGCTGGCGCGAATGAGCCCCTGCTGCAGCATGGTGTCGCACTGGCGTTCCAGTTCATCCTTCTGCAGCTGCGGGTATCTGTATGGCCGGACAGCCACCGGCTCGGTTGAGGCCTTGAGGTGGATCCTGTGGTCACATGGTCGGGCCGGTGGGAGACCCGATGGAGCGGCGAAGACATCGGCGTAGGCGTCGAGGAGCCTCTCCAAGAGCGCCGCTTCGGTCGCCTTGGCAGCGTAGAGGTGGCCTGCATGGGTGCGTGGTGCTGTCTGGTGCGCTGGGCGGGCAGCACCAGTGCCCTGCCAGAGCACGCGGCGTCCGTGGCGGAGGAAGGCCATCTGCAACGCGTCGAAGTCCCAGACGACGGGTCCCAGCGTGCGGAGGAACGCGACGCCAAGGACCATGTCGTAGCAGTCGAGCGGAATGGAGTAGAGGTCCACCTTGAACGACTCGGCGCCAATTTGGAGGGGGACGTTGCTGGTGAGGTCGCTGCACGCGACACGGTCACCGTTGGCCACGACCACGTGCGCGCCCTCACTGTCGGCGAACTGGAGACCCACGCGTGTTGCTGCTGCGGTGTTGATGAAGTTGTGCGTGGATCCCGAGTCGAGGAGGGCTGAGAGTGTCAGCTTGCCGACGCGGACGCGGAGCTGCATCGTCTCCTCAATGCGGATGCCTGTGATGGCAGCCAATGAGATCAGAGGGGCGTCTGGATCGAACGCAGCCTGCTCCGTCGTCGTGGCCTCGGCCGTGTCCACGGCGTCATCCGGTTCCTCGACGATGTAGTCAGCGACCTCCAGGAAGAAGAGGCGGGCGCACTTGTGCCCGCGGACGTAGGGCTCGTCACAGTTGTAACAAAGCCCCTGCTTGCGGCGCAGGGCCATCTCCTCCGGCGAGAGGCGCTTGAAGGGGCGCGCAGGGACGGCGGCCGTGCCCGCAGTTGCTGGAGCTGGCGCCTGCGGGGCGACCGGAGCATGCTGCTATCCTGGAGCGCGACGCGCAGGGCGCTGCGGAGGTGCCGGCAGGGCGAGCTGTGCTGGTGCATTCCGACGTTCATAGGCCCGGGCGAGATACATCGCGCGCTGCAGGTCTTGCGGTTCCAGGAGTTCGACGTCGATGCGGATGTGGTTCGGGAGGCCACCGGTGAACAGCAGCGCCTTCTGGCGAGGCGCGAGGTGGCCCGCATGTGCCGCCCGTGCCTGGAACGCCTCCATGTATGCCTCGACGGTCGACGTGAAGGGCAGGCGTGCCAGGTCGGAGAGGTGGTTGGTGCTGAGCGGCGGTCCGAAGCGCTAATGGCACAGGCTCCGAAAATCCTCCCATGTCGGCCGGCCGTAGTCACTCTCCAGGACCAAGTACCATTGCTGCGCGACCCTGTTGAGATGGAAGGACGCAAGCCAGACCCAGTCGGCGTGGCGTGTCTGCTGCGCCCTGAAGAACTGTTCGCATTTGTTGAGCCACCCGAGCGGATCGTCCTTGCCAGGTGGGGAATTCCAGCTTCTGGTAGCGAGGGACGATGGGATTCGCAGATTCAGGGACAGAAGGCTGGGCAGCGGTGTAGTGAGCGGTAGGCGGCTGGGTTGGGGGATGGGCGCTGCCCATAATGGAGGACATGGTGGGAACTGGTGATGGCGAGTGAGGAAACGAGATTTGGGTGATGGGAACGCCCCCAGTCCTCGACGGCGATGCGATGGAGGGCAGGGCGGGGGTGGTGGATGTGTGCTGCGGCGGCTGAAACGGCAGCATAGCGAAGAGCTCGGAGATGGCTGGCCCTGGTGCTGGCAGCGCCGGTACGCCGCCGTAACCCGGCAATCCGTAGGGGTAAGACTGCGGTGGTGAGGACTGGCGGCCTTCCATGGAGGACATGCGGACCGAGAGATCGCCGATCTGCTTTTGCATCCCGTAGATGGCAGCGACCAGGTTGCCGAAAGCGGCGGCGGTCGGTTTGATCGGCTGCCCAGCTGGTGGCGAGGATGGAACGATCCCCGCGGCGGACGAGTTGGCAGCGCTGTGGTGGTGGTGGGCGGCGGGCTGGTGGTGGTGGACGGCGGCAGCGTGGTGACAGGGATGCCCGACGTCGGCGGCGCGGAGGTGGTGGGTGCTGGAGAAGACATGGTCTCTGATACCAGGTTGTTACGACACGGGAGAGGGCGAAGGCGATAGGGATGAGAGGGAGCCGGCAGCAAGCGAGGGCGTCGCCGGCGTGTGGGAGGCGCCGTGATCGGTGGCTGCTGGGAGAACAAGAACAGGGAGACAGGGTCCTGGCGCCCAGGGGAGACTTATGTCTCAATCCAGGCTTAATCTCCTTAAGAGAAATAATCTCAGCCTTATAGACTTGGCTGGTTACAAAAATAGAAACAAACCTCCTACTTTCTCTCTTTCTAAACAAAACCTCCCTGGACTCTAGAATCCTAACAGCACACGGCCTGGACTCTAGGTCCCTAACAGCCCACGGCTGGCTGAGCCCTCCCTCAGCCATCCGCCTTCCTTTTCCTTTGATAGGTGTTGCCTACCATAACAATTATATCATTTATAAACTTCCTTTGATGCTATTTAAAAGACCATATAGCTCATATCCAGTGATTAAAAATAAAGTACTGCTAAAAATATAGATGAAAATTACTGAAGCTTACAGGTATATTTTTTTCTTTTCATAATGTAAGTGTGGTTATCCTTTGTTAGGTTATGTTGCTTTCAGTCCTATCTTTGAAACAACTCAGTGCACTTTTAATCACTATATCATGTTGTCAATGGTTATGTGATTCCAGGACAGGGAAAGCAATTAAGAATCACTGGCATACACTTATGAATGGAAAAAGGAATTCGGATTATGTCAGAGGTTTGACTATAGATAATAAATGCTCTGGCAGCATTAAGAGTGGCCAGGATTCATGCATAAATATTCAAGTCGCAGTGGATTGCCCAATAAGACCCAAACCAGAACAAGGATTCACAGAAGATGGTAGGAATGCAGCACTGAAGAAAAAGGGTTCTGATTCTATGTCCAGCGAATGGTATGTTTCAGTCAATGTCTCTGAAGGGCAAATTGCTAGGTCTAGTTTGCCTGTGGTAACCAAGGAAAAAGAAGTCTTGCCATCAAGTTCAGTGGATCAGAAGGTCTCTTGTGTTGCAGCAAAATTTTCAACATCCCTGCCAAAAAAGGAATTGGCAAATTGTCTTGAAGCTCCACTTAACGGTTTAGACGCAGGCTTATATCCAGCTCATGATCATGTATCTATTCATGATCATTTTGATGACATATGTAGTAGTGCCAATCCAGAGTCACCAGAGCTACATCAGTTGGCAAACATAGCAGAGCTTCTGGACATGTCATATTGTGATAGCTTGATGATCGTTCCACCTGATTCTCCAAACGATGGAAACTCCATGGAAGGGATGTGGTATTAGTTAAAAAAAAGTTAGGAAGTGCACCTGCACTAGGTCAAGAAAATCAAGAATCTGTCCTTGATCTGAGATCCATGTAACATATCTTCTACTAACAATGAGCATGTTGACCCTTGTACCTGTAAATCCCTGTGTTGTTTAGTTACACACTTTCCTGCGTCGTAGAATGATGGATGCACATGCATTGATGCGTCAGTACATGTTGTGTAATATAGTCTACTCCCTCTGTCCCTTTTTAATTGTCGTCGTTGGTGTGTGTGCCACAAGTTTGACTCGATTTGTAAAAAATACGTGCAACATTTGTATCTCTAAATAAATTTGTTAAAAAACTAGATTCAAAGATCTTTCTGATAATACTAATTATCAAAGATCTTTCTAATGATACTAATTATGTATTATAAATATTAATATTTTTTAATATATAATTGTTGGCAGTTATTTTTCAGAAAGCGCAAGCGCAATTAAAAAAGGACGGAGGGAGTATATAGGCTATGTAGAAGAGCAATGCTGGCTGTCTGCTCTGTTCCTTAATATAGGCTACGTAGAAGAGCAATGCGTGCTCATGCATTGATGCGTCCACAAGATTTCTCAGGCGTAACATCTTCAGAGAAATATTCGTACCCCAAGGCTGAAAACCTGCGGTTGAGTGTTGAAAGATTTCTGCGATTTCTCTGTGCCTTAAATGCTGGTGGTAATACGTACTACTTCAGAGTTCAAACATAAGCTAATCGGTTTTATTATAAGGTCAATCGAGTTTTATTTGTATTTAATAGGCTGTCACATAAGTTTTTTTATGATGTTGCAACATTTCTAAGAAGAGGAAGGAATTCTATTTCGAAGAAACTCTGTTGACACGATTACTAACTCTAATGAGTTATGAAATTAAATGTATATTAAATTATAGAATGAAACTATGAATTGAGTATGGGTGTTTCATTTATATTTTATTTTATTTTAATAATATTAAAAGCAGCGTTATCAAATTCTCCATTGAAAATAGTCTAACGAATATAAAGCTCGGTGGGAAATGTACTTTACTGCCGGTTTAGTACAAAATCTGTAGCGACAATTTGTTGTCGTGCATAACTGTATAACAAGTTAGGTTATTAGACTCCTCTTTTTTTTAAAAAAAAGGTAAAAGCTTTGTTGTAATTTCTATTAGATAAAGAAAGAAAAAAACGACAAGTGCTAGCTTAGTTTTTTTAAAATGAAAATTGGGCCAGAAAAAATATACAACTGAGTAGAGTGCTTCACTCATCGTGCACAACTTTGGTACAACTATCATAACTTACAACACCACTTACAATTTGGTCAAATCAACTAACTAAGGCCTTGTTCAGTTCGCGAAAAATTTTGGCTTTGACTACTGTAACACTTTCGTTTGTTTGTGACAATTATTATTCAATTATGGAGTAACTAGGCTCAAAAGATTCGTCTCGCGAATTATAGACAAAGTGTGTAATTAGTTTTTATTTTTGTCTATATTTAATACTTAATGCATGTGTACAAAGATTCGATGTGACGGAGAATCTTGAAAAATTTTGAAAACTAAACAATAACTTGGCCGAAGAAAAAAAAAACTATGATGCCTCAACTAGAAAAGATCGACAAAATTAGAGCACCGGGCACCATCAACGAGCACCTATGAAAGTTGTTTCAACAATTAAGCAAATGTCATCTTTTTTTATTGTCTCATGTGAGTTTCCTTACTGGAAATCAATAAAATGAAATTGCCCATTGCGATGGGCCCAGTAAAACTTGATTTGAAACAAGAGTGCGTGGTGAGGGGGAAACGAAAAGCAGAAGAACAAAATACGGTCGTTGTGAATACTAACATTTGTGATTTTTTTTTTGTGTGTGTGTCATTGTCATTTCTCAACATTTCAGATAGTCTAAACACAAAACTAATTTCAGTAGGCCAAGAACCGCATTGACAATCAGCTGATCGTCGCACGTCAACTACAGGCATTGGACCGACCGATTTGGCGCCAAGGAGAGGAGTGGGCGGGAGCCTTGTCCCGCCGTTTTTCCCGGGCTCTCTCTCTCTCTCTCTCTCTCTCTCTCTCTCTCTCTCTCTCTCTCTCCCGTCCCCGTCCCGTCCGGTGCGGCTCATCATCACCACCGCAAATCTACTCCTTCGTACCTACTAGGAGGAGGAGCTCCAGTACGTATATCCCTCCCTCGTGCTGGTGCCCCGGCCCGGCCGAGATGCGCCGCACGTTCGTCCCCGGCTTAAATTAGGCGGGGCCGCCGCCGCCCTCCGCTCCTTTTTTTAGTTTTCCCTCGGGCCGGCCGTGTCCATCGCCCCGCTCGCCTAATTCAACCCCCCTCTCCTCGGCCGTCGTGCGCGACATGCTCTCTCCTCCTCCATCCCGCCCCGCCCACCGCTGCTCCCTTGCGTGAGCTGCCGCCCGCCGTCGCCGTGGGATCGATCGGTACGAATCGGTCCAGAGCGCGGTGCAGCGAGCGGCCGGGAGCGAGGGGGTCGTCGTCGCGTCGCCGTCGGCCGTACGTCCGTCGTGCGTTCTTGGCCTAGCTTTGGTCGTCCGCGCGCGCGGCGGCGGCGTCATCAGGTGTGGGAGCGGAGCCGGAGCCAGGGTGGCGCCTCGTGAGGCGGCGCGGCGGTGTAAGACCGCCGAGTGCCGCGCGCCCAGGCCTTGCGCGCCAAGCTCGAGGCGGTGAGCTGGGTGATGGTGCGCTTCCTCCGGCGCGGACACAGCCTTGACAAGACCGGATCGCACAACAGCAGCAACCAGCAGCAGCGAGAGCGCCACCTCGACAGGAGCGGCAGCGACACGGGCGAGATGCACGAGTCCCTTGGCAATGGCGCCGGCGGCACACCGCCGCTTCCCAACGGCCGGGCTGCGGCGGCCGGCGCGGCGCGGACGCGCCTGGGCCGCGACGGCCCACCCTCAGGTACCGTACTATATGCAATGCAAGCAAGCTCTTCTTCATCAGTTCATATATATGCATCTTCGATGGACGACGCCCCCGATTTCATTCGTTTTATTGTCATCATGATCCCATCCGAGATCCTCCTCATCCACTCATTGTTACTTGGTTCCAGAGCTGGACACCATGAAGGAGAAGTTCGCCAAGCTCCTGCTGGGCGAGGACATGTCCGGCACCGGCAAGGGCGTGGCGTCCGCGCTGGCGCTGTCCAACGCCGTCACCAACCTGGCGGCGTCCGTCTTCGGCGAGCACCGCAAGCTGGAGCCCATGGCGCCCGACACCAAGGAGCGCTGGAAGAGGGAGGTGGGATGGCTGCTCTCCGTCACCGACCACATCGTCGAGTTCGTGCCCACGCGCCAGACCGCCGAGAACGGGACAACAATGGAGGTAGGCCGCCGGTGATCATCATCACATTCACATCGTGGTTTTGCATGCCCAGCCTTTGGCAGTTTCGATCGCATGCCTGTCAGCTGCCCCCGTCGTCGTCGTGAACATTCTTGACTGGCACGCAGATCATGTCCACGGCGCAGCGGCGCGACCTCGCCATGAACATCCCCGCGCTGCGGAAGCTCGACGCCATGCTCATCGTGAGTGCTGCGTGCTTGCACGATTATCTGTCAATCATTCTATATACTAACAATTAATGATCCATGGATCAACGATTATATTGAAAAAATTTGGCGCATGCAGGGCTACATGGACAACTTCGTTGACCAGACCGAGTTCTGGTACGAGAAGGGCGGTGACAACAAGCGCGACGACGACAAGTGGTGGATGCCGACGGTGAAGGTGCCGTCGGAGGGGCTGTCGGACGTGACCCGCAAGTGGCTGCAGTACCAGAAGGAGTGCGTCAACCAGGTGCTCAAGGCGGCCATGGCCATCAACGCGCAGGTGCTCGTGGAGATGGAGATCCCGGAGATCTACATCGAGTCGCTGCCAAAGGCAAACAAACCATAATGCTAATCCTTCTCCTTAACTTTCATTATTTTGGATCAATCAATCAATTCAGTCGATAGATCGTCACCTCGATCTCTCAAACCAACATGGCATGCATTATTGACATGACATGATGAATGGCAACGTACGTATGTGTACAGAAAGGGAAGACGAGCCTTGGCGACGCAATCTACCGCAGCATCACCGAGGACACGTTCGACCCTCTGGAGTTCTTGGCCGGCATGGACCTCTCCACGGAGCACAAGGTGCTGGACCTCAAGAACCGCATCGAGGCCTCCACCGTGATCTGGAAGCGCAAGATGCAGACCAAGGACTCCAAGTCCTCGTGGAGCTCCATCGTCAGCTTCGAGAAGCGCGAGCAGTTCGAGGAGCGCGCCGAGACCATCCTCCACCTGCTCAAGATCCAGTTCCCGGGGACGCCGCAGTCGCAGCTCGACATCTCCAAGATCCAGTACAACAGGGTATGCGATGCAATTGTGATGCTGTTCATTATATGGAGCTATGGATGGCCATGGATCAATGGCCGGCGCCGGCATTGACATGGATCCATCCTCCCTTTGATTTATTTCTCGATCCCTGAATCTATCCCTGCTGCTGCTGGATGATGCACTTGCAGGACGTGGGTTACGCCCTGCTGGAGAGCTACTCGCGCGTGCTGGAGAGCCTGGCGTACAGCGTCATGTCGCGGATCGAGGACGTGCTGAGCGCGGACGCGGCGGCGCAGAACCTGACGGCGACGGAGGCGGCGCGGCGGATGATGGAGTCGGCGGAGCTGCCCGCGGCGCGGAAGCTGGACGCCAAGGAGGAGCTGGAGAAGCTGAACGAGGCGCCGGCGTCGATGACGCTCTTCGACTTCATGGGCTGGCACTTCGACCAGGACGAGCTGATGAAGCGCAGGGAGGACGGAACGCTGGACGCCGACGGCGAGGCCATGCTCCTCAAGAAGGCGCCAAGCATGGCGCCCAAGAAGTTCTCCTACGTCGACAGCCTCGCCGCCGGCGGCATGAGGAGCCCCTCGGCGCGCCACTGATAATAATATATATATATATATATATGATCGTCGTCGATCGTCGCGCCGCCGCGTGCAGCCGCCATTGACCGGCCGCCGATCGACGTGCTAGCAGCAGCAGCTCAGTCATCTACACCATGGATTGATCGTCGATGGTTCAGAGGAGAAGAAGCGACGACAATGGAGAGGAGACGGCGGACGGCTCCTCTCCCATCCGATTCTTGCTTACGTGTACATAGCTGAGGCGCAGCACGTACGTACCCATTGTTTAGTGATGTTCTCGATCTCTTACTGATTCCTTGCCTCTACGTTCTAGAACATTCTAGATGAGGGGAAGAAGAGGGCCGGGTGATTTCATCCACCTACTACGCATTCGCATTCAAGGGTTACCGCTGTGCGTAGCTACTTGCTTAATTTCTCAACTAGTACTACGTATTTTGGTTGGACATACATGGCTGATGGATCTCAAGAGCGGTTCTCCAGAAGAGGAGACACTTTGAGCTCTGGAGTATATATGTATCAAACTTTGCAGAGAAAAGAAAAACAAACGTGTATTCTTTGATTCGTTTCAAGCTAATCATTTTTCTGGACTCGGGTTTTCCAGTTCAATTCGTGGATAGTACATATGGAAATGTATGCACTCTATGTTTTCACGGATTGACATCAGAAAACAAAAGTAATCTGGTCCAATCTTCGACGAAAAGTGGACAACATGACATCACCCTCGCTAATTCTCCTAAATAGCGAAAACCAAACAGCATGCACAACTTATATGTACCATGAATAAACCGACGAAAAATGTGAAACCATACATCTTTAACCGTGTCAAATGTGTACAGAATGATCCAATTTGCATGAACAGGTCCCACTCATTCAGCACAATGATCCAATTTGCATGAATAGGTCCCACTCATTCAGCACTTCCTGCTTATCTCAGCATACATCCTCAAGAGGATTCTAGGTGACCTTTGACTTTAGTGAACAACGTGCCCACACGTATGTTGCTATCTACTTTATCTGTGCATGTATATGAATGGCAATGAAACAGCAAAACCCAAATATGAACTTATGAAGCTAACTAATCCCTCATTTTCTCTCTTCTCTCTTATGGAAAAAGAACAAAGACAATCAATTGTTAGTAATTGAACCCGAACCAGGCATTTACAACATCAAACCTCAACGAACAAGTGGGAGGCTCTATGTACATTTATTTATACAGCAGTCAGGTCTCTAGATCATGCTCCTGCTGGTGCTGTTGACCCAAGGCAGTCGGGCTAGGAGCATCGTGCTCAATGTAGTCATCCGTGGCTTCGTCCTCGTCATCAGAAGATAGAAGGGATGAACCCATCCACTGCTTGAAACCATCGTTGATGCGGCGCTGCATCTCTGGAGTCACTTCCATTTTGGACTCCAGCATCTCTAGACCCACATTGTGGGTGGTGTAATCGCCCTCGTCAAGGACAACTGCAGCTTTCCGTCTCAAGAAGAAGGCCGTGCCACCATACAAGACTGCCAAACCCCAGGCTGTAATTTCATAGCACCAGAAAAGAGGAACTGAACAAGTACTTCCAAGGGCCAGCAGTGTTGATCCAAGAATAATTGCCATGAGACCAAATATTACAGCGAAAACTACATTAAGTATAGCCAGGCAACGAACACCACCTGCAATTCATGAAAATATTAGTGACCCAACTAAGAAATTACTAATATCAGTGACCCAACTAAGAAATTACTTGTGTATTCATGTTAGGATTTACATATATCTAAAAGAGATACAGCTGGCAGTGGTGCTACTGCATTATAAAAGTGTATGTATAGTTGAACCAGTAGCTAATGCATCAGCCACATATAATTTCCTTCGCACATAATTAGTCAATATGTTGAACAGGTTGCATTATGGCTTTGTGCAGATATTTCTCTAACATAATAGCGCTCATAAGCTTGAAATTACTAATATCTGGACATTAATAATTTAAACTAAGTAGTCAATATGTTGAACAGGTTGCTAGTAATGGCGCTCATAAGCTTGAAATTACTAATAATGGCGCTCATAAGCATGGCACTATTACATTAGAAATTTACATTAGTTTAGTAAATTTCTCTAACATAATGGCACTCATAAGCTTGAAATTATTAATTTATCTAACATAATGGCGCTCATAAGCTTGAAATTGTTAATAGGAAAGCCATCTACGATATCTGGACATTAATAATTAGTCAATATGTTGAACAGGTTGCTAGTAAATGACTCACTAAATTCCAATCTCGTGCACAGTGAACAGACACCATAAAAAAGGTGGATACATCAAACAGTGAGAAATAAAAATGTCAAGAGCAAATTTTTAAAAAATGATAGCAAGTGGACCTAATAAAAATAATCGTATCCTTGTTTTCCTTTTTTTCGCCAGAGGAAGAGACAGCCCACCGCTTCTCTTAGTAAGAAATGTACTTGTTTATCAACAGACTTATTCAAACGTACTGTTTGCAAGATTCAAAACAGTTGCGCCATAAACTCCAGGTTTGCAAACTAGCCTATAAATAATGCAGGCCACAGCAGGTGCTACTACCAAAAACTAAAGCTCAGTACATTCATTTTCCATATTTCACGAAGAAAAGTAGCTTGAAACACATAGAAAGTGGGAGAATGTGACTGAAGGAGTTGAAGGTTATGCGCGAAGTCATGGTATGTTCACTAGAGAGCCTGCAGCATCTTAATATAACAGAAGAAAAAGGAGAAACATGTCTAATGAAAGGACCAATAGATGCAAGCATGCATGTTTCTTCTGCAGAGCAAATAGAAACATTTTCCCATCCTAATGTCATCATAGCAGCAAGAAGAGGGGAGAAGAGTCCCTCCTGCTTAAGCATGTATACTTCAGTCCTAAGCCTGCCCATACGCGTGGATTGATGGTTGCACTATGGAAACAAGGACCCATGCCAGAAACACGAGGACATCTGCTTCAAGGCTGCCTCCCACACTCGTACCCCTAGTGGCACATATTCAAAAGCCATCCACCCAAATATTCCTACTAAATTGCCATCGGAGAGAGAGAAAAGATATGTTACATTTGTGCCATTTTCACAGACATGGGAAGACAACTCAGAATGCCAGCATGGTGCACAGAGGACGTATGCAAAAAGACATTCTTGCCACTTGGGGTCTTCTTCCCGATGCTCTCATTTCTCCCCTGCCGATCTCCCATCCACTGGCCACCAGCCATCATGACATGCACAAGCTCACATCTGCCTCCCCTGCACCAGCCCTGAATCCTGATCTCCTCCAGCTGGACCCGATGGGCCTGGTCCTTGATGCCAGCAAACTTGACACCAGAGGGAGCGGTGGCCGACCAAGAGGGCTCTGCGACCACCTCAACCTTTGTTCATGCACATTCTCCCATCATTAAGCTCACATCTGCCTTCGTCTCTGCCAACCACCATGTCATGCTTGTTGATGCTAACCCGATACGCCAGGTAGGTGCCGTATCCCATATCGGATACATATTCGACACGGATACATGGCAGATACGAAGTGGATATGTATCCATGAAGTATCCAAAATAAAATTTAAAATCTAATTTTGGATACTTGGGCAGCCCATGCGCTTCGCTCCAGTAGATAAATGTTGTAGTGCCTTGCTATCCATTCGCCCATGTCTGGTACATAGTCAAATTAATCTGAGGTCCAGCCTAACACCCCACATCCAAATTTTGCTTATATGGTGCAGCTCCTCACGTGGAACGGGCCTGCACACACATAGCACCTATCTTACACTTTCGTCCTCACTTATGCAAAAGGGTTAACTCAGACGTGTTATGTTTGGAACAACAAGGATTATAAGCTGACCCTCAACCTAACTTCCAAGGTGGTATTAAACCCACAAACTACAACTCAACATGCCACATGGGTCATATGGGCCAACAATACAATTACTACAAGCTTCTAATGGGCTGGGGTGTTACATTCACCACCCCCCCCCCCCCCTTCCCTTAAGTTGTAGGGACTTATAAAGTTATAATGCATATAGTGAAACACATGCACGGGTAGGGACCTATACGGAGTTGTTCTGTGGGGATAAGAATACCAAAAGAAGGCCTTTATGCCAAAGAAATAGAAAATGTGCAATCTCTATTGGTGAGAGGGGAAACAGTTATCATACATAAGTTGGATTTGTTCGCAAGGAAACTTAGTGATATATAGGGCATGGCTACCCAAACTTGTGGGAATAGGACCAACTTGTTCCTTTTTATGTGATCTCATTAATTGACAAACAATAATAATTTTGGAGAAATAATTAATGCTGACAAGTGCATTACACTCTATAGTAGTATAGTTTACTATGCATCTCATGACCATGCATGGTCTTTGCAACACGTTTAGTAACAAATTTCCTACGCTAGCAAGTTCAACTTGTTTCAGTGCACAATTACTTATTGCGATGTTCTGCATGACACATAAATGATGATTTTGTTGCGTTGCCTGGTAGACAACAATCTCCACTATCCAGACATTAGAACAGCAGAATTTGCTTTCTGCAAAATGCATGCGGACAGCAATTACCAGGAAATACCAGCAGGAGCAATTCAAGATAGAGATGTAGGATTTGCATCAGTTAAACTTTTACTTCGGAATAATTATCTTCCAAGTTATGGCTAGCCATCCCAATAGGCATATTGAATCAAAATATTTGTTCTACCAAACTAATATATTTCTTGCCTGCTTTGCATATCTTAGTGCCATCTTACAAGAATGCAATATACCTTTATAGAGTGCAAAAGATAAGGGTTTCTGCAGATCTAGGGTGAGAATGCGGAATAATGATAATGCACAAACAATAGACCAAACAGGGGTAGTAATGTATCCTTTCAGAAACATAACACATAATGCCTTAAACCCTGAAATGGCCTCAGATAGCTCATAGTTTCTTAGTACCACCAAAGAAAGATTGAAGACAAATCATAAAGATCTTCGAGAAGGACGCATATGTAAACTCACCTCTTCTAGAAGCACAGAAATTATTCTCAACAACACAGATCATTGGATGCCTTCTTGGAGCAGCATATGCAACAGACATTCCTGCAAGTATGTACTGGTTTAATACTTTACTAATGTTCAAATGGAGAAGACGAAAATGAATTTTATCTGCCAAGAAAAGGGCATGAGTCACAAAGGGAATGCCTAATACAAGGCATATATGAGCTATACCAATATGCACCATCTACAAAATATACAAACAAAAGGCATAAAGCTACTGCAGCATAAATATCCCTTTAGAGTAAATTACACGGCCGGTCCTTAAACTATTACGTGGTTTTCATCTAGGTCCCCAAACTACGAAATCGCACGTCTGACTCCCTAATGTATTTAAGTGATCTCATCTAGGTCCCCAAACTACAAAATCGCACGTCTGACTCCCTAATGTATTTAAGTGATCTCATATAGGTCCAAAATACACATAAGGAGGGTTAGAGCTGACATGGTCATCCACATAGATAAGATTTAAGCACATGACCCCTGATTTAAGCTCACGTGTGCGGCCGCTGGCTCGTCCCTACTCACCATCACAGCGCCTGCGGCATACGACCTGGTCATGTAGGCAACAATGGCGGCTGGTTACACTGCCGAGCGAGGTAAGGTAGATATGGGAGAAGAGAGGCTTGGTTTGCGGTCATCCGGTGTTACGCTCACTCACGTGACCCGCCGCCATTGCCGTACACATGACCAGATGTATGCCGTGGGCGCTGTGATGGTGAGCAGGGACGAGCCAGCAGCTGCACGCGTGGACTTAAATCAGGGATCATGTGCTTAAGTCATATACATATGGATGATCATGTCAGCTTCTAACCCTCCTTATGTGTATTTTGGACCTACATGAGATCACTGAAATACATTGGGGAGTCAGACGTACGATTTCGTAGTTTAGGGACCTAGATGAGAACACCTAAATACATTAGGGACTCAGACGAGCGATTTCATAGTTTGGGGACCTAGATGAAAACCACGTAATACGTTAAGGACCGGCCGTGCAATTTACTCATCCCTTTACTTCAGCAAAGCATAAGTATCACCTACAAAAATAGCAATGTAAGAAACCAATCGACCGCTCACCTGCCTAGATGAGTACTGCCAGAGAAATAAAACCATGAGAAGGCTGATTTGTGTTGTTGCAATGTGGAATCTAGTTGTGTTCTTGCAATGCAGAATCTAGTTGCCCTAATTCCAGTATTATTTTGCAAATATGAATAGATACAAAACAGGTTCTCTAACATAACTTCTACATCCATAGCAAAGTTCATCAATATAAAAGACCGTAAACAAAATGAGACGTCATGCCCATTTAGGCTGCATATACAGACAGCAATAACAAAAAAAAAAGGGGGCCCAAGTTCACATGGTGAAGCAAGACAAACAAAGACACATCATGTTCTATTATACATAGAAGAAAGTCTCTTCAAATTGCAATCGACACACAACTTTCAGTCCAAGCCCAATGTCCAATACAGAAAAGATAATAAACACAGCAGCCTATCTAGTATAACACATACAGTTCTACAAAAAAAGAATCACAACAGTGCCGCGGGGAGCGAGATTGTGGCTCACCAGCTACAAGGTAGGTGAACGAGGCGCCAAAGAGGACGGCGGATGGCACGAAGACGACCATCCAGTAGAAGTCGGCGGCCTCAGCGGTGGTCATGTAAAAGGCACCCCCGCGGTACCGGTACGCCTCGGGCTCCTCCTCCCTGCTGCTGGCCGCGGCGGGCAGCGCCTCCAGCATGCGGCGCTCCCGGCAGAAGGGCCGCTCTGCGGGCTCGGCGGGGAACACGATCCCGAGGCTGACGCACGCGGCAGCTGCCACAGCGGCGGCGACGCAGCAGGCGGCGGTCACGGCCAGCGGGCGGCGGAGGCGCGGCGGGAGGGAGTGCTCGTCGTCGCGTAGCGCCGCGTAGGCGCGCCGCGGCATCAGGAAGGCCTGCCGCAGCGCGTCGCCGAGGAGTGCCATCTGCGGCGGCGCCGATGTTGCGGAAGGGGAAGGAGGAGAGGAGGGTAGTGGGTGGGTGGGTGGGTGAGCGGGCGGAGGCGAGAACCCTAGACGCGGTTTTGCGGGAGGGAGAGGGGAGGATTCGGAGGCATGGAGCGGAAGAATTGGGAAGAAGGTGGTCAGGTGAGGAGGGCTGCGCTGCGCTTTCGGGGCTAGTTTGGTTGCCTTGCGGGAAGGGGAAAACAAGGCGGGGGCCGCGAACCCGCGAGGTTGCTCCAATTCTCTGATCTTGTTCAACGCAAGAAAAGTTAGGCCTCTTAGTTCATTAAAAAAATCAAAAACTTTTCAAGATTCTTCGTCACATCAAATTTTACGATAAATAAATGAAGCATTAAATATAATTAAAAACAAAAATTAATTATATAGTTTGACCGTAAATCACGAGATGAATCTTTTAAATCTAGTTGGTCCATAATCGGACAATATTTACCATAAATAAACGAAAGTGCTAGTCCGAAAATTTTTTATTTCGGCAACTAAACAAGGCCTTCAAACATTAGTGTTGCACTGTTGGTCCATATATATCATTATTATTTTCACCCGTTCAAAACAATATATTTTACATAGAAGATTTATAATAGTAATAGTACCAGTGTTTACATATTTTCTTTTTTTATTAATTTGAATCTTTCTTTAATATATAATTGTGAAAATTTCAGTTCATCGTCATATCTTTATATGTCCATGAGTCTAAAGATTAATTAAATGATGCTCCTCTCGTTGGATATGGTTTCCTATTACTTTTAATTTATTTTTTTGTTTATGGCACGAGGACTCCTGGTCCAATTGGGTTAGGGAAAAAAAGAAAAGTTATGGGCTGAATCTAACTCAGAAGCCTAACACAAGTTTAAACCAATTTTAAACGGAAACAAGCGAATAGTTGGGCTTGACCAAAATTCAAAACTACAAGAAATTTTATCTTTTTATTATTAGAGAAGGAGGAGGAAGAGGAGGAGGAACTACAGATTAGGACTTTGATTTTTTTTTTCTTTTGCATCTGATTGACATCTAACTAAATAAAGAAAGCGGAGCAAAATAAATAACGTAATTCTTATCCTTTTCTATTTGATTATTAAGAGTTCTATTTATAATACTTAGGATGTGAGGAATCTATTTATATTAGGACTCCTACTCTATATTAGTTTAGACGCAAGTTATTCTACCTTGTATGCGCACATGTTATATATATAAGTCCAGATAAATAAACTCTGCATCATTCAGTAGTTAGAGGAAGACAGACAAAAAAAAGATGGACGAAAACATAGATAAAATGTTTTGGTAGCTTTTTTTTCTCCCGTTGCAACGCACGGACATTTTTGCTAGTTCTTTATAAAGTTTAAAGAGCGAAAAAAATTGAAACTCAGTGTTTGTTATCTTTTTCTTTGTCGACTAGATAATTGGAGGAATAAAATCGAACTATGCCCATTTTAGAGCAACTCCAAGAGACTCTCTAAATCCTTCCTAAATGCTAGGAATAGAGGCTTTGGTAAAAAATTATCCTCTAAGAGCTTGTCTAAATAGTTATGTAAATATAGCCATCTTCTATTTTAGATTTTTCGCTAGCCAAAAATAGAAGACAGAAATGACTATCTAAAGTGTGCACGAGGGATAGAAAAGTTGTTGGAGAATGAAGAAATATAGAAAGCATTTTTTATGAAAATGGTTCTCTAAATGTTGATTTACATAATAAAAATTGCAAAGACTCTTCGAGATCCTCTTAAGAGTACGTTTGATAGGAATCTAGATTCTTGTATATATTTCTAGTAATGAATTAGAATCACATTCTAAAACCGTTTGGCTATGATTCAAAAAAAATATTTTTTCATAAAAAACATAAAAATAAAAATTTTCTTAAAAAAATCTATAACTTTATTTTAACTTGTTCCACTTGAAGATAATCAACTAAAAATTCTGGTTGCTGATACAAAAGGAGTGAGAATTAGAATCACATGAAACCAGTTATCTTGCGTTTCTACTTCCTTGTTTACTTCCCCAAATATTTTGCAAAATATTTCAGATTCCCCGTCACATCGAATCTTGCGGCTCATGCATAAAGCATTAAATATATGTAAAAAAGATAACTAATTACACAGTTTGTATGGAATTTGTGAGACGATTCTTTTGAGCCTAGTTAGCTTATAATTGAACAATATTTGTCAAATACAAACAAAACGGTTATTGTTTATATTTTGCAAAAAAATTTGCAAGTAAACAAGGTCTTGCTAGACAAAAACGAAAAACGTAGTGACTCTTGAGTGGAATTTTTCTCACCTAGGCCTTGTTTACTTTCAAAAAATTTTGCAAAATAGGAATAGTAGTATTTTTGTTTGTATTTGACAAATATTGTCCAATTATAGACTAACTAGGCTCAAAAGATTTGTCTCGTCAATTCCGACCAAACTGTATAATTAGTTTTTATTTTTATCTATATTTAATACTCTATGCATACGTCTAAAGATTCGATGTGACGGGGAATCTGAAAAATTTTATAAAATTTTTGGGGAACTAAACAAGGCCCTAACCCATTTGGCTGTGATTCTGCTGATTCCTGTTGCCAAACAGGGCCTAAACTTCATATACTATGAAAACAGTAACAAAAAATCTAATTAGCTTGATTAGTCAACAACTCCACAACATGTGGGTGTTATTTAACAATTTGTGAGCTCCATTTTGTTACTTATAATTTTTTGTGGGAAATAGATAATGCTTTCCTAGAGAGAGGGGGTAGAAATATAGATGGTCAAACAAGCCCCCAACATTGTCCGATGAGGTTGGGCCAAGCTGAAGAGGGCTTCATGCCTGGCCATTGTCCTAGGCATGGCACACCGGGCATGTTTTTGGGATAGCCTGGCCCTATAAGCATGGTCTGCAGAGCATGTCATGCTAGCCCGAGGCACGTGTCTCCCATGGCACCATTGCAAATCGTGTCTCGAAGGAGCTGAGAAGGAAGGGGTGTCGAGAAAGGAGGCACCCCGATGAAGGGAGCTAGCGAGCGGGGTGAGGGAGGAAGGCACGTGCGACAAAGAGGTGGAGCGAGCTGCGAGCGAAGTTAGGGAGCTAGCGAAGAGGAGGAGATGCGTGCGTGGAGAGATGAGTGTTTTTTTTTTTAGAAAGCAACTTTATTATCAACAGCAATAAACTATGAGAAGGCTTACAGAGTGCAGAGTTACAGGGAGAAGTGCGTCTCAAAGAGAGCACTGCATATGAGATGCATAAGAGCAGGTACATGTAAAAGTAGAAGAGGAATGGAGTTGGGTAAAACTTTGTGTGTATCAGCAGTACAGTTTTAGTTTCTTTTGATCCTATGAACTGTATGAGCAGCTTCATTGGAGAGGTTGATGTAGGTTTGGGCGTAGAATTTGATTCTCTAGTCAGGCAGGTCATCTGGATTTGCATTATTGAGGAAGTTCACCAACTGTTGATTATCTGAGAGGAATGAAACCTGGTGAAGATCAAGATGTTTAGCTACTGTTGCCGCAAGGGCTAGCGCGGCTGCTTCAGCCATTAGTACTGAAGACGTTTCTTTCATGGCAGCTTTGATGTAGA
This sequence comes from Sorghum bicolor, assembly GCF_000003195.3. NCBI lineage: Eukaryota > Viridiplantae > Streptophyta > Magnoliopsida > Poales > Poaceae > Sorghum > Sorghum bicolor. The sequence continues at coordinate 13,828,757 of NC_012873.2, read as the reverse complement.
TGGTTTGCACCGGGTGTACCTGATTATTGACAATAAAAATACCAATTCCTGAATCTGTAGATAAGTTAGAAGGGAGATCAGGGGATGTAGAAACATCAATGTAACAGCAAATTCCTGGTAGGAAAGCAGGCATTCTGACAAGATAGGGATCTCTATTGTTTGGTGTTGAAGAGGAGTTGTTCCTAGTTGATGCTGTGCTTAAGTGATTCCCTTGATTTGTGTGTCCACAGAGAGATTATGCATACCTTAAACAGCAGTTTGAATGTTGTGAACTGTCTGATGGAGGGTATCATTGTTGGAGTCATGGTGGTTATGGCTGTTAGAGGTAGGAGAAATAGAAGCATTAAGATTAGCCATCATAGCAGCAGCTGCACCATGAACCTGAATAGGGGACCAAATTTTGTTATTAAATCTTTGATCATTTCTGGCTTTCTAGATGAACCATAAGAGGATTAGAATAGCCTGTAATTGAGTGTCATCAGTATTTGTATTGATGATAATTTGTAAAATGTTGGGTGTTGAAAATACAAAGGGTGAGGAGCCGAGGAGAGCATCTCCAAAGGCTTTGACAAATTGACTTGACATTTGTTGTTGTTTGCAAACTCCCATAACAAAATACAAAGGATAAAAATAGGTCATCTTCAAGGGAATTGGTATTTGGACTTGGCAAAGGATAAAAATAGCAGGTCTCCAGACGCGCGTGCTTTCCTCACGCGTGACTTTGCTCGCGCGATCGGGTTTGCAAAGCCATCCACAGCTTGACATTTTTGCCAAGTTTGCTCCCTCATTTGCCAAGTTGCCCAAATTGCAAACTTCAAATGCAAAACCGTTGGATACCTCTTTTGGAGCTTTTTGGCAAATTACTCAAATGCAAAACCCTTGGAGATGCTCTTACGTGAGGGTGGCAAATTGGGAGGGGAACTATGGTATTAGAGCAACTTCAGCCCAAGTCTCTAAATTAAGTCCTTAAATTTTTATTTACATGCTATGATAAAAAAAATAGGGGCTCAAATTAAGACCCAACTCCAACCCACCTCCTAAACAAGTAGGATAGGGGGTTCTAGATGTGAGAGACTGAAACTATAATTTAGGAGAGCATGGAAAATAGGAGTCCAAGTAGGAGGTGAGTTAGAGTTGATTTTTTTTATCAAGTCTCTAGATTTAGAATAGGGACTTGTTTAAGAGGTGGGTTGGAATTGCTCTTAAAACTGGTCATGCGGTGGATAGGGATTGTTGGAACTCGATAAGGGTTCGTTCGGTTAGAAGGATTCCCGACCAGGAATCGTTCCACTCGTTCACAATTATATAAATTTGACTGTCATTCCTGGCCAAAATAGTTCTCGGTCCCTATTCCAGGTCAAACGAACGAGCCTAAGGGAACTATGGTATAATACTTGACTGGATATCGGTTTTTTGTGGAACATGTGCCATTTTAGCAGACCATGCCATATTGCTCAACATGCCTAACAGATCATGCTCGGGTCAAGCCAAAATAGTGAGCTTCGACCAGGGTACCATGCCCCAATTTGTGTGGCCATCTATTAGAAGCTAGCATCGAGCTTATTATATCAATCTAGTAACAACCATAGTTTAAGTCATGTATATTATACTCCGTATATGTATGTAGGGATGAAAACGGTACAGATATTTTCTGATCATATTCGAGACCGAATTCGTTTAGAGAGGTTCAAATCTGTCTATATCCGAATTCAAGTATTCAACATCCAATACCGTATCCGTATTCAAATACTTAAACCGTATATTTATGATGTCGACATCTAATCGTATTTTATCCGACATGATTGACATTATCCGTATTCGAATCCGACCAGAAATATAAAAACAAACACGATATCGATGATATCCGTCCGTATCAGATCCATTTTCATCCCAATGTATGATATTGTGTACTCTTGCAAGTTAAAAATATGTTTCTTTAGATAGTCTAGGTTCTTAGTCATAAATAAATCACTGAAGGTTCCTCGTGTCCTCAAAATTTTGAACTTACCTTTTTAGCGACTAGATTCGATCTCAAACCTCTTTGCTTCTCCTAATCCCTTACAGTTTTATTATCGTTATATTGCTGTTTCATAGGAAGGGAGATCAGAAAAAGGCAAAGGTTGCCGTTGCCACGGTGAAGGTCAAAAACTCACCTTCAACGCTTATCGATGCCCACATGAATCCATTGCCATCGTTGAAGCTACTCCTTGTCTGTCCCCCGCTTCAATTCCTATAATCCGTGCCAGTCAAACTTGTTTAATTTTAACCAACTTTATAGAAAAGAGCATCAATATATATACCATAAAATGAGTATCTTATGAAAATATATATATTCAATGATAAATCTAATGGTATTATAAATCTTAGCGTTTTTTTTCTATAAATTTGGTTAAATTTTTAAAATTTGACTTAGGACAATTCTAGAAGTTGTAGCTTTCAGGGACGGAGGGAGTACAAGCGTAGGCTGTGCTTATTTTAAGCTACATCCAGTTGCTGCTGCTTCTCCTATCACAAATTACTGTTTACACACTACAATAAGCAGTAGCCCAACTGTTGCAGTAATCAATTTGTGAGAGGAGGAGGAGAAGCAACAGTCGACTACGTCTTAAAATAAGGGCCTGTTTAGATTGAGAACGAAAATTTTTTGGGTGTCACATCGGGTGTGTCGGAAGGATGTCGGGAGGGGTTTTTAGAAACTAATAAAAAAACAAATTACATAGCTCGTCAGGAAACTGCAAGACAAATTTATTAAGCATAATTAATCTGTCATTAGCATATGTGGGTTACTGTAGCACTTAAGGCTAATCATGGAGTAACTAGGCTTAAAAGATTCGTCTCGCGATTCTCAACTAAACTGTGTAATTAGTTTATTTTTTATCTACATTTAATGTTCCATACATGTGTCCAAAGATTCGATGGGATGGATGAAAAAATTTTAGGTGGGGAACTAAACAGGGCCTAAGCACAACTCAGCTACGTCTTAAAATAAGCACAAGGCCTTGTTTAGTTCACCTTAAAAACAAAAAAAAATTCAAGATTCTCTGTCATATCGAATCTTGCGACACATGCATATAACATTAAATATAGATGAAAACAAAAACTAATTATACAGTTACTTGTAAATTACGAGACAAATCTTTCAAGCCTAGTTACTCTATGATTGGATGATGTTTATCAAATAAAAACGAAAGTGCTATAGTGTCAAAATCTAAAAACTTTTTAGATATAAACAAGGTTTGAGTTAAACCGAGAGGTATTTTATCTTTGATAAAGTTGCTTTGAGGTAAAATCGACTTTTATTTTATTTTAAGTTAAACTATCTTAAAATTGTTTAATTTTTGTAAATGATGCTATATCAAGATTTATAACACCATATATACATAATAATTTAATAGTATTTATATGATAACATAAATATAATTTTTATATAAATTAATCAAATTTAAATGATCTGACTTAGAGTAAAGGTAAAATTGTAAATAATATATTTTTTTGTTTCACATACTACTTGCCTTTACATTCGGTCTGAGTGGCCGATGATATTAACGGCATTGATGGTGAAACTTTGATCACCAAAATATGGAAAACCAAGTTTTGAGCAGTGATTTAGTTTGTTGTAAAGTTTATCAACATCTCACACTGACTTGCCATTTTTTTTAAAAATATTTTGATCTAATTTTAAAATCTTTTGTTTGCTAAATTCTTGATTAGGCAAATTTTGGTAATAACAAACCAAATCCTAAAAACTGAATAATTATTTTTCTCGAATGCATAAAATCTGTCCGGCTTAAAAAGGTTTGAGCTTCTATCGGAACTGCGGAAACAGAGCGTTCCCTGTTCCCGAAAATAGCCTTCACTCCTGCCGGCGGGCGGAGGCCGGGTCGACGAGAGAGGAGATGACGCTGGCGGCGGGGCTGGGGTACGCCCTGATCGCGCTGGGCCCCGCTTTCTCCCTCTTCGCCGGCGTCGTCGCCAGGAAGCCCTTCCTCGTCCTCACCCTCCTCTCCAGGTCTTCCCCCAGCCTCGGCCGTTTCTCGTGTTTCTTTAGCCGCGTTTTGGTCAGATCGTCCGTTGCCCTCTAGTAAAAGCGAACATTCGGTTCATCGATTGGGGTAGGAGGCGGGTGGACGTTTGTTTGAGGCGTTCCAGTGTGTGGTTTCGTGAGGCAAACGCGGATTATTGGTTTACTTGTGCACTTGTGCTAGGGTTCAGTCTTTCCTTGCGGATCGATCTGGATGCTGCTAGTTGGATTCAGCTCACATGGCGTATTGGCGTGTACTGTGTGGTTTTTGAGCTCTCAGTTTATCTTATCTGTTTGCGAAATGCGTGAATCTGGTTTCGAATGAATGTGTGGATCTCAGACCTGTAGAACTTGCACTACTGTGCAAATGATACACTCCCTAGTTGGTAAACCAAAGCTTGCTGACAGTTTATGTGTATTGTCTTGACAACTTACTCTAGGTAGTTGTGCACCAATGTATAGGAGATTAGGAGTTGACATTTAATTCAGTCTCATAACGATTCTTTTCTTTATTTCTGATTTGTACATATATATTCATGTAGTATCAACATAAGCATTGAATCTTGTTTAATGTATATTGACTTGACACCCCCCCTCCTCCTCCTCCTCCTCCTCCTTTCCAACTGTCACAATTCATTGCTAGAAGGATGCAAGAGAAATGGTGATTCGTGAAAATGTAAATTGGCATTTCAAATACCGAAGATCAAAGACTGAGGAAGAACTTGTGTCATCAATTATTTTGTTGGTAGTCAACAAGAAGGATATGAGCTACAGAAGAAAAAAAAACATTCGGAGCCTGACTGAAAGATGCATGTGTGCGACTATGTGGGCATCAGACCTGTCTCAGAGCATTTTTCTGATACATTGCTACCTCATATAACTTTTCAGTATCCTGATATTACACCTCTGACGGTCTGACCTCTGGAAGTACTGAATCTGTGTGTTCTCCAATAGAATGCACTGTTAGAAATTGCCCCAGAGATATCTGCAATTGAATTTAATGGATGCATTCATTATCTGGAACGTATAACCTGGGGTGTGAGAAACTTCTCGAATTATAAGGCTTAAGCTGTCATACTTTATTAATCTGAACTCACTACAGTCACTAATAAGTGATGTAACTTTTCTCCATTCATTTTTTTAATGCTTGAATCTTTACATTTGGTAATTTTGAGTGATATGCTGTTCTCCTTTTGTAATGACCTTATCAAGGGAGAGGCACACACGCAGTCTGGGTTGGTTTGAAAGCTTTTATAGTCTTACCAGTTAAGTCTGGTCTCAATCAACAGAGAAGTTCCAACTTCCAAATGAATATGCTTAGTTACTTTGTTCACAAGATAATGCATTAGTTTGAAAGAAAATGTAAGTCGACTTAATCCTCTATGTTAGAGTGAACAGTTTACAGACCTTGAAATGGAAACTAGAAACCATTTTTCTCTCTACCCATGTTGCCTTCAGACCTTGATGGTAGTACGGCGAGTTCCCATTTCCCAGCATTGCTGCCCTATGTTCTTTAGTGCCTGAAACACTAAAGTATATTGTACATTCTCTTATGAATTTTGAAGGATATATTATCATATTTAAATATTAACCTTGGCTTTTATCTTTTAGTGCAGCACCTTGTTTTGGCTTATAAGTTTGATAGTCCTCTCGGGAATATGGAGGGGATTTCTTCCTATAAAATCAGAAGCTTGGTGGGCATATGCAATTCTGATCCTTACATCTGTCGCATTGCAAGAAGGCACTCGTCTTGTGTTTTGGAGGCTTTACAAGTAGGTCCATAAATAGAAGTTGACATGTCCTTATCTGCTGTTGTAATTGAATATATGGGATCTGATAACAATTTTTCCAGGAAAATGGAAGAGATGCTAGATGCTTTTGCTGATAGAATATCCAAGCCACGTCTTAGTTTGACTGACAAGATGCTCATTTCTTTAGGTAAGATTTTGTTATTTTGATACAAGATGAAAAGTATCTTTTCTAATTTCCATTCGTAAGTTATTCTTATTTTGATAATTTGATATAAGATGAAAACATCTGTTGTAGTTCTGGTTCAAGACCAAATGGTTTCTTTTCTAGGCAATTCATGTAATTATTATTTCTTTATTGCTGCATTGTGTTTAACCCAGATTTTGAATTTAAATGAATGTATACATATTGTAAGTTGCACTTGTATATGTGTTTATGCCCCAATTCTATAGAAGGGACACGTTTCATGGACAGAATCGCCTGTCATGTTATTTGTAAGCTTCTAGGATTGTTTGCTAATTTTCTGGGGACTGATTCCAACAAGGTTATTAAATGCGCTAATAAACGCTTTGCCAGGGCTCTAAAATTTGTGTTCATAACAGAACAAACAAAGTTTCTCTGGTTGTGCATTGTTGATTTGAATCTAGGAAGTCTCCCAAACATAGGCATGGTTTGCTAACTCAGATAAGTACTTTAAATCTGAGGATATGCTTCTTTAAATCTGAGTTTATGCTTTTACTTATTGCTTGGTAGGAACAATTGCTCTTCTCTATCACTCTAGGATGTCACATCTATAACTGCTACATTTGCTCATTTTTGTTTGAAAAATGTTTGTGCAGCTGGTGGTTTAGGCCATGGAGTGGCTCATGCAGTCTTTTTCTGTCTCAGTCTTTTGACTCCAGCGTTTGGTCGAGCCACATTTTATATTGAAACATGCTCAAAGATGCCATTTTTCCTTGCTTCAGGCAAGTGTTTTTTCCCCCACCTTACTCCCTAATATGATTCATTACCATGGAAGGGAATAAGCATATTCACTCTAACTGGAAAAACAAATTTGTAAGTAGACACGTTTCGTCCTAGTTATATTTGATGCAGTTTCGTGTTCTGAATTTGTTTTGCATGATATTTACCCTTATCCCTGTGTGCTATTTCAGCCCTAATTGCACTTGGATTCTTGGTCATCCATACGTTCTCAATGATTATTGCTTTTAATGCATATGATGAGAGAAAGAAAAGTGATCAGGTTTTTGTTCCAGTTATTCATTTGGCTGCTGCTGTGATGGTAAGAACAAGGACTTATTTGTTGTGTTGGGTTGAAACTTAATGAACATGATGATGCTTGAGCTGATTTATCTTTGTTTCAATTTTCATAAGTTTCTCTATATTATTTTCTTCTAATCTAAACATAGAAAACACTGGCTGCGACACCACACACCACTGTGACCTTGTTGTAAAATGTTCTTATGCTAAATCATCACTTATATATTGGTCGCTTCCAGTTTGCTCCTAGTTGTAAAATGTTCTTATGCTAAATCATCACTTATATATTGGTCGCTTCCAGTTTGCTCCTATAATTTACATCTACATAGTCGTGCCCATTTATAATCAACATGAGATTTTAATTGATGAAAGTTGAATGCAAAATAATATATTGCTGCCATGCAATGTCAATCATGAAACAACTGTCGGCAATGCCACATAGCAACTCTTTTTATCTGCGATGGTAGTATAGTCATTTAATCTATTCAATGTTTCATTGTGGGTTTAAGACAGGCAACTCTCCAAATCTTGTTGCTTTTAGTCAGTAGAATCTGGAGTTCTGGACAGTACATTGCTGAACATGTGCCCGACCTTACTGCACTGTGTATTCATTTCAGACACTTGTTAACCTCGCCCCAGGAGGCTGTCTCATTGGTACCCCACTGTTGTTGGTCATGGCTGCGCTGACCTTGCAGCACTGCTGGCGAGTGGCATGCCAGAGATTAACTGAGCACCGGCATCAGCAGCACAACAGCAACTAGTTCTTGCAGATTTGCCAGTGCTCCTTACATCATGTAATTTTCCCATGTATGTTTGACTGAATCTTCTGATGTATTAGGACAGCAAAAATCAGGTTCTGAGTCACGTCGTGTAGAGGGTTTATCGGAGTTGCACTGATGTTTGCATATGCAATACATCTTCTTAGCCGGTGAAAACGTTGTAATTGGCATTTTTATCTCTATAATTATGATTGTTAAATGGGCTAGCAATCATTATCTCTTGGATGTACTAACATAAGTTGCTAGTTGCAAAAAAAACTAGTTGATCCGACTAGTCCAACTTTTGGCTAGATCATAGCCTATTTTGAACTTTTCAACCACCAAACTTATAAAAAGCTATACTCTCTGTTCCAAGTTGTTTTAGCTAAACAGGTAGTTTTCACTATGTACTTATCGGTATACTAAGGCCTTGTTTAGTTGGGGATTGAAATTTTTTTGGGGTGTTACATCAGATATTTGGTAGGATGTTAGAAGGGGTGTTCGGATACTAAGAAAAAAAAACTAATTACATAACTTGTCTGAAAACTACGAGATAAATTTATTAAGTTTATTTAATCCATCATTAGCACGTATAGATTACTGTAGCACTTATGGTTAATCATGAACTAAATAGGCTTAAAAGATTTGTCTCGTGATTTCCAACCAACCTGTGTAATTAGTTTATTTTTTTATCTATATTTAATACTTTATACATGTGTCTAAACATTTGATGGGATAGATGAAATCTTTTTGGGTGTGAAACAATGCCTAGGCCTAACAACTTTTACTACACAATGAAATAGGTATAGTATAAAAATATGCCCATACATACCTGTGTTATAAATTATGAGTTGTTAGTGTTGTAAGCACTACACAAATATAAAGTAAAATTATAAAAATTTATGACATGAAATAGGTATACTATGAAAAATATAATTAATAAAAATATTTGATGGTATTTATTTTTTATATTATAAATTTGATCAAACTTAAGGCCCCGTTTAGTTTAGGTCGGTAAAATTTAACTACCATCACATCAAATATTTGAACACATGTATGAAGTACTTAATATAGATTATTTATAAAACTAAAACACAGTTTGAGAGTAATTTATGACACGAATCTTTTGAGCCTAATTAGTCAATGATTAGATACTAATTGGTCAAATAAAATGAAAGAGCTATAATACCTATTAAATTTTAACACCTCCAACCAAATACCCTCTAAGAACATCTCCAGCAGGCTACCTAAACCCACTACCTATATCCTATATTTGGGTAGTGGAGGCGAAAAAAACTACTCCAACATGCTACCTACTTGACTATTTATTTTTGTTGGTCCAGCAAATTCTCCCTCCCACTACCTACATCGTTGGACCAACAAATCTCACTACCTATTTTCTTGTACACCTTTTCCTCCCTACGCACGATGTTGCGCTCGGGACGGATGCTCGACACCGCTGCCATCGCCAGCCCGCGCGCCGCCGACCTATACGGCCTCGACGTCCTCGCGCATGGGATCAACGACGAGTCCCAGAACGTCACACGCTTCCTGCTCCTCTCCAGGCTGTCGGCTGTCGTCGCGCCGCCGCCGTCGCTGCCACCAAGACCAGTATGGTGGTGGCTCACCGGCACGACAGCCAACACCGGTGCACGTGACCTTCCAAGACGACCTCACGCCTCCTCCGCTCCACTGGACCTCCTCTACCCTACACGACCTCCCCACGTGGTGGCCTTCCCTAGTGTGGGCGCATCTCCTCGCCAGCGTAGAATAAGAGGGAGAGGATGACAACACGGCCCCACATGTCATTCACTCTGCAAATGAATTTAGGTAGCCTGATTTATGTAATGTTGTTGGAGTTTAGAGTAAAATATAGGTAGTAGAAAAATAGGTGGTTAGATAGTCTGATTTAGGTAGCATCGTTGGACACGCTCTAAGATGCTTTGGCTCTTAGAAAATTAGAGTAACTCATAATTTAGGATTAAGACGAAGGGAGCAGAGTTAATCAAAATTTAATAATGCAGAAATATATGCTTCCAAAGTAGGCATTCACCGAGGAAGGACAACAACGCTGGACGGCTGGAGCCGGCGCCCGTGACCATGACGGGGACGGGACGAAACAGAAGTAGTAGGACAGTTGGAGAATCGTCTTTGGGATTCGAGCAAGGACGTCCGGGCCTGCTCCACTCACCAGTTGACCACTGTTCCACTCCGCCTGCCTTCTCAGCAGAATCCGATGGCCCACCTTCCCGCCTCTCCGGCGGCCGCGGTATCCACCGGCCACCGCGTCTCGCCCTCGCCTCGCTCTTGCCCTTCCCTCCCGCAGCTGAAGACGACCGTACTGTCGTCGACAGGAGCCGCCGCGGGTCCCCGACCTTCCCGGCCATGGAGGGGACTGGCAGCCACGGGCTCGGATAAGGCCGGTGAGTGTTTCCTGAGATTCGTCCTTCAGCAGCGGAGATACCATACCTCTGCATATACCATACTAGTAGCATTTTCCCCATGCGTGCTGGGTTTCATTTGGTATCTGAGGTAGTAACTTTCTTTCTTTTTTTTTTTTAAAAAAAAGGCCTCTACTCTTTCTGAAATCTGAAGTCATAGGGCCACAGGCTGGGACTTATCTTTGACGAGTTTATGCAAGCAAATCCTCTGCGCACAATCATCTGCAAACTCGGCTCATACGTTTTCTGACGAGACATGTTAGTGGTAACTCTTCTGGATCGAATCCGAGTATTTCGATGTACTCAGAGTTATTTTTGAGCTGTGTTGAAGGTGGTGGGCAGGTACCTTCATGATGATATGAGATTTTGCCTGTTCGTTTGCGCTTGGTCGTTGCCTCGCGGCTTGTGGGCTTGTTGGTGACTTGATTTGATGACGACCCTTTGATGGCAATTTCAGGCCGGCTGCTTTTTGTCGAGTGTGGGGATTCGTAGTTAGTAATAGGATTGCTTCCAAGTTGTCTTCACTCTCTGTCCTTCTCTTGTTGATTGGGATGGGCTGGAGATGGTTGGGCAATTTTGCAAAAAATTAGTCTCAAGATTGTATCCGTCATCCACCTTTGCATATCTTCTGCAAAAGGTTGCTTCTAAATTTTAGATTCGTTTAGATAATTCTGGAATGACAACGACTTTAGCTGTTTCTTTTTGTTTTGGAAAAAGTTCTTTAGTGTTGACCTGAAGTCCTTTCCAGATTAAAAAAGAACAGAAAAACTCTGATAAAATTGGGTGCTCAACATTTTATTTATGTGGACTAGGCAGTTGCTTTTCTTTCTCTATAATCTTTTTTTTTTCTGTAACTAAGGGTACAAGGAAGGAGAGTGCCAGCCTGCGGGTAGAGACATTAGACAGAAATACATTATGAAGCAAAATGTGTTTCAATTCCTAAGAACGACATGTCTTACGATTCAAACCTCATTACAATATTTTTCCTGGAACTAAAGAGCATCTTTGCCATGCAGCATCGACTGGAACAATTGCCAATGCAAACGAAGTTCCTGTCTTGTCTTTCTCTGAGGTGGACTTTCTTGTCTTTTGTATCTCTGGTGGCACAAGTTCAATTTACATCATTGGTAACATTTATAAGACAGTGGTTGGATGCTCTTTCTCTTTTGAGAGATTATATTATTGGTCCTTATTATGCTCTCTTCTTGATTAATTCTTGAGCAATCAATACACAATTGTACATCATATATCCATCGTTGAAAAACCATGTTCCTTTCATGTGTAGTTTTTTAGAACAATTGTTATGAATAGTAATGGAAAACACTAACTCTGCATGACTGCATCTAAAGTTCCACTGTAGATGTATGAATGAATTCCTTTGAAACAACTCGTCTGTTGTTGTACCTTCATCTCCATCCACGCTGGAAGAATGATTACAACATTTAGTTTTTATATATCCATGCAAGTTGGCCATGGGTATTACCAGTAAGGGAAAATTGGTTCTATGATTGTGTACAAGGTCTTAGTTACATGATTAATTTATGTAGTTTATTCTCTTGATTGTGCTGTGAACTGATATACTACTTCGACTCTAATTCCATAACTACTCCCTCAAGGTCGCTGAAAGGCTCGATACATTCCATGCGTCTGGGGCTAGGAATCAAAATTACATGGCCATGTACTCTAGTATTTTTGGTGGAATTACAACAGGCCCTTCTGCAATGGTCATACCAATTGATGATCACATGGTTCATAGAGGTCATGGGGTTTTTGATACTGCTGCTATTATGGATGGGTGAGCTCTTCTATAATATAAATATGAACTACATATTAATTGCAAATAGAATAGCAGTTATAAAACTCATCTATTTAAAAGTTTCCTCATAATATTTTTCTTGTGTGAATGTGAACTACTGAACTTGGGAAGAAAATAAGAAATAAATGTCCCTTTATAGACATATTTCTTTGAATTTCTGATTGAGCGACGTTCCTATCATCTTATTTTCTACATTGACATATTACTGGCAGTCACCTCTATGAGTTAGAACAACACCTTGACCGCTTCCTGAGGTCTGCATTGATGGCCAAAATACCATTACCTTTTGATCGCTCAACAATTAGAAGCATACTTATTCAAACTGTGAGTGCATCAAATTGCACCCAAGGATCACTCAGATACTGGTTGTCTGTCGGACCTGGAGACTTCCAGTTATCTTCATCTGGCTGTGCAAACCCAGCCCTCTATGCTGTTGTTATTGAAAGTCCATCCTTACAAGTACCATCCTGCTGCAAAGTGGTCACATCATCTATACCGATAAAGTCTCCTCAATTTGCAGTCATGAAAAGTGTGAATTACTTGCCCAATGCACTCACCAAGGTGGAAGGTGAAGAGAATGGTGCATTTTCTGGCATTTGGCTAGATGATGAGGGTTTCGTTGCAGAGGGTTCTAACATGAATGTTGGCTTTGTGACAAAGAGCAAGGAGCTTCTCATGCCTTGTTTTGACAAGATCCTGAGTGGGTGCACAGCAAGACGGGTTCTGACCCTCGCTGAGCATCTAGTAGCTCATGGAAAGCTCAGCAGGGTAATATCAAGGAATGTGAGTGTTCAGGAAGGGAAGATGGCCGATGAGATGATGCTCATCGGTAGTGGCATTCTTGTAAAACCTGTTGTTCAGTGGGATGATCAGATAATTGGTTCTGGTAAGAACAATTTTGCATGCTTATTCCATATTGCATTTCAACAATAAATGGTGAATAGGAAGCCTGATAAAATTAAGTTCTGCTATATGTTGTATGAAGTTGATGTTAGAAAGATTTGACCTAATTCTAGGGGAGTTTGCAAATTAATAGGAGAAAAAGAAAAGCTTCTGTTCCTGTGGGTCCGGGACTCCGGGTTATAACGGTTTACATCAAACGATCTACTCACCAGTGATTTATCTCCTACGTACCCATTTCAATGAATGTGTTGGAGATGACATGGTTGATGATTTTGTTTTAATAGGAGCAAGAAACATTGGTAGTAAGATTGAGTACAAGAATGGTTAATAGGCTTTTAACTTGTTGCTGGCTTACTGCCACTCCATAGAGCAAATACAAACTTTTGTTCTTTTTTGGAGGGACTGTGTATATCAAGTATTTAATGCTAATTGTTTTTTTATCTTTAATGCTAATTGTTTTTCTCGTTTCTTCACAGGACAAGAAGGCCCGATAGCTCAAGCGCTTTATGACCTTATTCTTGAGGACATGAGATCTGGTCCGCCATCTGTTCGTATCCCCGTCCCTTACTGAAACTGTTTGAAGTTTTGCATATGGTTGTAAGGGTGAACAATGATTTGTTGTTGTTGGTTATCAGAGTTGTACGGTGGTCATATAAAATCTATGTATTAAAATATATGACATCTAGGAATGCTAATTATGCAAAAGAGTTGGGTTGTACAGTTGAGTGTCCCCTGAGTTCATAGATTTTCGATGGACATTGCTGGGCGTGTACCCTTTCTTCATTTTTACCTTTTTGGCTACCTGATGATACCTGCCCATATCGTTGGTCATAGGTGCAAGCAAATTTCAATTTCGGGTGTGAAAGAAAATAATAACTCAATTTGTTTCCCTTCGGCCTTCGCCTTTCATGATCTCTATTAATGGTGGCGATATCTATATACAAGATATTTTCCTCCTGGGTTGAAAAAGTACTTGCGAGGCATAAAGTGAATTGGAGACTATCACATTTTAGTGACTATCAATAAATTAGGGTATTCGTTAAATTTTAGGTGCCTGAATTTTAGTTTTCTTTTAGTTGACGGTTATTGCATATATTTTATACTAAAATTATAGTCATTCATTGCCACTTCTGTAAATGAGTCTGCAATCTTCGGTACCGAAAAAACTGCAAATCCGAAAAAAATCTGATTTGTGTTGGCATAAAGACAATTAATAATTAACAATTATTTTTATAGGCAGACAAAGACAAAAAATTAATATGTTATAACACAAAGACAAATAACAAATAAAAAAAGTAACAATTTTACTTGTACGAGTCAGTGGCACAAGAGTATTCCTTGAAATCATCATAAAATATAGTGATAAATTAGATCGCCACTTATGCACCTACAAGAAACATCCTTGGTCATATGTGCGCAAGACACCTCGACTAAAAGGCATTTTTGGATAATACAAGGGCTAATTGTTAGCTAGCTAAAACTTAGCTCTACTGCATCCAAACAGGAGGTCTGATATGTATATTAATTTTTTATCAAAGTCTTTAACTAGTTATTAACCAACTAGCTAGTCAACCTCAGCTAATTTGTACTACCCATGTGTATCAAATGGCCTAAGATATAGAAGTGATCAAAACCAAAATGTATAGTACTTAAAAAATATCTAAAATTTTCAGTTCAAAAATATTTAATTTAAATTTATTTAGAGTCTCAAATATGCATTACAATACTCATATGAATAAAAGAATAATGTAGCAACTATTTAGTCATAAGTGATTTTGAGGCACATGATTAAGGAAGGAACGTGCAAGGCATAATATTCTTGTTGTGAGTTCCAACCCTTGTGGCCATGGGGGTACGGTGTTGGCCGGTGAGCAATTTTTAAATAAACACTTTTGCTATTACTTGTCCCTGTTTGCAAATTCTGAAAAATGATTTAGAGACAGCACATTATTTTGCTATTTATTTGCCTGACTTAAAAATTTTAAAAATCAATTTATAGAGGTAGCTGGGATCTAGATCATCGATCTCTAGAGACACTTTATATTTGATCATAGGAAAACATCTAGCAGAGACGGCTTGGATACAATCTTGTCATATTGTCTGGTGCTCCTAGAGTACTATTGACTAGGCTTTCCGATAATTTTGTGGCTACGGTTTGAGTCTTAATATAGTCTTTTTAGAGAAGCCTATGCCTCCTTGATAAATAGTGCACAAGGGCTTCTAGGTAGTCTCTTCTTCTCAAATCATAAGATATTTTGACTTTCTTAGATGTACATCGTTTTTTTATGTCTCTAGCTTAGTTTTTTTGGTTTAGTGCATGAGTGTTTCTAAATGTATTTTGTGATTTAATTTTTAAAGCTTTGTTTAATGGAGATTTATTGAAAATGATTTCACCTAAGAAGCTAGAGAAATTGAGAAACACGTTTAAGTGGCTTCATCCTTTAGTAATTTTTTTTTGAGATTATCCTTTAGTAATTTCTCTCAACCCCCCCCCCCCTCTACAAGTTATCTAATGAGTTAGTGTTCGATATAGGTTCTTTTAACAAACCAAGGAAATCAAAGCTAAAGTCCCTCGAAAAAACCTACCTAAGAGGACCTAGAGATGTATTATATATTCATAGAACAAAGTTTTTGAAAAATACTCACATAGGTATAGTTCATGTGTTTCTCACTTTAATTTAGAGAGGACTAGGGCTTGTCTGTTTGAGCTGTAACCTTTTTTTAGACTTTTGACTAAAAAACTAACTTTCTAACTTTTTACTTTTTGCTTGTTAGCTTTTGTAATAATTTTTTTAGTTCTCAACACATTAAAAGTTTAGTCATCCTCTGTTTAGTTTGGTGGATTAAAAGAGAATAAAAGAGGCATTTTAGTCCCTTTTAGTCATTGTGTTTGGATCTTTTTTTTGGCGATCGTGCTTGTGCACGTTTTTCATTAAAAAGACTGGAACAGAGTTACAGAGTTAAAAACCCACGGTAACCCAGGTTACCAACAGCCAACGCTGAGAAAACAGCAAACTGGAAAACAACTCAGAAAGTCTAGCAGATGCCAATACAAAGCAACCGATTGCGACAGCCGCAGATTCAGTCAGACGCAAGCGCCACCAGCGAGCTCAGGTGCTTGTACCCTGCGACGCACCACTAAAAGGTAGACTTTTAATCCCATTTAGCAATACTTGGGTGACTAATTGACTATTGTATTCATTTTATAGTGATTAACTGATTAAATAAAA
The DNA here is from genome assembly GCF_000003195.3 of Sorghum bicolor. NCBI lineage: Eukaryota > Viridiplantae > Streptophyta > Magnoliopsida > Poales > Poaceae > Sorghum > Sorghum bicolor. The sequence goes on along the minus strand of NC_012873.2, from coordinate 13,812,579 downwards.
ATGAATAAATAAGACTATATTTTTTTTTGAAACCATAAGACTAGATTTCTTATTAGGAGGTAAAGAGTGAACCCTAACAGCAAGCAGTGTGTGATGATCCGCCGGACCGACGAGCTCCTCGGGTCGGGGTCTTATCTTATACAAGTTTGCCACCTGCAAGCAGTGTGTGATGCAATCAATCTGCATTATTAGACACTCTCGCTCTCTCTTGTGTTCATGACTGAGGCCTTGTTTAGTTCCTAAAATTTTTTGGGTTAGGGTACTGTAGCACCTTCATTTTTATTTGACAAACATTGTCCAATCATGAAGTAACTAGGCTCAAAAGATTCATCTCGTAATTTACAGGCAAACTGTACAATTAATTTTTATTTTTATCTATATTTAATGCTGCCGTAAGATTTGATGTGAGGAGAAATCTTGAAAAAATTTGGTTTTTGGTTGAACTAAACAAGGCCCTTCAGTATATTAGAGACAAAAGCTACAATCTAGTTCACGGACGTCAGTCTTGCTCGCGGGAGACGACGACAATCTGAGTATTATCGTCTGCACATCCTCGTCCTCGCCGTCACATCACATGGCGAGGCCGCACGTCGTGGTGGTGCCTTACCCGTGCGCCGGCAACGTGAACCCGGCGCTGCAGATCGCCAAGCTGCTCCACCACCAAAGCGTCTACGTCACCTTCATCAACACCGAGCACAACCACCGCCGCGTGCAGGCCACCGAGGGCCCCGGCGCTGTGCGCGGCCACGATGGGTTCCGCTTCGAGGCCATCCCCGACGGCCTGTCCGACGCCGACCGCCGCAAGCAGGACTACGGCCGCGGCCTGGAGTCTGGAGATGGTCGTCAGCACGCGCTGCGCCGCCCCCTTCAGGGACGTCCTCAGTCCTCACGCGGCTCTCCTGCACGCCGGGGCCGGGCGTGCCGCCCGTCTCGTGCGTCCTCACCACGATGCTGATGAGCTTCGCGCTCGACGTCGCCCGCGAGCTCAGGATCCCGACCATGGCGTTCTTGACTGGCAGCGTCGCCTCGCTGATGACGCACATTGTTAGTCCAGGATCACGATTACACACTGTATGTGGATTGGTTTGAAGAAGAAAAATGAAGAACAGATGAACATAGGATTTTGGGAACGCCCAGGTGCCTCCGGGAACAGCGTCCTTTTTCGCCTTTGATTCACCAAGATACAATTCGCCTAACCGGCTTACACGAGATATACTCCACACCTCACACACCCAGCTCTTATACCCGAGCTTAACGCACACGTCTAACAAACTCAAAACAGAAAAACGCACGCGATACATATCACTGGAAACACACGGTTCAAAATACTCCGGAACGTGGGCGCGGTCACCACGCCACCCCGAACGGCCACCACCATTCAGCTCCGAATTTCCTGGCTTGGGCTGCTCCTGACCATCCATGAGTGACTCCCTGCTGTCAGGCTTACTCCAACACACATGAGGCTCCGGCAGCTCCAGGAAAGAGGGTACGTGGCACTCAAAGGTAAGCCGGCCACAAAACAAAATCTTTCGCCAAAAACAAAAATCTTTCGCCAGGACAATGATCAATCATTCGCGGCATGTGGATGCAGATGAGAGCTTGCTGACGAACGGCTACCTCGAGAGCACCGTCATCGACTGGATCCCCGGCATGCCACCGATCTGCCTCGGCGACGTCTCCAGCTTCCTCCGAACCACCGACCCGGACGACTTCTGCCTCCGCTTCAACGAGTCGGAGGCCAACCGCTGCACCAGCGCCGGCGCCCTCATCCTCAACACCTTCGAAGGACTGGAGGCCGACGTCCTCGCCGCCCTGCGTGCCGAGTTTCCGCGCGTCTACACCGTCGGTCCCCTGGGCACACTTCTCCGCCGTACGCTCAACGGCGGCGGCGGCGGGCTGAGCCTGTGGAAGCAGGACGCCGAGTGCGTCGCGTCATCGCGTGGCTGGATATGCAGGAACAGGGCTCCGTCGTGTACGTCAACTTTCGGCAGCCACACGGTGGTGACGCCGGAGCAGCTGGCCGAGTTCGCGTGGGGCCTCGCGGCGACCGGCCAGGCGGCCACCCGTTTCTCTGGGCTATCAGGGACAACCTCATCCGTGGCGATGGCGGTGGCGGTGGCGGTGGCCGCCGCCTGCTGGCGCTTGACGCGCTTCCGGCAGGCTTCACGGCTGAGACGACAGGGCAGTGCTGCCTGACGCCGTGGTGCCCGCAGGAGGAGGTGCTGCGGCACGCGGCCGTGGGCTGCTTCCTGACGCACGGCGGTGTAAGCTGAGAATCAACAATCACAGGCTAGATCACACGGTGGCTAAACCTAAACTCAAGATTGCGCAAGATCACAGCGAGAATTGGACGCACACTTTGGCAACTGCCCGGAGAACTACCGGGAGAGAGTGCCCTTTTTCACTATTGATAACTTTCAAATCAAACACGATTACACCAACTCTTAAGCGCTAACTCACGCCTCTTACATCCAGGTATTTATACCTACACCTGGAACACACACTTGTTGAATGAAAAACTACTCACACACACGATACATGACGGCAAAAACACACACTGCTAACTGCTCGACGCCGTGAGCGCGGTCACCACCCACTCCTCCTGACGCCAACCGTTCCCGCCATCGGCTTCATTCAAATTCTGCTGCGCCTCTGACCAAACCAGCCACAGCACCGCAGTCCCATGACACCTGAACATCGAGCTTAACCAACATTCTCCCCCTTAAGCTTGATGTTCACTGAGTTCTCTCACTCCTAACAGATGAATCATGACTGCCAGCTTCACTGCAGGCATAGGCTTCGTCAATGCATCTGCTTTTTGCTCATTAGTGCCAACCTTCTTCACCAGAATCTCCCCAAACTCAATGCACTCTCTGATGAAATGGTATTTTATATCAATGTGCTTGCTTCTCCCATGAAACACTAGGTTTTTCATCAGTGCAATGGCTGAATTGTTATCCACAAACAGCACCACCCTTTGAGGTTTCTGTGACACTAGCTCACTCAGCAAAGTCCTGAGCCAAATTGCTTGCTTTGCTGCTTCTGTGGCTGCCATGAACTCAGCTTCACATGATGAAATAGCCACCCTCTTCTCCTTGTGTGAGCACCAAGTTATCAGTCCTCCATTTAGGTAGAAGGACATACCACCTGTGCTTCTTCTTCCCACTGTGTCTCCACCCACATCACTATCAGTGTACCCCACCAACACCTCTTCCTTCTTCTCCTGAGTGTATACCAGTCCATAGTTTAGAGTTCCACTCAGGTATCTAAGGATCTGCTTGACAGCCCTCATGTGCTTCACTGTGGGCTTCTCCATGAACCTGCTTGCAATTCCAACTGAGAATGAAAGGTCAGGTCTTGTATGCAGCAAGTACCTGAGACAACCTACCACTCTTCTGTACTCAGTTGCATCCACTCTTACTCCCTCCTTGTCTGCATCCATCTGAATGCCAGGATCCATTGGAACTTTTGTAGAGTTGCAGTCTGACATGCCAAATTTTTCAAGAATTTTCTTGGCATAACTTGTCTGTCTGATTGTGATGCAATCTTCTCCCTGTTCTACCTTAATACCAAGATAGTAAGACAGTTTTCCCAAATCACTCATCTCAAACTGAGTGGTCATTTGCTTCTTGAAGTTTGCAATCTCTGAGATATCCTCTCCTGTCACAATCAGATCATCAACATATACACCTAGTATGACTGCTGTTTTCCCAACACCTCTCTTGTAGACTGCAGGTTCACTAGCACATTTCTTGAAACCAAGCTGTTTCAGACACTTGTCAAGCTTGATATTCCAGGCTCTTGGAGCCTGTCTCAACCCATATAGAGCCTTGCTAAGTTTCAGAACCATTTTCTCCTTGCCTTTCTCAACATAACCTTCTGGCTGAGCTACATACACCTCCTCCTCTAAATCATCATTCAGAAAAGCAGTTTTCACATCAAGATGATGGACCTCCCAGCCCCTGTTTGCAGCAAGTGCCAAGATCACTCTGATGGTGTCCAGTCTTGCAACTGGTGCAAACACCTCTTCAAAATCCACACCTTGCCTCTGTACATAACCCTTTGCTACCAGCCTGGCTTTATACTTCACCACCTCTCCCTCTGCATTTTTCTTTAACTTATAAACCCACTTAAGTCCAATGGGCTTTTGACCAGGTGGTAAATTAGCAAGTTCCCATGTTCCATTCTTGCATATGGACTGCATTCCATTTTCCATAGCCTGCACCCATTCTGGGTGGTCAGCTGCATCTCTGAAACATGTTGGTTCCTCCATCACTGCAAGTAATGCAGCTACTTCCACTGCACCTTCTTCTTCCTCATCAAATTCAAGTACTACTACTTGTGAACGTTGATATACATCATTTATGCTTCTATATCTGTGTAATTCATCTCCTGAATCCACATTTTCATCTGTGTCCATAGTATTTCCATTCCAAGCTGACTGTTGGCTTGATCTAGGTGTTTGTTCAGTCTGTAGCCCTGTTGTCGGATTTCTGTCAGAATTAGCATTGCTCCCAACTCCTGCTGAAACAGACTGAGGACCTGCAGGTGATTGATACCCAGCATCACCTGCTCCCCCTGAGTCATTGACCTCCTGATCATTATGAGCTACATCAACATGCACCTCTGATGGGTTTGGATGAGGAATGTAATGACCAACCTCATCATCACACTCCACTGAAAATATTTCAGTTTCTGCAGCATCCCAGCTCCACTTGACCCCCTCCTCAAAAACAACATCTCTACTCACAACAATCTTGTTGGTATGAGGGTTGTACATTCTGTGGGCTTTACTGCCTTCTGCAATGCCAAAATACACCATTGGCAAGCTCCTATCATCAAGTTTCTTCAAATGTGATACTCCTGGTCTGACATGTCCAGTGCACCCAAATACCCTCAGGTGCCCCAAGTGAGGCTTTCTGCCATTCCAAGCTTCATAAGGAGTTCTATCCCCCATTGGTTTTGTTGGTAGTCTATTCAGCAAGTAGACTGCAAGCCTGACTGCCTCTGCCCAAAACCTCCCTGGAATACTCATGCTTTTCATCAATGCTCTTGCCATCTCCATCACACTCCTATTCTTCCTCTCCACCACTCCATTCTGTTGTGGTGTATAAGGAGCTGTGAAATGTTGCCTAATTCCAGCTTCTTTGCACACATTCTGAAAAACATTTGCCAAGAACTCTCCACCTCTGTCAGACATGACCACTTTGATCTTGTTTCCAGTAGAATTCTCTACTTGTGCCTTGTACTCAACAAAAGCACCCACAGCCTGATCCTTTGACTTCAGCATATAAACAGCACACCACCTAGTACAATCATCTACCAGCAACATAAAATATTTATTCCCACCAGTAGTGACAGGTGTGATAGGACCACACAAGTCAACATGTACTAACTCCAGTGCATCATCAGCTCTCCACTTAGCTGACTGTGGAAATGGTTGCCTAGTCTGCTTTGCAGCCAAGCATGACTGACAAACCTGATCAGGATGCTGAATTAATGGAACCCCCCTGCCATCTCCTTTTCCACTAGCTTCTTCATTGATTGGAAGTTCACATGCCCCAATCTCCCATGCCATAACCAAGCACTATTTTCCAAGCTAGCTAACAAACAGTTAGGTTCAACATTCCTTAACTCAACTTTGTACATTCTGTTTGCAGTTCTAGGGACACACATGATCAATCTATGTGGGTTTTTCTCTGACACTGTTAAGTAATCATCATCCAAGACTACTCTGTAACCTATCTCAGTCAACTGACCCAGACAAATCAGATTGGTTCTAAGCTTTGGTATGAAATAAACACCATCGAGCACCCACTGATCCCCACTACTGCCCTGAAAGACAATTGAGCCAATTCCCTGAATATCAATCCCAGAGCCATCCCCAAATCTCACCATACCAGTGACTGAAGAGTCGATGTCTCTGAACTTCTGACGATCTCCACTCATATGGTTACTGGCACCATTGTCCAGATACCACACTTCTCCTGTGGGCTCTCCATCGCCAGCAATCTGAAGTAATTCCTGCTGCACCATGTTCAGGTTCAGAGTTACTCCACTCTGAGTTGTCAGTGGTGTTGTTTCCTGCAGTCCCAGTTCAACTGTTTCTGCAAACAACACCGATGGCTCCACTCCCACCTTCTGAACATGATGAGCTTCTTCCTCCTTCTTTTTCTCTCCTGGGCCTCGGTTGGCATAGTGCCCATAACCATGGCACTTGAAACACTTTATATGGCTTTTATCACGCCTTTCAGTGTTCTCCTTCCCTGCTTCACCTCGCCCAGCGTGACCTCCCCGGCCACCACCGCGCCCTCGTCCCCGGCCACGGCCACCACTGCTCTGTGTTCTCCCACCACCAGAGCTCTCGCCTCCAGCCTTCTTCTGCCGAGCCTCCCACTCCGCCTGAGTGAGAAGGACTTCTCCTTCACCAGAGCGCTTCCCCTAGCTCCCCACTTGATTCGCTCTTCGAAGGTCTTCAGTCGGCCGACGGCTTCATCAAACGGGATGGTCTTCAGATCACAAAACTGCTCGATCCCGGCCACGACCTGGAGAAATCGTTCCGGCACGGTGTCGAGTATCTTCTTGACCATGACCGAATCCTCCAATGACCCTCCGAGATTGCTGTATCTGACCGACATCGTCGTCAGTCTACTAGCAAACTCGTCGACAGTTTCTTCCTCCTTCATCGTCATCGCGTTAAACTTCGTCTTCAGGTTTTGCAGGCGCGCATCACGTACGCGTTCTGCGCCCACGAACCGCGCCTTGAGCGACTGCCAGACTTCTCTCCCCGTCTTCTTCTTCGCGACTTGCATGAGCAGATCATCTGACAGGCACTGGAACAGATGCGTCCGCACCTTCTTGTCCTTGCTTGTCTCAGCCGCCGTCAGCGCCGTCGAACTCCCCTCCAACGGTTCCACGATCTCCCACCATCCTTGCTCCTCCATGATCGCCTCAACTCGGATACTCCAGCTGGTGTAGTTAGTCGCCGTCAGTGTGGGGAACAGCTGATGCTGGCTGCCATCGCCGCCGCCCCGACCTCCATCACCGCTGCCCGTCAGGGACATGGATGAACTCTATGGTTAAGCACTGCGATTGATTGGCTCTGATACCAAATGTAAGCTCAGAATCAACAATCACAGGCTAGATCACACGGTGGCTAAACCTAAACTCAAGATTGCGCAAGATCACAACGAGAATTGGACGCACACTTTGGCAACTGCCCGGAGAACTACCGGGAGAGAGTGCCCTTTTTCACTATTGATAACTTTCAAATCAAACACGATTACACCAAGTCTTAAGTGCTAACTCATGCCTCTTACATCCAGGTATTTATACCTACACCTAGAACACACACTTGTTGAATGAAAAACTACTCACACACACGATACATGACGGCAGAAACACACACTGCTAACTGCTCGACGCCGTGAGCGCGGTCACCACCCACTCCTCCTGACGCCAACCGTTCCCGCCATCGGCTTCATTCAAATTCTGCTGCGCCTCTGACCAAACCAGCCACAGCACCGCAGTCCCATGACACCTGAACATCGAGCTTAACCAACAGGCGGGTGGAACTCGGTGTGCGAGAGCGTCGCCGCCGGCGTGCCGATGGTGTGCTGGCCGGGGTTCGCTGACCGGTTCACCAACTGTAAGTACGCCTGCGACATGTGGGGTGTGGGCGTGCGGCTGGATGAGGAGGTGAGGAGGGAGCAGGTCGCCACGCACGTCGGCGAGGTGATGGGAAGCGAGGAGATGCGGAGGAGAGCGGCGAGGTGGAAAGAGGAGGCAGACTCCTCCGCTGCCTGTGCCTGCCCCGGCGGTGGCTCGTCGTCGTCGTGTGAGAACCTGATGAGCATGGTGGGAGGACTCATGGAAAAAAGCACACCCAACTCGGAAAAATAAGCCAGGAGATAGGAGTGCTGATGGTAATAATCTGAAACGCAATGCATGGAAACTCCATACCGCTACGGCTTGCGGCAGCATTCCTTATCTGCTCCGTCCAGCGTGCTTCAAGATTTGTGCGCAGTCAACTCCCACTTCCAATTCATTCCATTCCCCAACCCTCAAATACTCCATTCCCATCCTTTCGCATTCCCCACCCGTCCTTCCTTTATCCCACTGTCCCCCACACATCTTTTTTCTCTCTCTTCCTGTCTCTATCTGACCTCTCTCTATATTCGGCGCATCAATGTTTCTCCGTGCCCGCGTCTTTTCTCCTCCCTCTTATTTTTTAATATTTTTTTATGTATTTTTATGTTTGTCTACATCATCTCTCTAAATTTATCTCTTGTATAGTTTTGTCTTCTTCATTATCTCTACATTTTTCTCTCACTGCGAATCTTTTTTTCCAAATCTGTCCTTTTTTTACTTAGGCCTTGTTTAATTGGCAAATTTGTTTAGTTTCAGGTACTGTAGTACTTTCGTTTGTATTTGATAAATATTGTACAATCATGAACTAACTAGGCTTAAAAAATTCGCCTCGCAAATTATAGACAAACTGTGTAATTAGTTTTTGTTTTCATCTATATTTATTATTTAATGCTTCATACATGTGCAGCAAGATTCGATTTCATAGAGAATCTTAAAAATCTTTGGGTACTTTTTTAAAACTAAACAAGGCCTATTACTTCACACGGGCTGACTCATTACCACACGCTAGTTACACTGATCCATCGGCAATAGTAACCACATCCACACCACTCGAACATTTTTAACCTGAGGTTTCAATTATTTTGCCTGAAGCAAACATAAAAATTTACCAAGTGTGGACATTTGATACACTTTCCAAAATAAAGAAGCTTTTTTCCCACTATACTGCAACTAAGAGCATCTCCAACAGTTGCCTAAAACTTGTTGGTATTCTAAAAATAGTGCTAAAACATCAAAAATCCATCTCCAACAGTTTCCTAAAACCCTTTCCTATTTTTAGGAGACGCGCAAAAAGAGTCCTGGAGGGCGTATATTTCCGCGTCGAAGCCCGCTGCGTATCTCCTCGCGCGCGCGGCCGTCGTTCTCTCCCGCGCCCGGTGAAATTTCCTTCCCGCTATTTTCTTCATCACGCCGTGAAAACAATCATTCGCGTGCGCGCCAAAAGGACCGATCGCAGCCATATATATCGACGAACTGTGCGCAAGGAGGGAGGGAAGAGTTGGGCGCCGCCAGGAGGACTGATCGCGCCTGGAGGACCGATCGTGCCAGGTGGAGAGATCGCCAGGAGGAGAGATCGCCTGGAGGTAATCGATCTTGATCGCTCGTGTATGTACGTTGATGTACCTAGGGTTCGTAGTACTGCTCTTGTTGTATTCATGTTTCTTGATCTTGTGGATATCTGATGTTATTGTTCGCGTAGTACTGCTCTAGTTGTATCCATCTTGATCGCTATTCGTAGTACTGTTTGTTTTGGTCTTGATCTTCTTCTTGCCAAGCATAGATCGGTAGTTGATGCTTCTATAGATCGGTAGGTACATGATTGGGGAACTCGTTGACATACAGTAGCTTTTTTGTAGACTCATGGAGACGCAAGGAGATGAATTCTTGTCCGGAATCCTGGCCAATGAACATGTTGATGGTTTGGATAACCTGTCCATTCCAAACACTCAATAGGAAACTGTCAGTTTCGGTCTCGATGTGCAATTTGTTGGTAGTGTTGGTAAAGAGGGCTAAAAATTTTAATTCCAATGAAGATGCAATTGTTTGCTCGGCATGGTTGAATGCTAGCAAAGATCCTCTCCACGGGGCCAATCAAAATCGGTCGAGGTTTTGGGGTAGAGTTCTCGCTTATTTTGATGAGCACAACAAGCGTAACATTCCAAGGACAGAAAGTTCAATTATGCATAGATGGCTCATCATTCAAACTCAAGTGAACAAGTTTTGTTCGTGTTATGACGCGATTACCCGTAGAAATCAAAGTGGTGCAACTATCGAAGACAAGGTAACATGTGTTCACATTATTTACATCATTTCGTAATTTGTTGACGGCTACTAATTGACTCATTTGATGTTCAGCTTGCAGAAGCAACCAAGATGTTCGAGGGATTAGGCAACAAGGACAGCAAAAAGTTCAATGTTTTGCTATGTTGGAATGTGCTAAAGAACGAGGACAAATGGAAAACCAAGAGGATTGAACTGCTCCAGCTTGAGAAAGAAGCAGCAGCAAAATCAAACAAGAAGAGGAAGAAACAGCCTACCAAAGTGTCTGAGCCAAGGGAGCCCGAAGGGACAAGCAATGATCATCAAGAAGCAAATGGTGCTGATGCAGAAACAGGAGCAAATAAAAGGCGGGATGGGATCAAGAAGGTTAAAGCGTCGCTTAGGCGAGGAGGTGGTGAAGCTTGCTTGGAGGCCATTGACAAGTTGTGGGCAAAGAAGGAGGTTGCGGACATTGAGAAAGAGAAGGCTAAGAATGATAGGTTTATGCTTTCTTTTGACCTAGACAAGCAAGCACTAGAGCTAGACAAGGAAAGAGTTGATGCAGAGAAGACAAGAGCTGCTGCCGATGCTACAAGAGCTGCTGCAGAAAAGACTAGAGCTGAAGCTGAAATGGTTAAGCAAGAGAAGGACATTATGCTCGTCGACATGTCCTCCCTCAACACCCTGCAGCGTGAATGGATTGAGCTCATGCAGCAAGACATCATGGCTAAGCGACGTGGACATATAATCTAGTTCCCGCTGGCACTTTAAGTTTGATTCATCATATATTTTCTTTCTTGTTTATGTGAGTTTGATTGAGAGATGCATGAACCTTTTTTTTAATGTCAGTGTGAGTGAGAGATGCATGAACCTTTTATTTTTAATGTCAGTGTGAGTGAGAGATGCATGGATGTTTGCTTTAAGTTCGATTGGCAGACAGATGGAACTGCAGCCTGAACTCTCCTGCTGCTGTCGCCGCTACGTGCTGCTGAAAGCGACGTCCTCCAGTCCTTGTCGCCTGATCAACTACTGAATGCCATGCATCATTGATTGACCATCTAGTACAGGACCATGCACGTATACAAATATTTGTTACTGGGACATAGAGTATTGTTTACACACTTGAATGAAAAATACTATGACAAATAGTTCATTACACTTCAATGAAAACACTATGACAAATTATATTTCACTTGATGATATCATAGAAAATTGTCTATAAAATAAAAAGGTTTGAGTGCACTGGAGATAATATAAATGTGCTAATTAATTACAGTAGATGAAATCATATATTGTACGAGTATAAATCTGGATGGTTGTTCCACAAGTGTTCGATGAGGTCTTCTTTCAACTGAATATGTGTACCCTTGTTTCTAATCTCCCGATGTGCTGCAATATATTCATCAAGCGTGCGAGTAGGCTTTCCATGAGCAGGCTCGACATTCTCACCTCCGTGCTCAAAATGCTCGGTATGGTCGACCACGAATCCTTCGTCTTCGACGATCATGTTATGCATGATAACACATGCCCTCATGATCAATGCCAATGTCTCTTCGTCCCAAATTCGAGCTCCGCCACGAACAATGGCAAACCTAGACTGAAGAACCCCGAAAGCTCTCTCCACCATCTTCCTCGCTGCTTCTTGCGCTTTGGCAAAGTATTGCTTCTTGTTACCGATAGGAAGAGTGATGGACTGGATTAAAGTAGCCCATGCGGGGTATATACCATCTGCAAGATAGTAGCCCATGTTGTAGTCATTTCCATTAACAGAAAAGTTCACTGCCGGAGCTCTACCTTCCGCCAGGTTATCAAACAAAGGAGATCTATGGAGAACATTGATGTCGTTATGAGACCCTGGCATCCCAAAGAAAGCGTGCCATATCCAAAGGTCCTCTGAAGCAACAGCGTCCAAAACGATAGTACTGGGCTTCTTCTCCTTCCCCTTGTACTGACCTTGTCTTTCGTAAGGACAATTCTTCCACGCCCAGTGCATACAGTCAATAGACCCTAGCATTCCTGGAAAGCCTTTTTTCTCACCCATTGCGAGTAAGCGTGCTATGTCCGCCTCATTGGGATGTCTCAGGTATACATCACCAAACACCTCAACAACTGCACGAACAAAGTGTCTCAGGCTATCCAGCGCTGTACTTTCAGCAATGCGAACATACTCATCTGTCGCATCAGCAGCAACTCCATAACAGATCATACGCATTGCGGCGGTGACTTTTTGGAAGCAACTCAAGCCAAGTACATTGGCTGCATTTCTTTTCTGCACAAAGTAGTCGTCATGCGCCTCTACGCCATTCATTATGCGTAAGAAAAGATTCTTAGACATCCTGTACCTGAAAAAATAAAATTGAATCTTGAGATCACACAAAATAATTCATCACATAAAAAAAGTAATCTGAAATTTTAGAGCAACAACCTTCTTCGAAATAATTCGGGGCCGTATGTTGGATTGTCAGCCAAATAATCTTGGAACATCCTTTCATGGCCGCCTTCTCTATCACGGTAAACAACTTTATGTCCCATGACAGAGCCACCATGTGGACCTTTTTCATTGCTAGCGGATTCAACAATTTGAGCAAGTGAGGATATCAGAGTAGCATCGTCATCGGATGATGACTCTTCCAATTGTCGTTACGAACGGGATCTCCTCCTAGGCATGATTCCTGAACAACAATTGTTTCGCTGTAATCACAAATCTAGAGAACCATTGTACCGATGGAAGGATGAAGACCTAGGTCGAGCATGGGTGTCGATGGAAGGATGAAGACCTGTTGGGTGGAGAGGGACCCTTGCTGCGCACGGAGAAGATCAGCTACGGCGGCGCACCTGCACGGCCTTGTTCGTGCGACGGGGGGCGGCGTCGCCCTGGCGTCGAGACAAAGGATGCGCGAGATCGGCCTAGCGTCGATCGAGATATAGGCCGCGCGAAGGGGTACGGGGAGACCGATTCTGTTAAGATTAGGTACAAGTGGGCCCTAGTTTTAGAGTTTAGGAAAGCTTTTTTACCAAACTATTGGAGATAACATGTTTTTACACTTCCTAAAACTTTTATAAACTTCCTAAAACTCAAGATTTGAGAAGTGGATTTTAGGCAACTGTTGGAGATGCTCTTAGAATTCAAAAACTTTTCAAGATTTTCCGTCACATTGAATCTTATAGCATATGCATGAAATATTAAATATAGATAAAAAATAATTAATTGTACAATTTGCATATAATTTGCGAGCCGAATCTTTTGAATCTATTTTGTTCATAGTTGGATAATAATTTTTAAATACAAACGAAAGTGCTACATGTGTTAGCCTCCTACTGCCTTTTGGTTGGCAACATTCTTCCAAAATTTTTTATGTGCAAAAAATGTTATATTATTCTTCCCCTTCAACTCCTCATGCTCATGTTTTCTTTTTCCATGGCTCCCGTCCCCACCGTTACTGCTCGCCCACTCCCCTCACTGTAGAAAGTATGACGCTGTCGCTCACCCGTGGCGCCGCTACACTAGTCATCATCTGAAAAAAGCTTCACCGCTCCCATCCACGTCACAATGAAAAGACGACAGGATTGCTCACTGCCTGCGCCAGTCTGTACCTGAGCTGTAGCTAACAACTGCGGGGTCCAACTTCCAAATAGCCCTGTATCTTGTTTAGGACCTGTTTAGATTGGCAATCAAAATTTTTTGGGTGTCACATCGAATGTGTCGGAAGGATGTCGGAAGGGTTTTTTAGAAACTAATAAAAAAATAAATTACATAGCTCGTCAGGAAACTTCAAGACAAATTTATTAAGCATAATTAATCTGTCATTAGCATATGTGGGTTACTGTAGCACTTAAGGCTAATCATGGAGTAACTAGGCTTAAAAGATTCGTCTCGCGATTCTCAACTAAACTGTGTAATTAGTTTATTTTGTTATCTACATTTAATGTTTCATGCATGTGTCCAAAGATTCGATGGGATGGATGAAAAAATTTTGGGTGGAAAACTAAACAGGGCCTTAGTTGCTAAAAAAATTTGCAATTTTTTTTAGATTTTATGTCATATTGAATCTTACGGTACATGTATAAAGCATTAAATATAGATAAAATAAATAACTAATTATTCAGTTTACCTGTAATTGACGAGACAAATCTTTTGAGTCTAGTTAATCTATAATTGGACAATATTTGTTAAATCTTTCGTAGAACATACATGAAGAAAGTGACAAATATTTACTAGTGACAGGTTTTATTTATCTTAAAACAGTTAAAGTGGCAAAAATATTATGAATGGTCATGAAACTTGCTGAGCCAATATTTCAACACTAACTTGCAGATGCAAACAAATAATAATATAATGGTATCCAGATGCAAACAAAAAGGCTAAGCTAAAAGATCACACAGTTGTATAAAAAAGAAAACAAATCAGAGACCTAAGACTGATGGTACCGAGAAATTAATAATGTGTAAACTAAAATAAGATCACACTATGAGATTAAGCTATGTTCAAACCACATGCTATATAGCTAGATTATTTAAAAATGAAGACTGAAGTTAATAGACTTTAAGAACTACACATAAAGGTTTCTGCTAAGTTCAAATCGGCATTGCTTAGATTTATATAGCAAACATTTTTTAAGAATGGACATGTTCTCAGTCTAACCATTTTCATTAACAAGGCATCAACACTGTTGTATCAGCAGAAAATAACTATATGAAATGTAGGCAGAAAGGGGTCAATATCTATGTTACCGCGAGACCTCAAGGAACAAGGTTAAAGGGGTGTGTGGGAGGAGACAGTTCAGTTTGTGAAGGCAAGAAGAGACGCATTTGCACATGAGAAAAGGAAATGTATATTATACATTTTTCGCTATGAGAGTGCTTTTCCACCGCTTACAAATCTGAACAATAAATTTAGTTGAAATTAAGAAAATTATATATTGCCTACTGCTGAGATATTTGGTATATCTGCAAATAGATGGTGCTCTGAGATGACATAAAAAATGAATAATATCTTGAATAAAATCGATGGTGCTATGTAACAAAATATAAGAGAGGCTGAAGAGAGGATATGCTGAGCGAAACTGTGAATGAACACTATATTATAAAGGTGTGACATGATGTTTAAACAACAGACGAACAATTCTTTCAATAAAATTTTAGGACATCTATACATAGGTCATAGCTACTGCAATAGAAATTAATGGAAACGTCAATGAAGAGCCATACTTAATTAACAAAGTTCTGGTATCATTGATTATAAATTATGTAAAAAACAAATCAGAATAAGAAAAAATTAGTAAAGCTTAAAAGTTCTAAGAGATATAATTTTTTTAATGCCTCAAATATTATTGTTGTTTGACTATTAAGATGGGAAACAATTGCAGTTAAGAAGATAGTTGAATCACAATGGTAATATATATTATTGTTGTTTGACTATTTGTAAGTGATTAGACAAAGTGATCTGCTATATTGCTTACCGAAGTTCTGACAGAAAAAATGATAGTGCAGAGAGTTCTTACATGTTTAGATATTGCTTACCAAAGTTCTCTCAAGTAATTGATCTATGCCTATAGAAACTTATGGAAATTTCAAATACTTCTCTTTTTTACGATATGGAAGAAGCTGATTTTCCAATGTAAGTCTAAATCAGGTAGCATATAACAAAACAATAATTACTAACTCCTTGGAAAGTATCTAAACATATTTATAGATTTTGGGGGAAAAGCATATTAGATATGTGAAAGACATTCAGATCTGTAGACTGTAACTATGCTCATATCCCTTCTCAATATGTAAGAACTAAGCAAAAACTAAAAGATCATCGGAGCACAGCTCGACCCTTCTCAATGTGCTTCTCAATATTCTTAGGAGCATAGCTCGATCTTTTATTAAAATTGAAAGCTTGAATACTAAATTTTGATTAGAACAGTGTGCTTCAAAATTATCACAAGGCTACTCTATATCACTTGGATTAGTCAAATTGAAACTAGATGTACATAATGAAACCTACTAATTTGCATTATGGACAAATTCAAGTATTTAATGTCTTACATAATGAGAACTCAGTAATTAGTTGGCTGCTCTATATCATATAATGAGAACTATAAAAATCACAAAACATGATTTTGAGAACTCAGTAATGCATACCCGTATAATCATCTTTAAAAATCCTGAAACCTAAGTAGATGTAATGCATAACCCAGAACTATAAAAATCACGAAAAATGATTTTGAAATTTAAAAAGCTAGCAGATAGTAGAGAACTACAAATATTGTAAAATCAGTGTATAAACTAGTTAAATGTGAGCACATCAAAATAAACAAATCTATCTAAACAAATAAGTTCAAGTTAAAACTTATACTAAATAAGTGCATTTTAAATTTACTGAACTACACACCGTCAATCGTTTGTACTGAATAACCACTGACTGTGCAAGCATATATATATATGTAGCATGAGAAGGCGCCAGTGAAGAATAAGCATTGAGTAGCAATGGGCCCGAAAATACTGCGAGTAACAATACGTCAGCCAAAGGACCTATGGATAGGTTTTCGAAAAAAGGGGCCTATGAATGCAGAGGTGGTAAAATCTTCAATTTTTATGTGCAATGTGCATATTTTTTTTCTGCAAAATGCATTCTTGTATTTGAATCGTATGTAGAAGAAAATTGTAGTTAGGTTCATAGCTTCAGGTTCAACAGGTGCGGGTCAAATCTCCATATACTGATTCTAACAAAGAAATTAGTTAGGAGATAGAATGGAGGAGGAATGAGAGATGGGATATCTAAGAGCCGTCGGTGCAGATTAAAAACCAACCACATGTACAAACTAGAAGCAGGGTTACAGCCTAAATCAATTAGAGAGGACTAAAAAAAGATATAAAGCAGATCTAGAAACTAATAAAAAACACCAGCCGTATGAACTAAAACCAGACAATAGATTTAAGAAAAATAAATGAAATAAAATTAACTAGATAAAGGAGTGGAGAGAATAGTGTTGGACAAACTGTATGTTCCGGGACAGCTTCTTCATCCATTGAATCTGATGGAGAGAGGGGGGGAGAGAGAGTGAGAGAGAGGAAGAGAGAGACAAAGAGAGAGACGAGAGAGAGAGGAAGATAGAGAGAGACTGGTAGAGAGGGACAGAGTACTCTTGGATCTGAGGGAGAGGAAGAGAGAGAACGGGAGAGAGGGAGTGAGAAAGAGGGACAAGACAGAGGTAGAAGATGATAAGGAAAGAGAGAGATGCAGGAATGGAAGGAAGGGAATGGAGAGAGTTTGGGAATGAAACAACGGAAAGGAGAGGGATTGACTGTAATTGACTTGCACGAATCTGGAAGACCTATCAGCCACTGGATAAGAGATGCGGCCGCAAGCTGATGTGAAAAAACCGCGTTGACGCAATGCACAAAAGGGTTGGTTCATGCATGTCGATGAATAAAACTCTTTATTAGTCGCATCAAAATTTGCATGTTTGTATTATTGCCACATTCTTGTATGTGTCGAACTGTCGAGATGAAAATCAAATCGAGCCGCACGGAACTAATAATGTTTGTACGATCTTCTATGACCAAAGAGCCTATGACTAGATTGATCCACAGTCTCTATCTGTTAGATGTTTTGGGCCTTAGGCCAAACAATTCCAAATAAATCCCAAAGGCCCACTCATACATGTATGTATATATGGAAAGGTGGGGAACTTATTTAGTCCCACCTTGCTACTTCAAGTGGAGTGAGGCCAACTTAAAAGTTGAGCTATCTCCATCTTGTTGAAGCAATTGGGGAGAGGAAAAGGAAGAACCACACGCACGCTCGCTCGCCTCGCCTCGCCGGGCGGGGCGGGGCCAATAGGCGTGCATGCACGACATGCGCGTGAATGGTCCGGCGATTTCCCGCTTCAACCCTTGCGGGTGCGCGGCTTCCTTTTGCTACTTGGAAGTTTTGCATGCATGGAGGAGATTGCGCTGGCCTATTTGGTAAGCAATTATTTTTGTATTATGGCAAGTGCGTAAACGGCAGGTAAAGTTTTCATAATATGGTGATTGATCTACTGCGCTGCCGCCGTCTTCCCCATCCCGTCGCCGACGTGCCATCGGTGTCGGGAGAGCAGGCTCCGAAGCCTACGTCTCCTTGCGTCCCTGCACGGGGTAGGGGGCGTATCAGGTTTTTGGGAAGCGCCGTCGTGACTGCTCGCTGGATGTCTTCTTCCCACTACGCCCGGTGTTCGCCGATCTCCATCGACGGTCTTCTTCTTCTTCCTTCGCGCCGACAACCCCCACTGTAAGGATGTCTATCCTTTCTGTGTTATTCGGTTTCATATCATTTCTGTTGCTAGCACTAGATTCTGTGAACTTGATTCAAATCGTAGTGCTAGTTTCGATTCATATATCTGTGATACATGTTGTTAGCCTTTTTCTTGTTGTCGGAATTAATTTAAGCATCGCTAAATTGCTTTTATTTCCAACAATCCAAAAACCTGATAGGCATTTAGCGATGACTAAGGGATATACTGATGCGATGAAACCGGAGAAGTTCACTGGTGTGAATTTCAAGAGATGGCAGACGAGGGCCAGTTGTGGCTCACGGCTATGGGCGTGTTTTGAGTCGTGGGTAATCCTCCCGCACTACCTCTCGGATCTGAGAAAGAGGCGCAGGAGTTTACTGCGGCTACGACGATTTTCGTCGGATGCGTTCTTAGCGTTCTCTCTGACCAGTTGTGTGATATTTACATGAACATCAAAAGTGCTGCTGAACTGTGGGAGGCACTTGAACATAAGTTCGGTGCTGTAGACGCTGGGCACGAGTTGTATGTGATGGAGAAGTACCACGACTTCAAAATGGTTGAAAACCATTCAGTCGTGGAATAGGCTCATGAGTTCCAACTTATTGTGAGGGAACTTGAACAACTCGGACACGTCTTGCCAGACAAGTTTATGGCTGGTGGTATAATTGTCAAGTTGCCTCCGTCATGGAGAAACTTTGCCACAGCTCTGAAACATAAAAGACAGAAGATCTCAGTTGAGGATCTGTTGGCTGGTCTTGATGTTGAAGAGAAGGCTCGGGCAAAGGATGCTCCACCAAAAGCCCCAGAATAGTCTAGTGCCAATGTGATGCAGCATGCTAGCAAGAACAAGCAGAAGGCTATTCAGACTACTCAGTTCAAGAAGAAGAAGATGAACATGGATGAAGTTGTGTGCTTCGTTTGTGGTGAGAATGGACACTTTGCCAAGAAGTGCAAGAACCGCAAAGGCAGGAAGAATCAGCAGGGGCAGAAATCTGCCAACGTGACTATTGGTGATCCTAGCGGATCTGGGTACAGTAATTATTTACCTAGTGCATTTTCTGTATTTCAATCTAATGATTGGTGGATTGATACAGGAGCCAATATTCATGATTGTATTGATATTTCTATGTTTTCATCTTACCAGATCGCACGAGGTTCAACCGTTATGATGGGGAACGGCTCGCATGCTTCTGTTCTTGGTGTTGGTTCGGTCGATCTGAAGTTCACTTCGGGAAAGATCGTGCGGCTGAGGAACGTGCAGCATGCACCCTCAATAAAGAAGAACCTCATTAGTGGATCCCTCTTGTGTCGAGATGGGTTCAAGCTGGTGTTTGAGTCAAATAAAGTAGTCGTCTCGAGGTATGGCCAATTTATTGGCAAAGGCTACGAGAGCGGAGGCTTGTTCCACTTTTCACTCTCCGATTTCGGTAATAAAATTGTGAACCATGTGTGTGATTCAAACAATTCAGTGGCTGATATATGGCATTCACGTTTGTGTCACATTAATTTTGGTTGTATGACGCGTTTATCCAGTATGAGTTTAATTCCGAACTTTTCTATTGTCAAAGGCTCTAAATGTCAAGCATGTGTGCAAGCGAAGCAACCTCGTAAGCCTCACAAGGCTGTAGACGAGAGGTGCACGACATTACTAGAGCTCATACATTCTGATATTTGTGAAATGAATGGTGTGTTGACAAAAGGAGGAAAAAGATACTTCATGACTTTAATTGATGATGCAACTAAATATTGCTATGTGTTTCTTTTAAAAACTAAAGATGAGGCGTTTGAATGTTTTAAGACTTATAAGGCTGAGGTAGAGAACCAATTAGAAAAGAAAATCAAGCGTGTTAGGTCTGATCGTGGTGGAGAGTATTTTCCCAATGAGTTTGATCTTTTCTGTGCGGAGAATGGAATAATTCATGAACGGACACCACCATATTCGCCCCAATCTAATGGGGTTGCCGAAAGAAAGAACCGGACGTTAATGGACTTGGTGAATGCCATGTTAGGAACATCTGGTATGGCTAAAGCATGGTGGGGGAGGCTGTTTTAACAGCATGTCATGTTCTAAATAGAGTTCCAACTAAGAATAGTGAAGTTACTCCGTATGAAGGATGGAAAGGAAGGAAACCATCACTCCATTACTTGCGTACGTGGGGCTGTTTGGCCATGGTCAGCGTACCAATTAATAAGAAATGCAAGCTTGGACCAAAGACCGTTGATTGTATCTTTTTGGGTTATGCGCACTATAGCACGGCTTATAAGTTCTTAGTGATAAAATCTGAAGCGCCTGATGTTTTAGTTGATACACTGTTGGAGTCACGGGATGTTACTTTCTTTGAGAATATTTTCCCGATGAATGTTGCTTATTCTTTACCGAGTTCGTCTAATGAATTTATTCCTGAGCCCACACCTGCGATAGAGCCATTTATAGACCCACTTGGTACTGAAGAGGATAGCAATGTTGTAGCTCCTAGAAGGAGTAAAAGACAAAGGGTTGAAAAATCCTTTGGTAATGACTTCATTGTCTATCTCATAGATGATACTCCCATGACCATTGCAGAGGCATATGCATCACCATATGCAGATTATTGGAAGGATGCAGTCCATAGTGAGATGGACTCCATCACTGCAAATGGAACATGGGAAGTAGTAGATAAACCAGCGGGTTGCAGACCAATTGGCTGTAAATGAGTATTTAAGAAGAAACTCAGGCCTGATGGTACTATTGAAAAGTACAAGGCAAGGCTTGTTGCTAAAGGTTTTACACAGAAAGAAGATGAGGATTTCGATTTCTTTGATACCTACTCACCTGTTGCCAGATTAACTACAATCCGAGTGCTATTATCCTTGGCTGCTTCCCATAAGCTTCTTGTCCATCAGATGGACGTGAAGACGGCTTTCCTTAATGGAGAGTTAGAGGAAGAAATTTATATGAATCAGCCTGATGGATTTATAGCACAAGGACAAGAGGGCAAGGTGTGCAGGTTACTCAAATCCTTGTACGGCTTAAAGCAAGCACCAAAGCAGTGGCATGAGAAGTTTGAAAAGACGTTGACCTCTGCTGGGTTTGCAATAAATGAAGCTGACACTTGTGTGTATTACCGTTATGGTGGGGGCAAAGGAGTAATCTTGTGTTTGTATGTTGACGACATACTAATTTTTGGGACGAGCATCGATGAGATCAATGATGTTAAATCATTCTTATCCCAAAATTTTGACATGAAAGATTTGGGAGAAGCCAATGTGATCCCCAATATTAAACTTAATAAGGGTGAGAATGGGATTACTCTTTTGCAGTCTCATTATGTGGAAAAAGTTTTGAACCATTTCAGTTATATGGATTGCAAACCTTCTCCAACACCCTATGATCCTAGTCTAATACTTCGAAAGAATAAAAGGCTAGGAAAGGATCATCTAAGATACTCTCAAATTATTGGCTCATTGATGTATCTAGCTAGCGCAACCCGCCCTGATATCTCATTTGTTGTAAGCAAGTTGAGTAGATTTTCCTCTAATCCAGGAAGTGATCATTGGCGTGGTATTGACCGGGTAATGTGTTACCTAAAAGGTACAATGAGTTATGCAATTCACTATTCAGGGTACCCAGGGGTACTTGAAGGATATAGTGATTCAAACTGGATTTCAGAAGCTGATGAGCTTAAGGCCACTAGTGGATACATATTCACTCTGAGTGGTGGTGCTGTCTCTTGGAGGTCTTGTAAGCAGACAATACTTACAAAGTCCACAATGGAGGCAGAGCTTACAGCTCTGGATACAGCCTCTACTGAGGCTGAGTGGCTAAGAGATATGTTGATGGACTTGCCGTTGGTTGAGAAACCAATTCCTGCTATTCTCATAAACTGTGATAATCAAACAGTGATCACAAAGGTGAAGAATAGTCAGGATAATGGGAAGAAGTCCAGCAAACATATAAAGCGTAGACTGAAGTCTGTCAGGAAATTAAGGAGCTCCGAAGTAATAGCTGTGGACTACATCCAGACAACTAAAAACCTGGCAGATCCCTTTACAAAGGGACTATCACGCACCGTGATTGACAATGCATTGAAGGAGATGGGATTGAGACCCATGTGAGTTAACCTCAGCAGTAACCCAACCTATGTGATCGGAGATCCCATGAATTAGGACCTAGGAAGAACAAGTTGTTGGTTAATGGGAGAGTACAATCGTTTCATTTGACCCACTCCGTTGGAGATGCAGTACTCTCATTTCTGTAAGGCAGGTTGACTTTGTCTTAATGTGTTCTGAGGCTTTATAGCAAGATACTGTCCTATAGAGTATTCTTGTAAGAACACACCTATGGAGTATTCTTGTAAGAACACACCTATGTGAGCCCAACTGTTAGTCGCAGTTTATAAGAATTGGGTATTCTTTAATAGGCTCATGAAGTGAGTTAGGAGTATGACTTATACGCTCCACTCGCGGGGTTGGCTATGGCAGCCTAGTACTAATCAAGACTTCGAGTGAAGCCTATTCGCACCAAACTGCCAATTCAAGGCCTAGTCCATTGTGCAGTTGCGGATGGGTCTATCTCGTTGTTCTAGGTGGATGTTCAACCTTAACCGGTCTCCACTGAATAGCTGGTATATTAACAGTACTGTGGTACAGGGAGTATGACTCGCGTGCCCTTGGGATGTGGTGGGGGATTGTTAGATATTTTGAGCTTTAGGCCAAACAATTCCAAATAAATCCCAAAGGCCCACTCATACATGCATGTATATATGGAAAGGTGGGGGACTTTAGTCCCACCTTGCTACTTCAAGTGGAGTGAGGCCAACTTAAAAGTTGAGCTATCTCCATCTTGTTGAAGCAATTGGGGAGAGGAAAAGGAAGAACCACACACGCGCTCGCTCGCTCGCTCGCCTCGCCTCGCCGGGCGGGGCGGGGCGGGGCCAGTGGGCGCGCATGCACGACATGCGCGTGAATGGTCCGGCGATTTCCCGCTTCAACCCTTGCGGGTGCGCGGCTTCCTTTTGCTACTTGGAAGTTTTGCATGCATGGAGATTGCGCTGGCCTATTTGGTAAGCAATTATTTTTGTATTATGGCAAGTGCGTAAACGGCAGGTAAAGTTTCCATAATACGGTGATTGATCTACTGCACTGCCGCCGTCTTCCCCATCCCGTCGCCGACGTGCCATCGGTGTCGGGAGAGCAGGCTCCGAAGCCTACATCTCCTCGCGTCCCTGCACGGGGTAGGGGGCGTATCAGGTTTTTTTGGGAAGCGCCGTCGCAACTGCTCGCTGGACGTCTTCTTCCCACTACGTCCGGTGTTCACCGATCTCCATCGACGGTCTTCTTCTTCTTCTTCCTTCGCGCCGACAACCCCACTGTAAGGATGTCTATCCTTTGCGTGTTATTCGGTTTCATATCATTTCTGTTGCTAGCACTAGATTCTGTGAACTTGATTCAAATCATAGTGCTAGTTTCAATTCATATATCTGTGATACATGTTGTTGGCCTTTTTCTTGTTGTCGGAATTAATTTATGCATCGCTAAATTGCTTTTATTTCCAACACTATCAAGGTATATGACTATACATATATTTTTAAAAGTTTTAGGGCATAGCCCTGACCTCAACGTTAATAAAAACCTAAAGTTTATAGCATTTATGTGGTTAACAACTTTCTAGCAGAGTCCCCTCTTTAGAAAGCTCAAAATGAAACTCAATAAGGGCAGCCCCAACGAACACGGGCAGTCGACACATAGGCAAGGAGTGGCCAATGGTATGTGACACAAAAGCAAATGGAGGTTTGGAAGTTATCAATTTACAGACTAAAAATCATAGTTTGCTGCTGAAGAATCATCATAATTTTTTTAAAAGACTAGATATCATCTCCGTACAGCCTATTTGGGAAGTCAGATACTCCAATAGAATTTCACCGGCTAGAACTAGAAAAAGTTCTTTTCGGTGGCTTGATATTCAGAAACTTTTTCCTATTTTCAAAGGGATGGCTATGGCTACAATTCAAAATGGTTCTTCTTGATTCTTCTAGTTAGATAAAAGGAATGGTTTATCTTTCAGCACAAACATGACTGAGCTTTTCTGTGTTGTGAAAAAATTTGCCACTGTTCAATAGGTTTGTCAAACTGCTATTTTCATGTTCTTTTCCATTTGCTTCTCTCTCTCAAGAAGCCTACCAGCAGTTTTTGAGGTTTCAAGCATTGTTCAATCCCTCAATTTGCAAGATGGCTTTGATTCATGGTCATACATATCTAGGGTCAACCATCTTTACTTCCAAACGAACATATATGCATCTCTCTAGTGCAAGGCAACTTCACCCGACTTACTCTTGGCTCTAGAAGTCATGTCGTCAGAAAAAGAAAATTTGCTTGTGGCTTTTACTCAAAGATATACTAATTACTAGGAAACTTTTGAGAAGGTAAAGAATGACTTTAGAAGACTACACTTGTGTGCTTTGCCACTTAGATGAGGAGGAATCTCAGATTCATTTGTTCCTAGATTGTCCTTTCTCGGCCTCATGTTGGGTTTCTCTTGGCTTATTTATTCAAAACTCAAATGATTCTTTTGGAACATTGTATCTTTCAAGAATTAGTTGCAACACCCCTTCTTCATGGAGATAACAGTGACAATGAGTTGGTCTATTTGGACAGTCAGAAATGACAGCATTTTCAGACAAGTTCAACCCTTAATTGTTCAGTGCAAGGCAATCTTCAAGAGAAAATTTGCTCAAGTTATTCTTCGAGCAAAGCATAGTTTAACACCTTTGTTGTCTCAATAGCTAGAAGCTTGTGTGTAATTAGCCAGATTTTTTTGTTTCCTTCTTTATTTTGTGAGTCTACTTGTAAGCAGGGCTATTATTTTAACAATTTCAATAAAAAGCATAATAGGGGCACCCCTTCCTGTTTCCCTAAAAAAAGATACGGAGCATAGAGTACTATTAATTTTACAACCCAAGCCAATATAGCTACAATAAACAGTCACTTTATCCTTCAGCTTTTTGTCACATGCTTTCCTCTCAACCTCTGGAAAAAGTGAACCAGTCTGCTGTTCTATTCTCACAATATTGCATTCTTACGCTGTTGCTTGTAACTTTTGGTAGACGAGGCCACCGACGCGTCTTTAAGCGCCTCTGTAGGCCTGCAAGGCTACCACTGCTCATGACATGGTGGATTACTGCCGAATTGGATGTTGGGGGTAGTTCCCCACGCTGTTGCGTTGAAGAAGGACTAATAGGTTTATATGCCTCACTCGGACCTAAACTTCAAAAAGTTAACCCATTTTCCCTCTAGATATGCCTCCCCCATGGAAAAAAACTCCACCAAGAGACTTTTGGCTTCAACCAGGTTTGCACTAAACTTCTCTCAGTTGACGGTCTTGTGGGCAAGTGTTTCAGCTTCCCTAGCATTGTATTGAACTCTAGAGTCTTATATGGTGGATAGAGAATATTCTAACCTTGAAGCATAAGTGTTACCTTCAGTAGAAGGCATTGCACATCACATCTTTCCATAGAGTTCTCTAAAAACATAAGCTATTCCTTAGCTCACAAAAAAAACCATAGGAAACAGCACGAACATATATCAACTAAAAATCTTTTGTCACTCACTCAACCACAATTGTCCTATTGAAATAAAATCAGCCCCTAGACTTCTATTTAGAGTTTCTGAAAGACAGCACCATAACTGCTTAGCTACAACACACTAACAAGAGATGATTAACGACTCAGATAGATCGATCTTCTACCTTCCTCCTAATACTTAGATTATCTCTAGCTAATAACTTGTTCTTTGAAAGAAACCATAAAAAGATGTACTCTAGGAGGTACCTTACGATTTCAAACCGCAAGAACATGCATAGGTATCACACCTTTACGGTTGATCACTTTGTAGAGAGATTTAGAAGAATAAATACTAATAGAAGTAAACTGCCAAATAAAAGAATCTTCCTCATCAAAAAAGCATAGAACAAATGTTAATTGAACTATTTCTAACAAGAAATCCATAAGCTTATTGTGCACACATCTTCTAAAGGTGCATTTAAGATAGCCACCATTAAGACTTCACTTCCCCCATAACAGTTGGGACACCGCTTAGCTCCTCATCGACAGCGAGGAACTGGCGGCAGGTGGTCTCGAAATGGACAAATGGTGGAGGCACTCGTCTCTCCCAGCCCTGCCCTACCTAGTGTTGTACACGGTCACCACTTGCATGTGGCGCTTATGTCCTGTCATGCCACCCGCGTCAGCGCGACCAAAACACCTATAGATTTGTTTAATCTTTTTAGCTGCAGTTATTACTAAAATATTAATTTAAAAATAATAAAAATAAAAAAAATTCAAGCATGAGCAGCATTTGCGGCCTCACCAACCGTCGGGGGCCGCGAAAGGCCGGAGTGAGCACTGAAATGCTGACGGCGATCCCGTGACCATCAGAGCAGTTGAGCCTGTCATTACAAGTTTGCCTAGTCACGAGTGGACTCCACTGCGATAACGGATAACCTAATGGTCAGTCGCCGCCGTCGTCGTCCTACTCCGGGCGGGCCCTACTTGCTGCGACGCTGCTAAAGCCGCACTGCAGAAAAGAGGCCACCGTGTGGATTTGGTTGCGGTGCCCGTCGCCGTCGTCTCGATCGTCGCCTCCGGCCGACCAGCCCGTAACAATTTCATCCACATGGCTTTGAAATTGCCGGCCAGATTTGTTGACCTTTCTATCGTGCGGCAGGAGGAAAGGCGTTGCATAATTGCGCATCCATTGATTGGTTTGCTTAGTGGAGTGGATTTGTGGTCGTTGGCTAAAACAAATCTCAGGTCAACGTGGTCTATTTCGAGCCCAAATCTGGAGGGGGACACACGTGCTGCTTAGACTCCAACAATCGTCAATCGTCACCCAAAGTACAAAACCTATATTTTTAGTCTTCTCCAACAACAAGAGTTAAAAGACAACACTCGGGTCTCGAGGAGAGAGGATACCTAAATTTGTGTTATGCCTCTCCTGGGGTCTTCTCTGTTGAAGGCTATAGGTATTGTGTTGAAGACCTATTTTAGGTTTGGGTTCCCAAATCTGTCTCCGGTTGGAGACAGCCTTACAATGAAAGTTTCAATTCATAGAGTTATCTTAAGTCAAAATTTTTAAACTTTAATCAAATTTCTAAAAAAAAAGCTAAGAGTTATGGTATATTGGCACCATTAAATTTATCATAGAATATATTTTCATAAAATATTTATTTTATGTTATATAAATATTGATGCTCTTTTTCTATAAATTTGGTCAAACTTTAACAAGTTTAACTGACATGGATTCTAGGATTGAAGCTTTTAGGGACGCAGGGAGTATTATCTTCACAAGTTTATCCAAAAGGAAGACACCGGATGGTCTCTGGACTCTTTGGGGGTGTTTTGGTTTGTGAAATAGAGTGACCCATCGTCATCTTATTCTCTAATTTTTATTTGATTTGTAATCTAATTTTTATTTGATTTGTAAAATACATTTTGAGTCAATCCATTACTATCTCATTCTTTACAAGCTGGTATTTAGTGCTAGTATTCTATCTGTTGAGCAAGTGATTAATCCAATGAGTGCTCTTTATTCGCACAGTAAATTCATAAAATGAAGACATTCAAGTTAAGTCTAGGTTTGAACATGTTGATAGTATTAGAAACATAAGAGCATCTCCAACAACTTGGTAAAATTCACTTGTCAAATCTTGAGTTATAGCAAGTTGCTAATTTGTTTAGCAAAAGAAAAAAGGATGTGTCTCCAATAAGTTGCAATTCTCACTTGGTAAAAATAGAGGATGACAGATGGGATCCGCTCACTTGGTAAAAGAATATGTGCCTCCAACAAGTTGCGCTCGGGATAGCAACTTGGGATAGCAACTTGACAAATCTCGGCAGTAGAAACCTCTGGATATAGCAACTTGGGAAATTTAGCAAGTTGAGATAAAGAGTTGTTGGAGGAGGATTTTTATGCTTTTAGCAAATTTGGTAGGATAGCATGTTGAGATACCAAGTTGTTAGAGATGCTCTAACTAGCTTGAACTGGAACCTAGACAAGTGAGCTATGTTTGGCTTGCCAATCCTATATATTATATGTTTCTTATTTTGTTAGCATAAGTTATTCTTATACTTTTTGTCTACTTATATTCTTGTTAGTATGGAAAAATTTAACTCTTTGCAACATATCATATACTCCCTCTCTCCCAAAATAAATCTCCATCCCATGTATACAGGAGTCAAACAATCTTAACTTTGACCAAATATATACGTAAAACATACTAATATTTATGATACAAGATAAACATAATTGGATTAATCACGTCATATATTTTTAGAATAGATCTATTTAGAGATACAAATGTTGATACAAATTTCTTTAGATCTAGTCAAAGTTAAGATTGGTTGACTCCTAAAATATGAGACATAGGCTTATGTTGGGACGGAAGGAGTACTCACATAGCATGTTTTATTTTTGAGGGTTTAGTAGGATTGAAATTGTAGTTTTAAAAGGAAGGACTGAAATTCTGTGGGATGAATGTATATGAAACCATATATTTCAAATAACACATGACTTGAAAGCTTTTTACTTTTTTGGATATCTTCAAACACAAGACGTTTAATTTGTGTTTGCATCCAAAACTGCACCCAAGGTTTATTCTGGACTCGCAAAGTTGTGAAATAGCAAATTGGACTTCACAATTGGGTAGCTCTCATCAAGACGAATTGGAATGTATATACGGAATGTCCTTTCTAACAAATCATACCCTCGTATCTCCGCAAGCACGTTTGAGACTTTCTAGGTGGTCTCTTGATCCTAGAACAACCATATATGTGCCTTCTCAATGGGCTTCTTCTTGGTAGGCGTTTCTAGGTTATTCATATGAAGTCTACGAATTGATTTAGCTACAATTCAATTCTCGAGTGATCCGAGCATACTAGTCTTTTAGATGTGGAATTAGATTTGCATAATACATTGGTTGATTTCGTTCTCTCTCTCTCTCTCTCTTTCTCTTCTCCCTCCTAACTTTTCTAGAGTATTCAAAATTATATCATAATGCTTGATATTCATTCTTTTTTTCTAATCTATATTAGAATTTTCATTTGCTACGATTGGTCTTCTCCTTAGTGAACTATTTATTTTCTTATAAAAAACAAAATATCTCAAATATATATAAATAATGGCCTTATATTATTGGTTCATTATCTCCCCTTATCTTCATATTTGAAGAGCCATCTCTCTTTTAAATTCATCCATTTGGTCCCAAAATGTCCAAAATACATTTGAAAAAAATGTACTTGGAGTTTTCTCTAAACACGTCAAAAATTAACGAGCCATGGTAACAATTTTTCACATGCATTGTTCCATCTCTCGGGCCTACACTAATAACTCACATTCGATTTTCTTTAATCGTGCCTGAATTTTCTTTTGATCCGCCTCAGATGACTACTAGCAAGATAACTTCAGATATAAGTACTGTATTAATTAATAATTCGTCGTATAATAAAAAAAAGAAAAAAAAAACAATGCCGGCTTCGGCTTGGACTTGGAGCACACAATTCGACCAAATGCACAAATCCCAATCGTCGAAGCATTACATAAGCAGAAGAAATATAATGTTCGAGTACACCATTCATTGGTCCAGGCTCAACTCAAGTACCTCCCCGTGGCAGTTCAAAGAAAAACTAAAAAAAGAACCAAAGAAAACGACAGCAATCGAAGGGAACGCGAAGTCGGAAGCCCCCGAAGGAGACGAAACGAGGCGGAGGAAAACCACCCCGAACAGAGACGATCAGAAGAGTACAAGCAGCGTCGTCACAACACAATTCAGAAAATCGTCGAGTTCTATTCTATCGTGCTCGCCGAAAGACCGCCGCCTCGAACGACTCGACACGACACGACGGTCTTGGCTCCCTCCGCCACCGAATCCACCACAAAAACCACCATTTCTTGTTTTTTTCCCCTGTTCACCGGAGGCCGGCGGCTGGCCAAGAACATCAAGAACAAGGGAGAAAGGGGGGATTTTGTTGGGCGAGCAGGCGATTTCCTTTTGCAACTCCGGCTTCAGTGAGTCGTTGTGGTGGTAGTGGTGTTTGGACGGAGCGGAGATGTCGTCGGCGATGGTGGAGCGGGCAACGAGCGACATGCTCATCGGCCCCGACTGGGCGATGAACTTGGAGATCTGTGACATCGTCAACCGCGAACCAGGGTGAGGACGCACGCACAACTTCGTTTCTTAGTTTTTTTTCCCCTTCTCATCTGCGGTTTTTCAGTACTGGTATTACTGTTTTATTGCTGAATGATGGGGTTTTGTAAATTTTATTGAAAGCAGTCTCCATTTCTATCAAATGGTGGGGGCCTGGGGGGCTTAGTCTTACTTGTTGAATTATTTTTGTTGGGATGACCGTAACTCTAGGGCCGATAAATTTGTGGTTTCCGATTAGCAGTATCTGTCGTCACTCGTCAGTTCATTTTGTTCTGTGAAGGGAAAACTACCTTGGGAGTGTTGGGTCCTGATTTGCTCCAGTCATAAAACTTAAATGTCGAAGTGTGTTCTGCGATCAATTCGTTCCTGCAATTTTTTTTTCTGGGTTACTACTTATCTGTGGAATTGTTTGTTTTCCTTTTTAAAAAAATCTGGGTAATTGAGGTGTGAAACCGGCATCCGTTATTGTATTTTCTCATGCTATCGGTCCAAATGCCAACTTAAGGTGTCCAAATGTCGTGGTCGATAAAAACTGTTGGTTTTGACTTTTGAGGGTCAGCTTTTCTGAGACATTCTTAGTTCTAATTTTGTTGGCAGCAGGTTAATTTGTTTGAGAAATTCCCAAAACTTGCGTTGCAGGACACACATGGTGCACTTGGTCATGGTTTTTGTATTGGTATTAGTCCTTTATGAATTTCGTTTAGTGCTTGGTTCTTTGCCACTGCCATAAATCTGTAGTATGCATATGCTTTATTCATCTCCGGTAAAATTTGCAGAACTGACGTGTTTGTGGATATTTCATTTGGGTTCCTTGTCTTTGACTCTTAGGGCTGGGATTCGTCATTTTTCTGTATTTTGGCTAAAGAAGAGTTGTCAATTTCAAGATCATGTATCTTTTATGCTAGTAAGAGTTGAGAATTAAAGAAAGAGGGGGAAGTGCTCTGCTCATAGTTTTCAATTCAGGGTTGCTTTATAAATTTCTGGGTTTATTTCTTCTGTCACTTAACGTCTGCTTTCATTGTTCCATCTTGTGAACTATTCTACAATTTTGTGCCACGACTTGTTGATGGAATCTCTGTTAATTTGAATATTCCTTTCCATTTGAAGTATAAAGAGAATATCTAATTGCTCTTGGAACTTGCTCAATATCAGAATATATTAAAAACAGAGAGCTTCCATGAAACTAGATCTTTGTCCTAGAAAGGGCGGCATGAACATTGTTGCATATACTATTAGAAGAAAAATAATTGACCCAGTTTTTCATGAAACTTGAACTGCATTGTTGTAATTCTGGTCGTTCTGCATTCCTGTGAAGTATTGACGTGCCATGAATATGATCACCTTGTGGTAAACATTTTTGTATTGTCATGTTCTTAGGCAAGCAAAAGATGTGGTGAAGTCCCTCAAGAAACGCATTGCGCACAAGAACCCAAAGGTTCAGCTTCTTGCTCTCACGGTAATGAGATTTTCAAATCCCTTGCTGCTACCTGACTTCAATTCATGGACTATTTGTTGGTAGAAACTTTATGGATTCATTGATTGGTCCTTGCTAATGTGCTGGACCCTTCATGTTATCTGTACTTACAAATGACATCCTCCTTGAAAGACAAAATGACATTATTGTATTAGCCAAAGCAGGAGAGGAATGAATCCCCTACTGCAGTTTTTATATAAGAAAGGAGAAAAGGTGAAAATTTGTAAGGTCATCTGTGGACTTTAAAGGGGGAAAAACTCTATTATAGCCAAATTAAATTAAAAGATTATCTCATTCCAACTATTGGCAATTGGAATTTCCATTGGTCAATCCCCTGCTGCACTGTCCTCCCAATGGCCATTGGAAATGTTTCATTTATCTACATGTACTATGTGGCTCAAAAAAGGAAGATTAAAGAGACAGTTAGGAGGATTTAGTTGATGCTGGTACTATCAGGATTCAGCGGCGAATAATAATCAGAACCTGGCAGGCTTTGCTTAGGACATAATATAGGAGACCTGGAAATGGTCTGGTCCAAGCCCTACTGGAAATTGTTGACCACATTTTACTGAATCATTGTTCAACTTATTTCAGTTGCTGGAGACGATGATAAAAAATTGTGGGGACATTGT
Source organism: Sorghum bicolor (assembly GCF_000003195.3). Taxonomy (NCBI): domain Eukaryota; kingdom Viridiplantae; phylum Streptophyta; class Magnoliopsida; order Poales; family Poaceae; genus Sorghum; species Sorghum bicolor. Next base: position 13,780,122 of record NC_012873.2, on the reverse strand, counting down.
GCATATGCTTGTTGCTGAGAGAGACATACTTCATGAGATGGTCAAGATAGTAAAGAAAAGGGTATGTGTGTACAGTTTAAACCTTAATTTACTGATTGTCAATAGCAAATCCTTAATGCCTTCTCTTTTGAATTTTTTTAGCATGATTATAATGTTAAAGAGAAGATTCTCACGCTGATAGATAGTTGGCAAGAAGTTTTTGGTGGTGCTCGTGCAAGATATCCGCAATATTATGCAGCATATGAGGAGCTCTTGGTATTATTCTATACATATTAAGTATATTGTAATATTGTATTGATCTCTGATTTTTAGAAGTTCTTTCTTCCCAATGGCCATTGTCTTCCAAGCTCCAACAGAATTGCAGAAGATATTGACATTTTTCGTCAATCATTTAACTTCTACAATTGTTAAGCATGCAGTCATATGGTTATAATTCCAAATTAGTACTCTTTGTTGGATATCGATCATTTTTAGAACTGATTCAGTTTCTCCATTGTCCATACATATGCTAGCGTGCTGGAGTCGTATTTCCTCAAAGATCGAATGGTTCTGTGCCAATCATCACTCCTCCACAGACTCAGCCTCTACAAAACTATCCCTCATCTTTACGCATTTCACAGCAGGAGGAACTTGACTCGCCAGCTTCAGATTTCCCTGCATTAAGGTATACAATTTTTTTTAGAAAATATAATACAATTGGCATGTTTAACTACTAAACTAAAGTAAATGTTGCCAAGTTTTCTTTAATTTATCTTGTGCGAATATGATGTTACATACATGTTTATCATGACATCAACAAAAAAATTGATGATCATTGCTAAAAGTTGGTGTGGAGTCTCTGCTTTATCATGCAATGTTATTAAGTTGTCTGAATTACCAGTTGGGATTAATCAGGCTTATTGGTCCCGACCTTGATTGGGCACTCCGCGTCCGTGGCAACTAGTGTGATCATAAATTTGATTGTCTGACTAATCAGTGACGAATCACAAATTCTAGATTAACATCCGGTTAGCTTAGGGATGATTAGACTGGAGAGAATTTTGAGCTGGCCAACTGGGCTTGGGGACACCTGGGCACTGTGCTTTTTGTTCTTGGTCCACAAGTGATTGACCATGCTTGATATTTGCTTTGTTTGCCAATTATGATAATTTCGTGCAGTTGTGCACTGGTGCTATAGTCTAGTAGCAGTATTTAACCGCTTAGTACTGACCTTAACTACTTAATACTATGCAGTTATACTATATCATATAGATCCTGGGTAGCAGTGAAAGTAGGCAGAACAACTTCTTGACTAGCTGACTTGATGATTAGTCAGTTTATCGGTATCGGTACCCATACAACTAGGCTTGATAAGGCGGCGTGAAAATATTTTTACCATGTTGCTATGGTTAACAACCTAAATTATACTCATGTACAGTGTTTAGTGAAGATGCTGATAATATTATGAAGTGTTTACGTACTGATGCTCAGATTTGTTGCTCTCTTTTTTTTCATGTTAGGTTTCTCAGTTTGATGCTTCTTGAGGTTGTTTGGTGTAGTGATTGCTTTCTATTTATTTCATGTTTTAGATGTTTGTGAACTTTTTGTTGTCATTGTTATCTTATTTAGCCTGTGATTAGTATTCAAGTTTGGAAATGATTGTGGTTATTTCACCAGCCTTACAGAAATTCAGAACGCACGTGGCATCATGGATGTTCTTTCAGAAATGCTGGATGCTTTAGATCCGGGTAACAGAGAGGTACTTTCCTGATGCTCCTGTAGCTATTGTACCATCAGAAAATTAATTATGCCTTACTATAATAAGAAAGAAGAACTGCCTATCATCTTCATCATTTCTCGAAATTTTGTTTCAAAACAATCTACTTGCAGTGCAAGATTTCAAATAAATCTACTTACAGTGCCAGATTTCAGGGGCTTAGACAGGATGTCATTGCAGACCTTGTGGATCAATGCCGTTCTTACAAGCAAAGAGTAGTTCAGCTTGTCAACAGTACATCGTAAGTTCCCTTGATGACTCTTTTCCAGTTTTATGATGGCATGAACAGTCTCTGAAAGAGAATATAGTGACAGCTTTACATGTTTCATGCTGACATTTCTGTAGCACCACTTTAATATTGTGCAGTATTTGTCCTTTCTTTTCTAGTGCAAATGAGCCAACTTCATGTATTGCAAACCATGTAGCCAATGTCAAATTTTCTTCTTTTAATGACTTGTGCATTGATGCTATGTTCAGGAATGAGGAGTTGCTCAGCCAGGGTCTTTCTTTGAATGATGATATGCAGCGTGTTCTCGCAAAACATGATGCTATTGATGCAGGTGTAGCAGTTCGGGTGGAAAAGCCAAAGTCTCTGCAGTCCCAAATTGAGAGTTCTTCAACAAGAAAGCCAGATACCATGGAACCAATTCAAAGGTTGAAATATCATATTAAGCATTCTGTTTAAATCATTTCATAAGATTCTACTAGACATGAGACAAGTGTATTTGGATTCACACAGAACCTGGGTTCATGAGACTGTTTACCAGGCAAAATCTGGATACTTGGAACAAACATTTTTTTATTTAAGTTTATATAATCCTATCTGGATTCTGGAACATACCAGACTAGCACCTAAGACACCTGGCCCATATAAGAGCATAAATCCTATATTGATGTTTAATTTTCTTTTGTTGTTCTCTTCCCTTGTGGGAAGTACCTTCTTGTTGGACTTTTTTTTTTCTCCTGCTTAATACAGTGGTACACACCTGTCCTGCAAGAAAAAAAGGGTATAAATCAAAATCTTGATTTAAACAACGTTTCCACAGGTTTACTGAGCCCTGCTTGCATTGCTTGATTGTTTTTGTCTGCAGCAATCCTACATATAGTGAACAAACCAGGTTCAGATTTTCCTCGCTTAAAACTTTTGCTTTCTATGTATTTCAGGTCTTCAGCAAGCACAAGTGCCACCAACCAGTCTCCCTTTGGGATTTTAGCCCTTCCTGCGCCTCCATCTAGTAGTTCGAAAGCACCTTTAATACCAGCTTCTAGTATGGACCTCCTTAGTGGAGATGATTATATCAAAACCGAACCTGCAAACTCTCTAGCACTTGTTCCTGTCACTGAATATTCAGCTGCAGACAAGAATGTCTTAGCCTTCGCCGATATGTTTGAACAAAATACTGCCAACAATAGCAACCATAACCTTCCAAATTCTTTTCAATCTTCGACTTCAAATTCTACTATCTCTACATCACAAACATATCCTGCACCAGTGCGACCTGTGTTGCCTCAGCATTCAGCTGCTGATCCAAATGGGGCCAGATCCAATGCCATTGTACCTTATGATCAGCAGTCCCAGTTGAACTCTACAGGTTCTTGGAATGGACAGACAGCTTATGGAACAAATCACCAAAAGGAAGCACTAAGTTATGGTACTCGATTTCTTCCTAGTGTGTCCAAAAAAAATATTTCCTAGTGTGTGCTAGTTCTATAAAGCTTTCCTGGATCTATTTATCAGAAGTTGGCGAAAGATCTATAAGTAATAGACATATTTATTGAACCACTGCTTAGTCCAAGTTAGATGCAGAACTTTTCACGATAAGCAGTAAAGATTATTGTTTTCTTCTCTGTTATTTTCACGAGTTGTAGGTAGAGTAGTTTTTTTTTAGCGAAACAGGGGCCTCTCCTGAAAATGCATTAAAAAACAGAATCCGAGTAGTGTTACTTATAGACCTTGTTATAATCATTTAACATCGTGCCCCTGCGGGACTAATGCTTTTATCAAATAGTTAGCTCGACATCATTACTTCTTTGCTTAGCAAATCCGTTTTAAGATAGCTCCACCATTTGATGATTGCTTGTTAACAGGCACAGGTGATCAAAATGGAGGCATTCCACCAGCACCGTGGGAAATTAAGCGATCCACTAATCCATTTGATGACGATCAGCTTGTTGGAACGGCACTGCAAGCACGAGGCATGCAGCCTCAACCAGTGCAACTCAGTCAGCATGGGAACAAATTCATGTCAGCACAACCAATGCCGAGGGGACAGACAGGAAGAATGCACTTGCAACAGGTGCCTGGTGCTCAGCTTGGCGCTCTACAACCACAGGCTATGCCGAACATGCAGTACAGGGGGATGCATCCTTCAATGCAAATGAATCAAGGAATGGGCATGTATTCCCAACCAACCTTTGGAGGATATTATGGAATGAACCAACCACAGCTTTACAGTGTTCATATGTCTGGTTATGGATATGGTCAGCAATCTGGAGGCTACTATATTCCGAATGCTGCATATGCGTATGCTAGTGCAAACGAGCTTGCCCAGAGGATGAATGGCCTTTCAGTTCAAAACGGTGATCCAAATGGAATAACAGCAAATAAGCAGAGCAGACCTGAGGATTCACTCTTTGGCGATCTTTTGAGCATCGCCAAGATGAAGCAGAACAAACCTGCAGCTGGCAAGGTTGGTGGCTAAGTGTGAGTAAAGAAGAAAGTACCTAATTTCATCTTATTTGCCAGCAGCAGAAGCTTTTTCCTGACAGTACATATAATTCTTTTGCCACGTTTTATGCAATGCCAGAATCCAGATGGCTTCTGGATGTAAGCTCATCTGAGTAGGAATTCATATCGGGAAGTGGACATTATGATGCTTGTGGCGGAGCCTCATAGCAAGTGTGTCTATAACTCTAATATGTAAATATGTATTGTCATAAATTCCTTTCTGCGCAAATATTAGGCAGAAACAGAGGATTCCTGTTCTCCATAAACCCTGTTCTTTTATTTATTTATCTTCAAATTTCTTCTTCAGGGTTCATATCAACTAGTCGGGCTAGTAATATGTTAGTCACTACGTTTTTTTTTCAACAACTGACGATTAGGAAATATTATTTCAAAATTTATGTTCATTATTATTAGATTCAATAACTTTATTTTAAGAAAATAAAACATATGAGTATCTGCAATAGTGAATGTTGGATAAACAATGCTTGCTCAAATTTAAATTCATGTCAATTTGACGTTAGCTTAGGCTCTAGTTACAAGGCATTTCAGTTTTCTTTTTGTAAGTTTTAAATAGTGGACAAAGATATTTAGCCACGACCTCCCGCGGGAGTTGTAAAAATCTACAATGGAATATATCATAAGCTATTTAATTTAGTGGTTTCATATAAACATAAAAAAGTTCTTAAGTAATTATGTACACAAATATTTAACTAAAATTCATGAACACAAATACTCAAATGCATATACAAGGCTATATGAGAACATGTCTCCATGTCCATTCTTTAACATTCGTTAATAAATTAACACTAGTACAAAAGTGCTCAAAGCCAGCGGTGGAACATAATTTTTACAGGCGGTTTTAATTAAAAAACGTCTGTGGAAAGAAATTGGGTTACCCGACTACAAAACCGCCTGTGAAAATCAATTTCTACAGGCGGTTTTTCTAACAAAACCGCCTGTAGAAATCATGTACAGGCGGATCCTGTAGAAATAATTTGGACTTGAATTTTTTGAGTTTTTCAAATGACCTCGTTTGAGAAAACCGTCAAAATGAAAGTTGTAGATCTTGAAAAGTTATGAAACTTTATAGTTGATAATTTTTTCATTTGAAATCATCTTGTCATCAAAAACTACGTTTGAAATTCTCAAATTTGAAATTCAAATTTTGTAAATGACCTCGGATGAATAAACTACCAATATAAAAGTTGTAGGTCTTAAAAAGTTGTAAAACTTTGTAGTTGACGACTTTTCCATTTAAATCTGTTTAGGGCCTCAAATAATCAATTTATGCTTGATTTAGATAGTATGTGGGGAACTAAACTCTATTACAAACATAAGTGAGTGATAGGTGGAGTGTAGAGGAGGATACGCGCGAGGGTAAGGTCTCAGGTTCGAATCCCACCGACCGCGTAGCACGCGATTTTACGCGAAAAAATACGCGACTTGCGACTTGCGACGGAGACGGGCGGGCGAATACCCAGTGAGCCTTCCCTGTAATAAAATATTTTTTTTTCCTATTTTTAAAAACCGATTTCATATTTTCTGAAAAAAGATTTCTACAGGCGGTTGGCATAACTGAACCGCCTTACCCGCCTGTGGAAACTCTTGATTTCCACAGGCACCCAGCGCAGGCGGTTCTCCAATCCGCCTATGAAAAGGGGTTGGGAACCGTCTGTATAGTGCTTCTGTGTACTAGTGTAACATACTCACACTTACAAACATTGTCCATGTCCACGTTCATTCAACATGATTATTTACACTTCAATTGTTTATTACACCGTTTATTAAATAAAAAAACATAATGGAGAGGCATAGCCATCTACAGTAAGAAATGACTATTTTCCTCCATTAGGATTAGTGGTGGCAAAATTATTTCGTGGCTAAGCCATATAGAGGTGTCTAGTGGAGCTAAAGCAACATTAGTGGCAACAATGAAACAATTGATATATTCAATGGTAGACTCTGAAAAATTTATAGCGGAGTTATAGCTGTGCAATAGCGGGCAATTTAGAACCATGTTTTTTTTCATTCATTCGCTATTGTTTACCTTATGTGAGTGGCTAGGCATTAAGGGTCATGCTTTTGTAAATGCTATTTATACCACCTATATTAGTCGACTCATAGAGGCGGACCTATGGACCGCTGTGAGGGTAGAAATGGACCAACATGGGAATGGTTGAATCTGGCTCTAAAATTTAAAGCCACAATCTTAGCCTATGCTCCCACTAGCCTGGTGTCTCCAAAGTTTGCAAAAGGCGCACTAACGGGTACCTAAACAAGTCGTTAATTAGACTCACACAAAGAGTAGGAACAAGAACTAAACCTATGCTAAGTTCATTCTACCATGGTCATTCAATAAGACATGCAAACGATAAGCTAAAGCTTAGATAGTTCGAACAAGAAGTAATGCAAGAACAAAATAAGAGGCAAGGAGGCAAACATATTTTTCATGGTATCGGTTCGCTGCATAACTTATTGGATTAATCTCTCCATCGATTAGGCCCAACGGCCTAATCAGGTGTTGACTCGCGCCATGATCGGGGGGCACCCAGCCCATCTATAGCTGGAAGGCCCTATCACCCTACGCTATATAAAGATGTGGGGCCGATAGCTCTAGTCACGAGGTTCACCGTGAGCCGCTACTCCCTACCGACAAAACTCTAACCCGATCTTGAGAGAAGTGCAACCAGTGACGGAAACACCTCCGTCAGTCTTCACTGCCACCTCTTCACCAACCGTCGCTGCCCATAGCCACCACCGACGAACGCGATGGCGGCCTCCGGGTCCAACCCCACCACACCGACAACTCTCTTGGATGGTCTGTAACCCTACTCTTGTGCGCTCAGTGGGCTAGGCCTTTTTGACCGCGGGTCAAGTAAGGCCTCGGGCTGAATTAGCTACATGCACAGTGCAAATTCAAATTTTATTTTAATTTTTTTCCAGAAGCAGTATTTCATGCTTTTTGATGAATTGAAAGTTAATTTTTGATGTTATTTTCTGCACAAAATTTATCCAATGATATTTTTGTTCAGTGAATAGTAAAGTGCTTTTGGAAAAATTACTATAAGAGATTATTCATGTTTTCCACTGTGAATTGATATTGTTATTTTTCATTATTAAATTTGAACCAATGGAAGATTTAATTTTAAAAAATAGATAAAATTATAGAGTATTATAATATTGTTATTATTCTGATCAACGTTGATTAATAATAATATTATGTTGTTATTATAGTTTTTGTCATGCATAACTGTGATGTAGAATTAGTGTAAAAAGAATAAATTATATGGTTTAATTTTAACCACTGTTGGAACTAAAGCATGCAATTATTGTTATATGAATTGTGTTTTCATACAGACTCTCTTTGATGGGGTTTATTAGAGATATGCTGCCCCTAAAAGGAGACAACTATACAGAATAGAAGAAAAAGATTGATCTAGCCTTTGTTTTGGTTGAGGTCGACTGGGTAGTCTCCACAACGTGCCCCACTGAGCTAGTGGAGCCCATGAGGGGGACTGACGAGGCTGATGTTGCATGAGACAATAGAGAGAGACTATACTAACCAAAGAATGTCCTATGATCTTGCAAAGAAATAGTGGAGCAATGCCAACAAAAAATATTTAACAATGGTAAAGAACATGATTGAGCCTACAATAGTGGGCTCAATCCAAAAGTGTGAGACTGTCACAGAGTATGTCAATAGAATAAAAAGCCAGTTCCATGGTTCTTCAAAGGCACATGTCACTCAACTGATCAATCATCTGATGATAGAAAAGTACTATAGATGTGGCAATAGCATTGTGATGGGTCGAGATGGCGGACTAGAGGAGGGGGTGAATAGTCCTTTCTAAAACTTAACTATTGGCTGACCAAAACAAATGCGGAATTAAAACTATCGGTCTAGCCAAGACTACACCCCCTCTATCTATGTTCTCTGGCACCTTCTAAAAGATCCTAAACAAGAAAATAAGGTGCTTCCTTAGCAAGAGCTTACCTAACCAATTCTAGGAGTAAGGTTACACAAACCTATGCCACTAGTACTTTGCAAACCGGAGAGCTCCTACACAACTAGTAAGCAAAAGCACAAAGCTCCTAAGCTCACTAGCAATGCTTAATAACAAGGCAACCAATGCTAAATTAGAGAGCACAAATTACTTAGCTACACAAACTAAGCAATGTGATTGACAAGGTTACACAAACCAAATTAGCCACACAAGGGAAGTACTTCTAGCTACACAAGCAAGAAGATAACTAGCAAGCTACTATTGGCAAACCTTAACGCACATCGGCTAGAGTAAGATGTGACAAGTATCTAGAAATGGTGGCGCCTAACCAACACTGCTTAAATGTAAGCCTAAGCTGTTACTAGGATAGGTTCTCAGGCTACCCTGAGCAACGGCTCAAGAAAGGCTAAGCAACGCTAAACTCTAGCGGTGACACAAGACGTACCAAGGGTAACTCTGCAAGCCCATAGGTACCGCTGTAGCACTTCAACCGTGGTGAGTATCCACGATGTCATAATTTATAGTTCGCTCACGGGAAGCGGACTAAGACTCTCTAATAAATACTCCCTCCGTCCATTTATCTCAATCATTTAAGGAAAAGTTTTTCTTCCAATTATCTCTATCATCTTGAGGTGATTGGCTGTAATTATGGCCATTCCTTGGATGTATGCACATGTCTCCATGTAGAACTTGGGCCATCTTGGCTGCTCTTTGGTTGCATGAAGGCATGGACATTAATTAGATTAATTGGACCACATTAATTTATTGAAAAGACGTGAGTCATTCATGCTCCTTGGTCTCTGTGCACAAGGCTTAAACGAAGGAGATTAATGGACGGAGAGAGTATATGGGTGGATATCCGTGGTTAGTGTCTACTCAATCTAAGTTCACTAGTGCTAACACGGGGTAAGAGTAGCAAGATAGAATAATAGATAAGTCAGATAAACGTAAGTAAAGATAACTGGTAGCGAGCTAGCTAGGTGGGAGGACAACGAGTGAGTAAGGATTCCTATGTATCTAACTCTACTTCTGTGTTCTAATCCTAATCAATGTAAATGACTCAACTAGACTAGTATCCAAACAGTCTTGTGTAGTGGAAGTCGAGTGCAATAGGAGGATGAAACTCCTATCTAAGCAGACTTTTGACTTATGGGCGCCTACAGACCGTACCCGATGTGAATAGAACCTACTGGGAAGCAGAGGCCTGTCACGCTTTGCCGCCGCCCGCTAACACGTTTGCTACGGTTGTATCCACTAATAAGTGCTAGCCTAAGCACCTCGCTTACACTAGTCTTATAACTTCAACAATCACGTAAATAACTAAAGCCCCTAATGGTAGTGAAACACACATAAGGTGTTGAAGACACTAATCAAACTAAGGCAGCTACACTAATAAAACTAAGACACAACACTACTACAATAATAGTAATGCACTAAGCAATACTCAAAGTAAAGACTTGAAGTAAATACTTAGTAAAGTAAAGAAAGACTATACTGATATAAATAATACATGAGAAAAGGTACAAGAGCTATACCAGACTCTCCAGAAGGCAGCTCCGGAGACCCGAGCTTCGCTCAACTCGACTCTAACTCCCACTCTAGACTAGACTACACTGCACTTGATCTCCCAAGTGTGATTTGGAAATGAAATATGGATATGAGAGATGGAAGACGTCTTGGGAAGGTGGAGGACCCCTCCTTATATAGGGGTGAGAGGGGGTGCCACATCAGCGATCCGCGTGCTCCTTCCTTCTCCACCCTTGGATGCACCAACCTCCCAACCGCCTTAGATGGACGGTTGGGGCATTACCACACATGGTAAATGTGAGGAAGGTCGGTGGGAGTGAACCGACTCCAGATGGCCCGCCTGTAGGTCGGCCGACCTGCCATCTGGATGACAGTGGGTCCCACTGACCTTCTAGATGGTTCTTAGGTCGGTGGGAGGCTGGGCCAGGTGGCATGACCCAATTGGTCGGTCGGTCGATCGACCTTTGGGGCCCCTGGCCCACCACTGGCCTCATGGTGGTGTCCCCACTTGTCATGTGATATGTTGTCCATAGTTGAGTCTAGTTGCACACTTGCTTGCTTCTATGTGGGCCCAAGGATACATGTGCTAAGTGTTTGAACCCTTGAGGGCAAGCACACTTGGATCCAAGGGTTGGGATTGACTCCTTGGAGTATGCCATGGCTCATGCCATGGAGGGGAGCCCCTGGTGGGCCCAAACCATGGTCGGCCGACCAAGGTTATGGGGCCCATAGGGCACATTTCCTTCTTCCCTGCATTGAACAAGCTAAGTGTACAAGTGGAACTTTATTAGTGATAAATATGTTCATGTGATGCTTATCTTCCTTCAATCGAGGACAGTTGACGGGCTTTTGAGTATATAGAACTGAGTCTTATTTCCCGTCAACAGCTACACAAGCAAAACTAGTTACAAGAGCAACTACACAAACATAAGTATATAAAAACACGTAAATACAAGCTTGTGTATGGAGAATGCAAACCACCGAGAAGAGTAGACAATATTGACATGGAGATTTTTTAGTGAGGTTCACTTGGTCGCCACCAAGATAAGTCCTCATTGAGACAAACTTCAAGGTTACCACCGGTCCTCTTGCTAGTGGTGACCCGCAAGTCACATTCTCCCACATGGAGTTCTTACCATAAGCTATAGCACTTGACCTGGCCAGACCACTTGTCGCCCTTGCGTGCCCCTCACAATCTCTTCTTCGGAGCACCGCACAATCTCCTTGTATGCTTCAATGGAGCCATAAGCTACCAAGCTGTCTAGGAGGTGGTAACCTCCAAGAGTAACAAGCACCACCGACTTGCAATGAACACCTAGTGCCACTCGATGCAATCTCACAATGTAACACACTAGAAATCGCTCAATTTGCAATTGGATCACACTCTTGCAAGCACAAGTTAGTTAGAGGGCTCTCAAGTCAAGCACACACAAGGAAAACACATTCCCAAAGTGCTCAACCAGTCCCAAGGGCTGGCCACCCCTCTATTTATAGAAGAGGGGAAGAAACTAGCCATTTTCCTCTATTTCCCGAGCTGTAACGGCTATCTCGGACAGTCCGCGATCAAATTTCGGACAGTCCGCCCTTCACCATGAACTAGCCAGTACTCATAGAAATTTGAACTATGGACAGTCCACCCTTTGACCCTGGACTGTCCGCTGTTGATTCCCAACAACCTAGACAGAGTTTCCAGCAACTCTGCTCGCCACCAAAAATGACATGCGGATAGTCCGCCATTTGGTCCCGGACTGTCCACCGTTCACCCTTGATCACTTGGGCAGAGCCGGTCCAGAAAACTCACTTTTTCGAAGTTAGCCGGTGGATAGTCCAGGAGTTAATGACAGACAGTCCGCCGATAGAAAACAGCAGCACGAGCTCTCCGCTGAAATGGCTGTAACTTCTAGCTCCAAACTCTAAATTCAATGATCTTGGATATTTTAGAAAGCTTACTCAGAGGGCTACACAACCCATATGGATACTTGATCCAAGTCACAATGGATCAAAGCAGTATTCAATCCAAGAGCCATCAAAATCAACTCCAACACCTTCTCCTTTGCAAATGTGCCAACACCACCAAGTGTACACCACCATTTTTATGTGTGTTAGCATTTCACAAACATTTTCCCAAAAGGAGTTAGCCTCTCAACTTGCCACGCCACTCAATCCTAACACGTATGCCAAAGTTAGGTCGCTCAAGTGGCACTAGATGACCGATATGCAAATAAGTTTGCTCCTCTTGATAGTATGGCCATCTATCCTAAATCCGGTCATCAACTTCTCTACACACCTATGACTGGTGAAATGGAAATGCCCTAGGTTATATCTTTGCCTTACGCATTTCATTCAATCTCCTCTAATGTTGATACAACACATGCACCAACCAATCACCAAACGATATGGTCCACTTTATATCATCACATGACCATATTGGTTCATTGATCTTGACCTCACTTGACCTTCACCGTTGCCTTGGTCCATCGGCGCCAAGTCTTGCTCAAGCTTCACCATCACACGCAGTCCTTCGCTTCAAAGCCTCTGACCTGCCCTTCACACTTGCAACTAGTCCACCGAGCCAAGCCTCATCTTGATCTTCTCCACCTTGGTCACATGACTCTATGTCATGTCTCATATGCAATGAGCTCCTTCATCATCACTTATTCATCTATGGACTAATCTCGTATGTCTCACATAAACACTATTAGTCCACCTAAGTTGTCAATCAATTACTAAAACCAAACAAGGACCTTTCAGTCTCCCCCTTTTTGGTAATTGATGACAACTCTACAAAGATATGAAAATTAAGTTTTTTCATGCTAGCACTTCACACAAGTGTAAATTGCTAACTTGATTTGGATTTTATGCTACTTACCAACATTTAAGATCTATGTCTAGATTTGGATAAGCACCATAAAACCCAACTAAGTGCTAAGGTGTATACAATAAACCTTTGTAGATTGATACCATTTTGATATCGTTTGAAGTAGCCATTGTACACCATCCTTAGCACCACGAGTAGCTAGACAACAAAAACAGTAGAAACCCCATGAGATCAATATTATAAGCAAGGGTCTAGTTTTTGCTTGATAAACACAAGTTTGGCTACCAACCTATGCATGCTAGTTATCATATCATCATTCAAGTTCTATAACTAGCAAACACCACACAAGCATGCATATTGAATTTTTAAAACTTATGCAATACAAGCAAGTATATGAATATGCACATATCAAATGCAAACAAACAAGGTTCATGAACTTGCTCCGCTATGCAATGCAAGCTAGTATATGAATATGCACATATCAAATGCAAACAAACAAGGTTTATGAACTTGCTCCCCCTACTTGTGTGCTCCTCTTTTCCAAGAATTTTGATCCATCTTGATCCATCTTAATGTTGCTCCCTCTTTGTCCATGTCCCCATGTTCAAACCTGTTGACACCTGTTAACCCTCAATATTTGTTAGCAATTATCTCTCCACCATATATGAATATCTACTAGAACAGGGTTATCACTGACAATCTCCACTAGTTTTCGTGATTTGTGTATTTTTTCAGGGAATTATCCAGAAAAGCCTAAAAGAGGGATTTAAGTGCTAATCTGCCACAAAACTTATCCACGACGAAAGGATGTCACCAGAGGGATCAAGAATACTCTAGAAGACACCCGAAGCAACAGGGGGCAGCAACCGCCAAGTGTGGCCGGGCGGCCCCACCCCTACACCGGGAGGCAACTAGGGTTAGGGTTGGCCGCCCCCTTCTAGAGTCTTCCTCCACCGCCTCCAAGGAGCCATCTTGGCCACTTGCTACGTCGGTTTGATCCAACAGCGTGTATCCATCCCACCGGGCTATAAATAAAGGGCCAGACCGCCCTAGAGGAGGCCACATCAAGAGATGAAGAGTCAGAGCATTAGATAGATATCCACTAGATTTTGGCTAGCAATCAAGATAGAGATTAGAGAGATAGAGTAGAGGAGTAGAGATTCGGAGGAGTCCCCGGCCTGTCGGAGCTTCCTCAGGAGCTGTATTCGTCAAGATTCGGCTCCCTCGCCTGGAGCTACGTTCTGAGGTACTTTTGTATTTACTATTCTGATTTAAGTAAGCAATTTGTTTTTATTCGTTCTTTAGTTTGCAACTCATATTATATTGAGTACTTCGATTTGGGTAGCTCCTAGGTCAGAGTAGTGATTCGTAGCATAGACGTGGTGTCTGGGCTATGGTTGCTTGTAGATGTCCCCTGATCAGCCTGACAGTGGTAGCTCGCGTAGGTGACTTTATAGCTACATTGAATCCTCTGTAGTCCACTTGCTGTTGATAGGACTGATAGGCTTATAGGTGCCTAGTAGGAGATTACTCTATTTCTTCTCCTATTCGGGTTACTTGTCCGATAAGACGATATTATACAAAGTTTACTGGTTATTAGAACCAGAGTACATTAGTTATTTCCTCATTCTCAATAGTTTTCTAGATTGTTTGTAACCCCTTAGATTAAGAGTTATAGGCTAGGTCATAAATCACCTACTGTTCCTTTGGGTTCGATATTAAAACTGGGTTGATCTTGATGAAGTGCTGATCAGTATATATCTATGCGCTTGCGGATAATCTGATTATAATTATTATATAGGGTGCAGTTAATTTATACCAACAAGTATTTCTGGCGCCCTTGCCGGGGAGCGGTTTGCTGATTTTGACATTAGTCTATCTTAGTCTATATTTATCCTTTTATTTTAAAATAAAAATAAAAATATATTATGGAAAATGAATCTCAACTTTTATATCAATATGGAGCACCATCGGGATTTTTGAAATTGAGGATGATGTGATGGATGTTTGAAATTGATGATGATTTCTTTTATGATTATGGTAATACTACATTTTATCATAAGATTATTCAACCCCAATTTGGAGCACCATCGGGATCGTACTATTATATCAATATGGAGCCAAAGGAATCTTCTAAACCTATCACATCATCTTGCTATGAGCTATGCCCGGGATTAATCAAATTAGTTCAAGAACATACTTTTTCTGGTAATTCTAGAGAAAACCCCTATTCCCACTTAACTGATTTTGAGGAGGCATGTTCATGTCTGAGTATTAAGGGCATGGCTGATGAGATTTTAAGACGGAAACTCTTTTCGTTTTCATTAACGGGCCGAGCAAAGAAATGGAATAATCACCACGTTGGGAATAGTCAAAGAGATTGGGATATATTATGAAAAGACTTTTGCCTTAAATTTTTCCCAGTAGAAAAGGTCGCTAAACTTTGATTTGAAATTATAGGATTCAAACAATTAGACAATGAATCGCTAGACAAGGCTTGGGATCGTTTTGATGGCTTTGTAAATACTGGACCTAATCTTGCTTTACCAAAACCCATGCTTTTATAATATTTCTTTTTAGGCCTTAATGATAGAAATATAGAATACCTTAATTTGGCCTCGGGTGGAGCATTTATGCATATTACTGTTGAGCATGGTAAAACTATTCTTACTAATATTTAATGATCTCTCCGAAGAAAAAGAAGAGTTGTTAGAAGAAGAATTTCTATTAGCTGAAAATAAACTTTTACCTGATTCATCTCAATCTATAGTTGAATTAAAACCTAAACTAGCTAATGAGAACGAGATAACTCCAACTTCTGAATGGATGTTTGAAATTGAGGATGATTTCTTTTATGATTATGGTAATACTACATTTTATCATAAGATTATTCAACCCCAACAATCTAGGGATTTTAATCCTAATTTCTCACATCCTGATGATTTATAATTTCTTAGAGAAATTACAAGAGAATTAGTTTTTATTTTGGGTGAAGATTGGTTAATAGAATCTGAGCAATCCCCTAAAGTAATTCTAATTCATCCTCTGTTGCTATAAAGTTGCAAGTAGATTCATATCCTTTTGAAGCTTTATACAACCCAGTTGTAGGAGTCAACATTATGTCATATACTTTTGCTAAAGAATTCTTGAGAGACATACCATTAATTCCTATAAATAAATTATTAAAGAATTGTTCAGGACACATTATTCCTAGCTTAAGAGTTTTAAGTGCACTTCCTATTGTTATTAATGATTTCTGCATTTTACTAAACTTTTATATATTTGATGTGTGGGATTTTGATATAATGATTGGAGTACCCATAATAAAACTTCTTCAAGAAGGTCATGATGGTAAATTAAATATTAGATTTGGGAAAGGATTTAGTTTTTTCAATACCTATAACTTATGTAGTAAAAGTTAAAGCAGAACCCCTTCCTGAATTAGATCCAATAGAAGAGGTTAAGACAATTGAATTTGATAATTTTATTCAACCTGATTTAGAAGATGATACCCAATTCTTCATCGATGAAGAGGAAGAGGACCCTATTGATCCTGAACCTCCTGATGAATTACTGGAGCCACTTAAACCTCCTATTGAGCCTAAACCACTTCCATCTAGACTTAAATATGTTTTTCTAAATAATGATAAAAAATATCATGTGATTATAAGTGATAAACTCTCAGATGAAGAGTCTTATAAACCAATAACTGTTTTCGAAAAACACCATGCTGCTTTAGGTTATTCACTCCAAGACCTAAAAGGGATTAGCCCTGTCCTTTGCACTCATCGCATACCAACCAATCCAGAAATTACACCTTTAAGAGAGCCTCAACGTAGACTCCAAAATACGATGAGAGAGGTAGTAAAGAAAGAGGTCTTAAAGCTTTTGCATGCAGGGATTATATATCCTGTACCGCATAGTGAGTGGGTAAGTCCTATGCAAGTTGTACCTAAAAAGGGAGGAATGACAGTTGTCCAAAATGATTAAAATGAATTAATACCCCAAAGAACTGTCACTAAATGGCGAATGTGCATAGATTATATAAAACTCAACAAGACAACAAAGAAAGATCATTTTCTTCTACCTTTCATTGATGAGATGCTAGAGCATTTAGCCAATCATTCTTTCTTTTGTTTTCTTGATGGTTATTTAGGATATCACCAAATCCCTATCCACCCTGATGATCAAAGCAAAATCACATTTACATGTCCCTATGGAACTTATGCTTATCGTAGAATGTCTTTTGGATTATGTAATGCACCCGCTTCTTTTCAAAGATGCATGTTGTCTATATTTTCTGATATGATAGAAGAAATCATGGAAGTTTTTATGGATGTTTTTTTAGTTTATGGAAAAACTTTTGATGATTGTTTAGAAAATTTAGATAAGGTTTTGCAAAGATGTGAAGAAAAATACTTAGTCCTCAATTGGGAAAATGTCATTTTATGGTTAGAGAAGGAATAGTGTTAGGACACCTAATGTCAGAAAGAGGTATAGAGGTAGATAAAGATAAAATTGAAGTAATTAAATAGCTATCTTCACCTGTTAATATAAAAGGAATTCGAAACTTTTTTGGTCATTGTGGTTTTTATCGTAGATTTATAAGAAATTTCTCACAAATTGCTAGGCCAATGACTAGATAATTATCTAAGGATGTACCTTTTGAATTTGATGATGAATGCTTAGAATCATTTAATATTCTTAAAAAAGCATTTACATCAGCGCCAATCATTCAACTCCCTGATTGGTCTTTTCCTTTTGAAATTATGTGTGATGCTAGTGATTATGCTGTAGGCGTAGTCTTAGGACAAACAAAAGATAAAACACATCATGCAATTGCTTATGCTAGAAAAACAATGATAGAAGCACAATTAAATTATGCAACCACTGAAAAAGAACTTTTAGCTATTGTTTTTGCTATTGATAAATTTAGGTCTTACTTAGTTGGAGCTAAAATAATTGTTTATTTTGACCATGCTTCTCTTAAATATTTGCTCACTAAGAAAGATGCTAAACTATGATTAATAAGATGGATTTTATTACTTCAAGAATTTGTATCTAATATATACGCTTGGTAACCCTTGGTAAGATGCTAAACCCTCGGTAACCCAGTTTTGTATCTAATAAATTTCATCCCTTATTAGTCGTAGGTCAAACTGACTGGCACGCTTCCGGATCTCGAAACACCCAAGCACCCGATTGAAGTCACACTTTTTGGCTTGCTGTGTGTGAGGCACAGTACATCACATTTTGTGTCAACACACTTTTTGGCACACCCGATGGGACAACATATTTCAAAATGCCTGAATTCGACAACGCTCAAGTTCTGGACGTAACGATGGATGAACTGCGAGAAAACATGAAGGAGCTGGTTCAACAGGCATGTGATCAGTTCCAACACAAGTGCTTAATTTCCTTTTCCAAGAACAAAAGCAATAGAGTTTTCCAGAAACAGTCATTACCAAGGGTTCTTCTTCCACACCAGACTGATTACACTGAAGAGGAAGATGCCCAACAGATGGATGAATTAGTTTACAAGGCCATGGGAGACACTATGAAAAATCATCATTTGACTTTCTTGAATACTTTTCATGCGATCATGGTCAACACTTTCGGTCCAACAGCCGACAAATATTTTGAAGAAGCTATTGGGCCAATGCAAGGGCCAACATTGTTCCACGTACCAAAGCATCAGGATAAGACCGCTGGGGGCAGTGGCATGCCTAATGCCAACAAAGATGGACTGGAGCTTCATGAAAAATAGCAACTCCTATGACTTATGGTCAGCTCGCATTTGGTACAACAAGGAACATCCCGCATTGGCCTTTAGAGTGTCTCCAGTGGCAAATAGGTTGCAAAAGAATATGTATGGAGATGGGTATCAGGAATTTGCCGATTACAGTGCTGTAGATGCTGTTCCAAATCCAGGGTACAGAAATTTAGCAGGATTGCCTTTTGAAGGGCAAGCACACGGGGTTCAAAACTCAAATATTGATCTTATCATGCAGAGGATGGCAGACATGATGCAAAATCAGTATGGCTTGAAACCAAAGAACTAGCCTTATGCATATAAGTCTCCTTATCCAGACTGGTATAACCGAGTGGCGTTGCCTCCAAGGGCCTTCTACTGATTTAACCAAGTTTTCTAGCTAAGATGATACTAGTACCATAGAGCATATCAGTCGGTATTTGATGCAGCTAGGGTAAGCATCTGCGGATGAAGCTTGGAGGATTTGGTATTTTCTGTTGTCCCTAACAGGGCTAGCTTTCACATGGTTTACATCTTTACCAACAAACTCCATTGGAACATGGGTAGACTTAGAACAAAATTCCATTCTTACTTTTTCACAGGTACTAATGAGAAGAAGCTGGTTTATCTTATGAGCCTAAGGCAAAAGACTAATAAGACACCACAGGAGTATCTTCGTAGGTTTAGGGAAACCAAGAACTTTTGCTACTCTTTGAATCTGCCCGACGATCAGTTACCAGGGGCTATAGCAGGCATGCAACGTGTAATACCCGATTTTAAGAACAAAACCAGATATACACCATATGTGAGTCTTAAAAGCCAAATCTCACATACAACTACAAGTAAGGGGTAATATCAAAAGACAAGGCATAAATATATAATGTACTTAGTATAAAAGAGATAACCTTTAATAGCAAACAGCGGATAGACAACTCTAAACTTCGGGTATTAACTTCTCTCCACAGGATCCAACTGACTGGTTGATCATAAGCCCAAATCTTCTCCTGAGGTGTGGGGGAAATTGCAAGAGTGAGTCCATGTCGAACTCCACAAGTATAGCAACTAGATTGTATAGCTCCCACAATCTCATGATCAATGTGACATAAATAATGTAGAGCATTAAATAATAAATAATGAACATATATAACACACAAGAATCATCATCGTCGATGCAAGAATCCCCAAGGCCGCTCTTGACCGTGAGCACGGCTAGTATACTAGGTTTTAACACTCTACAGAGGTTGTACATCTTTACCCATGAGTCATGATTTACCCTTTCGCCCGAGGTAGCTAGTCTCTTAACCCCCTTCCTAGGGAGGTCGGCAGGGATCACTATGAAGCCTTTCAAAAGTTCGTCTAACATGTTAGGCCGCAAGGTTTCCTTTGCGCGCAGATATAGATACCTCCTTCCAAATGGCACAATGACACGCAGCCTATACACATAAGGACAGGGGCTCACACTATACCCAAAACGGTTCAGCCCCTCCGCCCTTTCGGGTAACCTCTAACAAGCTAGAAAAGGTCTTCATACTGAGCTAAAGCCAGAGCCATTATAGCCCTCATGGTTGCACTGTTGTCCAGGTTATCACTTACAGATAAATCATCAAGTGGCTAAAAAGTCATTTTTATCATTTATTACTTAACATTAATCTAGTCACAGGATCATGGTCACAGAAATAAAATCCAAATGCTATACTTGCCTTAGTCCAAATGCTATACTTGATCCTGCTAGTCCTACTAGTTGTCCAAGGCTCTGATCTTGATCACTAATCACTGAAGCCAGAGCCATTTTTATTTTGGTGTACCGTCTAAACTCGATCATCGATCACCAACAAATAACAATCGAAGACAAACATACACGAAGCAAACAAGACTACACAGTACACCAATCATATAAAAACAGTATAGAGAGTTCATAAAAAGATTCTACGCACCGCTACGATATCATAGACGTAAAGATCACGAAAATCGGAGCTAAAACAGAGGAGTTATGAATTTTCTAAGATTTTATAGAGAAAAGTAATTAATTAATTAGGGTCACGAAAATAAAAAGTTTCAAACTGTGAAAACAATGTTACTAACATGTAGAGCTCATTAAAACGAACCTAACGCAATTTGAATGGATCAAATCAGAGTAAAAAGAATATTTTATGGCTAAAAGAAAGTCAAGTGACAATTCTGTAAATAGTGAAAATATATTTTTAATCTAAAACCGAGTTGTTTGTATTTTCCAAACTGAAAGAAAAGTGATTGGGGCTTACGTTGGTGGACAGGGAGTAGGTTCACCGGCAGTGACGCTTTCTTGGAGCTACAGCAACGCCGGAGCAGCCGACCGTTCGTAGATGTCGTGTATAGGCGAGACGATGGCGATCACGTTGTAGAGAAGAAAATATAAATTTTATTTTACTACCTTAGAAATTCTCAAATTAGAGGCTTCCCATATGATAGTCTTTGATGTGCTTTGCCTAAGGGGTTGGTACATATATATAGGGAGAAAAACTTCCCACCTCCACGTCAACTAGCGATATAGTACTAATTGATTTGTAACCTTCATCTTTACTAATAGGCCTAATTAATTATTAAAGCCTATGAGTAAATAAAGACATTGACCATTGAGATCATGGGCTTGAGCGTGATATAAAATGAAAGATTTTATTATTTTCGAAATTAATTAATTTGGCGAATATAATAATCCTAGAAAAGTCCAGAATTATGATTTAAGCCATGAAAAATACTCCGAAAGCTTCGAAAATTCAGAAAAAATTCTCAGAGATATTATAGAACATGGGGAACCTGAATAAAGCTTTTGGAGCTCATGAGAAGATTGTTTGGAGCATCTAAAAATTAGATCATGCACACAGAAAAGTGAGAACAGAAGGTGAAAAAAATTCTCGAAAAATTTGTAGAGAGTGCTTGATGGATGAGGAACTAAAAGAAGTGCTTTGAGTGACAAAGAAAATATTTTAGGAAGGTCCTAATAAAAAGTTGAGCTTAGAAACAAAGAATTTGGTTGTAGATAAAAGATAAATACGTGCCGAATAAGGAAGATCGATCTACTAAATGTATTTTAAATATTTTTCTTACTATCAACACATAAAGGAGCAACAAGCATCACATCAAAACATATGCACCAGCATTTATGCATAATAATATTGCTAAGCCTTATGATAAATTTTAATTTAATGAAAAATATTATTTTTCCTATATTTTCATGAGCACAAAAATAAAAAATTAAATAATTTTATCTATATTTCAAAAGGAGTAAATTTTAGGGTGTTACAATTCTACCCCCTTAAGATGAATCTCATCCTCGAGATTCGGAAGACGGTTATCAAAGAGACGTAGATTTTGAATCTTGTTCACTTTCTTGAGTAGTTATATCTTCATAGCAATGATTCCACTCTCTTACTCCAAGTAGCCTCTCAAGTATTCCTAAAATATTGACGAGACACCTATTGTAGTAGGTACGATCCTTCTTTAATCTTATTTCTCTTATCCTTTTTAGACGCTACACATCATATAGTATTTTAAATTCGCTGTACCGAGTCTCTTGATCCAAGGTTAGTTTCATCACTAAGTTCCAATTATCGGTACCTTTATCACAGTTAAGTTGCTTCACTCTCACACTATACATACGACTCTGTAGACTTTGGTGTCATCTGATCCTCATACACAACTCTTAATCCATGAGTATCAGTAATGACATAAACCTCCATTGGTATTAGCACACTCCAAATAGAATGATATCTTGAAACAAACCAACATACCAAACACTTGATGTCCTTGTAGATGTTCCAGTTATTAACCACTTCTTCTCCTTGTAGTTCTTTAATTGGGCTACCCCCCTTAAGAAAAGTCAACTAGGAGACCAAGAAAGGTAGCTTGCATACTTTCCAGACAAGTTAACATTGAGAACTTCTGACATCCCAAAGAACTTATGTGCAGTGGAGCAAACAGGTATCTTGAAATTTCCTCGCGATATGAAAAATACCAGCGTAGTAAAATAGGTATAACTCTTATTCTGTTAATCCAATAGAGTTGCAGATTATATCGTTAGAAAACTTATGAAATTCCCTACAACTTTCATGTAGAAGTCCTCCTTAGGTTCTGTCTTTAAGCATAGGTAAAATAACCAAACATAATATCCTTCATGATAATGTCTCAGCAAAGGTGCAGTAACTTCCAGAAATTATATCTCGAGCTACTTAACTCATCTGGAGATGATCCTCACATTTTTGAAAAGCTTAGGAAATATTCTACAACTTTCGTATACCATGTTTTCCCAGATTCTGAGTTAAGTTATCTGAAAATAGGAAATACCAGATCTGTCCAGATTTTGAAACAGAACAGAAACATCTAAGTGTAAATACCATATCTCAGTTTATACTTATCCAAATGAGTTCCAGCCTATACTTTTGGAAAGCTTAGAAAATTTTCTACAACTTTTCTATAGAACACTTTTCCAAATTCTATAGCTATATTTGTCTAAAATAGTAGGCAACCAAAATTGGTCCGGATTCCTGACAGCACATTTGTATCATTTTGTGATTTTTGTAACTTCCAAACCATAACAGATATGAGGGTGATTCTTGCGGTCAGAGAAAGATCTTGATGTCTAGTTATTCCCAGAAAAAGTTGATAAATATTGCACGATCAGAACTTGAGATACACCAGAATCATTGCATACTGCTCCAGAAAAGAGCAAGGGATAGAAACAAGAGATAGCCAAACCCAACTACTTATTTCAATAATCCTTATGCCTTAGACCTATGAACTAATCAAATTGTGAGGAAATCCCACAAGATTATTGCACTTATTACAAAGATCCAAATCAAGCATAAATATAATAACAAACCAACTAAGCATTAAAGGTTCACACTTCACTCAACTTGCGATACTTTCGTTCTCTTCATAGTAAGGGTAAAGATCCTAAAATTTATATTTCAAAGACGCAAGAAGGTGGTAAGAAAAGGTTCTAATAGCATACCAAATCAAGGAGTGAAGATGAGAACAAGTACTTATAAAATAAGCAACAAGGTAGAGACAAATAGCAAGGATAGGGATATTGTATACAGAAAAATACCAAGGTTTATAGAGCAAGGGTTTTATAAAAATTTCCAAAACCTTTAGACGACCAATTTTTAACTAGGCTTGCGTCCTACAGCTAGCATTGCTTTGATACCACTTTGTAATACCCGATTTTAAGAACAAAACCAGATATACACCATATGTGAGTCTTAAAAGCCAAATCTCACATACAGCTACAAGTAAGGGGTAATATCAAAAGACAATGCATAAATATATAACGTACTTAGTATAAAAGAGATAACCTTTAATAGCAAACAGCAGATAGACAACTCTAAACTTCGGGTATTAACTTCTCTCCACAGGATCCAACTGACTGGTTGATCACAAGCCCAAAACTTCACCTGAGGTGTGGGGGAAATTACAACAGTGAGTCCATGTCGAACTCCACAAGTATAGCAACTAGATTGTATAGCTCCCACAATCTCATGATCAATGTGACATAAATAATGTAGAGCATTAAATAATAAATAATGAACATATATAACACACAAGAATCATCATCGTCGATGCAAGAATCCCCAAGGCCGCTCTTGACCGTGAGCACGGCTAGTATACTAGTTTTTAACACTCTGCAGAGGTTGTACATCTTTACCCATGAGTCATGATTTTCCCTTTCGCCCGAGGTAGCTAGTCTCTTAACCCCCTTCCTAGAGAGGTCGGCAGGGATCACTATGAAGCCTTTCAAAAGTTCGTCTAACATGTTAGGGCCGCAAGGTTTCCTTTGCACGCAGATATAGATACCCCCCTTCCAAATGGCACAATGACGCGCAACCTATACACATAAGGATAGAGGCTTGCACTATACCAAAAATGGTTCAGCCCCTCCGCCCTTTCGGGTAACCTCTAATAAGCTAGAAAAGGTCTTCATACTGAGCTAAAGCCAGAGCCATTATAGCCCTCATGGTTGCACTGTTGTCCCGGTTATCACTTACAGATAAATCATCAAGTGGCTAAAAAGTCATTTTATCAGTTATTACTTAACATTAATCTAGTCACAGGATCATGGTCACAGAAATAAAATCCAAATGCTATACTTGCCTTAGTCCAAATGCTATACTTGATCCTGCTGGTCTTACTGGTTGTCTAAGGCTCTGATCTTGATCACTGAAGCACTCTTGTTCACCAGAGATTGCTCACCGTCTAAACTCGATCATCAATCACCAACACATAACAATCAAAGACAAACATACACGAAGCAAACAAGACTATAATTAGAACAGTACACCAATCATATAAAAACAGTATAGAGAGTTCATAAAAAGATTGTACGCAGCGCTACGATATCATAGACGTAAAGATCACGAAAATTGGAGCTAAAACGGAGAAGTTATGAATTTTCTAAGATTTTATATAGAAAAGTAATTAATTAATTAGGGTCACGAAAATAAAAAGTTTCAAACTGAGAAAACAATATTACTACCATGTAGAGCTCATTAAAACGAACCTAACGCAATTTGAATGGATCAAATCGGAGTTAAAAAGAATATTTTATGGCCAAAAGAAAGTCGGTGGCAATTATGTAAATAGTGAAAACGTATTTTTAATATAAAACCGAGCTGTTTGTATTTTCCAAACTGAAAGATAAAGTGATTGGGGCTTACGTTGGTGGACAGGGAGTAGGTTCACCGGCAGTGACGCTTTCTTGGAGCTACAGCAACGCCGGAGCAGCCGACCGTTCGTAGATGTCGTGTATAGGCGAGACGATGGCGATCACGTTGTAGAGAAGAAAATATAAATTTTATTTTACCTTAGGAATTCTCAAATT
Source organism: Sorghum bicolor (assembly GCF_000003195.3). Classification (NCBI taxonomy): domain Eukaryota; kingdom Viridiplantae; phylum Streptophyta; class Magnoliopsida; order Poales; family Poaceae; genus Sorghum; species Sorghum bicolor. The sequence continues at coordinate 13,754,684 of NC_012873.2, read as the reverse complement.
AGAGGCTTCCCATATGATAGTCTTTGATGTGCTTTGCCTAAGGGGTTGGTACATATATATATGGAGAAAAACTCCCCACCTCCACGTCAACTAGCGATATGGTACTAATTGATTTGCAACCTTCATCTTTACTAATAGACCTAATTAATTATTAAAGCCCATTAGTAAATAAAGACATTGACCATTGAGATCATGGGCTTGAGCGTGAGATAAAATAAAAGATTTTATTATTTTCGAAATTAATTAATTTGGCGAATATAATAATCCTAGAAAAGTCTAGAATTATGATTTAAGCCATGAAAAATACTCCGAAAGCTTCGAAAATTCAGAAAAAATTCTCAGAGATATTATAGAACATGGGGAACCCGAATAAAGCTTTTGGAGCTCATGAGAAGATTGTTTGGAGCATCTAAAAATTAGATCATGCTCACAGAAAAGTGAGAACAGAAGCTGAAAAAAATTCCCGAAAAATTTGTAGAGAGTGCTTGATGGACGAGGAACTAAAAGAAGTGCTTTGAGTGACAAAGAAAATATTTTAGGAAGGTCCTAATAAAAATTTGAGCTTAGAAACAAGGAATTTGGTTGTAGATAAAAGATAAATATGTGCCGAATAAAGAAGATCGATCTACTAAACGTATTTTAAATATTTTTCTTACTATCAACACATAAAGGAGCAACAAGCATCACATCAAAACATATGCACCAGCATGTATGCATAATAATATTGCTAAGCCTTATGATAAATTTTAATTTAATGAAAAATATTATTTTTCCTATACTTTCATGAGCACAAAAATACAAAATTAAATAATTTTATCTACATTTCAAAAGGAGTAAATTTTAGGGTGTTACACAACGCAACGTCAGGGAAAAGCTATTTGGTATGGACTTTGATGATCTCGGTCAACTTTCACAGCGATTGGCTATGATGAGTAATTAGGCTCTGGGTTCAGAAGAGATAACCGTTTTTAGAAAGGTGATGTGGCTAGTGAAATGTATCAAAGTTTCCTAGAGAAGTAGCAGAATACAATGATGAAGATGAAATAGCCTTAACCGAATTGGTCTGGGCAAAAGAGCCAACTCAGGTTAGTCAGCACTGGTTAAGGTAGCAAAAAGGAATTTATGACTTTGATGTCTACAAGTTGGATAAGTTGTTGGAGTTGTTGGTAAGAGAAGGACGTATCAAATTGTTAGAAGGGCATCCCATGCTACGCCCCGAAGGAGTAAAAGACAAGAAATATTGTGGCTTTCATAATACCAATTCCCATTCTATCAATGATTGCCGAGTTTTCAGGGTACGAATTCAAAAGGCTATTCAAGAAGGGCATTTGAAATTCGACGGCAAGATGAAAATCGATGCTCAGCCTTTTGCATAGAACATGGTGTCTTTCTCTATGAACATGATTACTGTGGATGATCCTAAAGGCAAAGGCAAAATGAAAGTATTGACCTCTAACAGGGCGAGAAAAGCTGGTGTTGTTGATCCTGATCGGCAAATTACAAATGAGGAGTTTCGGCAACGCATTCAATTCTAGGATAGCCAAAATGAGGGAAAAGAAGTTTCCACGCCAAGGGTTACAACACGAATCCTATTGAACAAATGGCAGCGAGAGTGAAAACGCCGCCAGAGACAAAAATACTATGAGGAATGGGAGTTCATGGAGGAACACCGAAGGTACGAAGAGGAAATGTACCAAAGAGAACAAGAATACATAAGGGAACAAGAGCAGTCTCATTGGGGATGTTCATTTTTCAAACATTTTTGGAATGAAGGCTTGAAACTGCCTACTAGAAATAATTGCCCTGAATGCAGTGATCAATATTTGGGCTATAGGTAGTCTCGAGTTAACTGTCGTTCGGTCCATGAAAGGCTTGGAGCACAGTTTCATAAGGACAATCAACGTTTAAAAATAAGTGGCTCTGAGAATCGGCAAGGGAAGAGATTTGCCGATCAGGATTGGGTTTATCACAAGGAACGTGAAGAGGAAAAGGGACTTCATGAATACATATGGCAGAGGGGACAGTGGTGCCCACTAGGACTTACAAGGAGCCAAAAAAGGAGAGTGCAACGTTTGAGGAACAAGGAATTAGAGCAAGAAGTTGCCAAAAAGAAACAAATATGGCGTCCCAAGAAGAAGTCTGATGAGCATGACCGTTTGGCTGATGCATGTATGACTTTTTTTCCTTCCATCAGAGTTTGTGGCTCTCGAAGGCCAGGATGTCGAGGAAGAAGTGTACTTAGATTTTGATGAGAGCGAGTTTCAGGATTGGATGGCTCAACTTGTCTTGACTCAGAGGGCAATTTTCGATAAACCAGCTAAGCAGTAACCCGAAACAGAATTGTCAGAACATATAAGGTGGTGTGGAGTCATCATGACGATAGGGATGCCACCTGGGAAACAGAGGATTACTTAAAAACAGTTTACCCAAAGTTTCATAAGAAATGGTTAGTAACCCAAAATCTCGGGACGAGATTTCCCTAAGGGGGGAAGGGCTGTAACACCCTAGGTGTTAAGCATGCACTTAGTCTCACCAAAGCCATGCATAAGCATTCCATCAAGCATAAGCATCATGAGCATGACACTCTTTTCAAATTATGATTTGATGTGCTTCACTTCATGAGTTTAAATATGTTAAAAATATGATACTTGTTTCTAAAATAGTGAAATATTCAAATTAGGTTGCTTTAGGTGTAAGAAGAATTAAGAACATTTTTGTGCAATTTTTGGAGCTATGGAAATTGAGAAATGGAATTTATACAAAAATATCCAAAAAGAATTTATTTAAAACCTAGAACTGAGTTTTAACTTGTAATTCAAATTCTGTTTGGAATTTGGTCTTGCTTGTTAAAGCAAAGTGGTAGAGTTTTTGTTTTGGAACAACTTTGTTTTTGGGAGCAAGAGGTGAAAATGATTTTAAATTGGTCCAAATGAATTTAGAAAGAATTTGGAGAAAAGAAATATAAAAAAAAAAGGAAAAGGGGGCAGGCGCTGCTGGGCCGACCCGCCTCCCTTCTGGCCCAGCTGGGCAGCGCGGCCCGCTCCCCCTCCCCTCTCTCCCGCGCGCGCGGCGCCCGCCTTGCTCCACCCGGCGCCGGCCACGTGGCGGCCGTACGCCGGCGTTGGACACGCCGCGGCCGGCCTCCAACCCCCCTGGTCGGGACGCTGGCGCTGGCTCCCAGACCATTTCGCCCGTTCTGTCCCCCGCGCCCTCCTTCTCCTTCCTCCTCCGCTCGAACCGCGCCGCAGCAGCCGCTCCTCCGCGCGCCATTGCCGGAGAGAGCTCCGCCGCTCGTCGCCGGCCACACCAGAGCCTCAAGCTCGACGCCGAGAGCACCAGGGCACTCGCCGTCGCTAGGGTAAGCTCGTGCGAACGTTCTACCGAGGTGAGAGTCCGTCGAGCGCCATGAATCGCTCGCCGGAGTTACCCCGAGCTCGCCGGAGTACTCCGCCGCGGCGGATCTAGCGTTTCCCTGCGTCTTTTCGCTCGTTCTCTGTTGCGCTAGGTCGGTAGGAAGGTGAGGAAGCTCGGAGAGGCGTTTGCGCACGCTCTACCGCGCCGGAGCAGCCTGGCCACGGCGAGCAGCGCCGCCGTGCCGCCATGCATGCTCGCCGGAGGTGTTCCGGCCGTCCTCTGGTCGATCCAAGGGTACCGCTGGGTGCGTCTTGCTGCGGGGAGCACGTTGGTGCTCACCCCGTGGCCGGAGACCTCACCGCCGGCGAGATCCGCTCGTCGGAGGTGAGCCCCCTCTCAGTCTCGCTGACTGGTGGGGTCGGGGACCCACTGTCAGTCGCAGGGGTACCCCAGTGGGTGTAGATCTGGGTGAGCGTAGCGTTTTTCGTCGGTTTTCTTGAAAAAGTGTTTTCCAGAAATTGATTTAAAGTTTGTAAAATCTATATCTTGAGTTCTACAGCTCCAAATTGAATGAAAT